>NC_080162.1:138665161-138988216 GCF_950295315.1 Erinaceus europaeus
GCAATTAGTTGAAACCTTGAATAATCACTCTAGAAAAAAAAAGTGAGTCTTCCAAGCAGGGATCTCGACTTGATTAAAACCTCTTGGAACCAAAAGTTAAGTTCACATCTTGCAATCTAAGTTGCAGATTATAAACACTGAAGCATAAGGGAAGAAACCCATTAAATAAAATCTAGTCATGTCAGAGAGGTAAAGACTGCATATATATTTTTAAAAAGATTTAAAGCCTTAACTGTAGCAAACTGTTTATAAGCTGGAGAAGTTGACAGGAGGTATTTTTAATACATGCCACAGAAAATATCCAACATTTGGAGGCGTGGGGTGTAGTAAGAGGGGAGGGGAGGGGGGTTGTTACTAAAGTCTTCGAAAATGACGTGATAGTTTTAAGCAGGTTGCCAGAGTTGAAGCAAGATGAAGAAACGAACTCAATACAAGTCTTACAAGAAGAAAGAAATGGAAAAAAAGGAAAAAAGAAGAAAGGAAAGGAAAGGAAAGGAAAGAAAAAGAAAAAGAAAAAGGAAAAGGAAAAGGAAAAGGAAAAGGAAAAGGAAAAGGAAAAGAAAAAGAAAACTAATCAGGTTGTTTCTCCATTTTGGCCAAAGCGATGGAGGGATTTGTCCCAAGAAAACAAAAACACCATTGAAAGAATTTACCCCAGTACAAGTCAACTTGACCAACTTGAGCTTTTTTGCAAGAGTGGGGGGTAATGGTGTGTTTTGAAGCAGGTGCCTCTCGTTCCACAGTGTCCACTCAAGGTCACCCAGGTGTCCCTCCCGAGGAGGACCTGAAGTTGGAGGGGGGGTGTCCTGCTCCCTTCCAAGGCAACCGGCCGCAGGTTCTGCGCGGGGCCGAGGTGCCCCTCCACGCGTGGACTCAGCGCGCCCAGGAGGCCGGACGCACCGCGAGTCCCTGCCCGGCGGAGTCCCGGAGGCGCGGAGCTGGTGTACCCTGAGCCCCCCGGGGCGCGCCCTACCAGGGCGGAGGCTTTGGCTGCAGAGGCGCCAACTTGAACACCTACTTTTTGTTTCGCTTCGGGGTTGGCGTGGTCCTGCCAACACACCGGACCAGGATCCCCCCAACCCCCACCCCCCGCCAAAGAAAAAAAAAAAAAAAAAAAAAAAAAACCTCCAATTTTCCACCTCCTGCAAAAGTGGCCTCTTTTCACCCATCTTCCCTCCAACCCACTCAAGTCTCCACCAACTAAGTTGTTCCCCCGCCCTGGCTGTTACATGCGGTTCCCCAGGGTGGCATCGCGTCAATCATCACAACAACCATGATAACAACCACCACCTACTCAGCATCATCACCTGAGTGGGGAGCCCCCAGTTTGCTCCCCAAAAAAGCAGTGGCGACTGGACTACCGCACTGGGTAGGGGGCAGGAGCTGGGGAGGGTAGGGAGAGATCAGAATTAAGCAAAAACTCAGGAGCGCAGACTAAGCCGAGCCTTGCAAGCATGCTCCTTTTTAAAATCGTATTATTTAATTAGTATTAGTATTAATATTTACTAGTATTAACCAGCACTAGGGTTGTCTGGTCTGTGACTGTCTAGCTGCCTTTAAGGAAAAGTTTGACAAATCTGGGGGAAGGGGGTGCTTGGAGCATATTTCTCTAAGCCTTCCTCCCTTTGCAGCCCTGTACCCTACCCATTCCACCCACCCTCGCTGCTGTACCCCTCCCCAGAAATCATCTCCGTAACTCTCGGCCCCGCGTGCAAACTTACGTTTGATCTGCCGGGGTTTGCTCTGCTTGCGCCGGGACATTTTGGCGGCGGGCGGCCGCTGCCACGGGGACTCCCTCCGGCGGGGCCCGCGCTCCGGGGCTGCGGCTCCCCGGGCTCCCGGGGCTCCCGGGGCTGCCGCCGCCCGCGCCGCCTGCGCTGCCCGCGCCGCCTCCGCCGCCCGCTGGACTCAGGTGCTCCGGCCGCGCGGGAGCCGGGACTCTGGGCTCCTCCGGGAGCCGCGCGGGTGCACGTTTGGCGAAGTGCAAGCAAATGGGAAGGGGTGGGGGGGGTGACAGTGGGGAGGGGAGGTGGAGAGTTGGGGTATGGGGTGGTGGTTGGGGGGTAATGGAAATTTTCACAAAACGACTGGAGAGGAGAGAGAGGAGAGAGAGGAAGAGAGAGAGAGAGAGAGAGAGAGAGAGAGAGAGAGAGAAGAGGGGCGGGAAGCGCGGGAGGAGGCGCACGCTCGCAGTCACCCCTCCCTGGCTCCCGGGGCCGGCTCTCCGCGGCTGCCTCCGCCACAGCTGCTCCGGGCCCCGCTGCTCCGGCTCTGCCGCGGGAGGTGGCTGGGCGCGAGGGAGGGGCTATCCCGGGCTGCGGCGATGGGGGGGGGGGGAGGGGGCTTAGTCCATCCGCGGACGGAGGATTGGCGGCATCCAAAGCCAGCAGTCCCAATGCAAGCGAGAGCCCTGGGCCTTGGCCGGGTGGGGTGCAGGGGAGCGCAGAGAGACTGAGAGGGAAGGAGGGGGTGGCTGGAAGTATGAAGAGGATTTGGAGGGGGGCCACCTTCTGCAGTTGTCACCGCGTCAGTTCTGGGCAGCCTCCAGAGCACCCCTCCCCCCCCACCTCTTCCAGGCAACTTCTTCCAACAGCCCCCCCCCCCCCTTCTAGTGGACACCCCCACCCAGCCACCCAACTCTCACGCCTCGTCTTTTCCAACCCGGCACAAAGAAAAATCTCAGTCTTTCCATAAACTTTGTGCTTCCAAGGATGCCGCCCCCTCCCAGAGCCTCCCTCACCACCCTCCGCCCCAGTTTCTTGGCAGGAAGGTTAGGCCACTGGCAAAATACTCAGCTACAGCCAGCTGATGACAAATGCCAACTGAGTGTCTGGGGGCCAGTTAAGTCCTCGCATCTGCCCAGGCTCTCAGGAGACCTATTTCAAGGTTTCCTGGAGATGGCTGTGGCTGCAGACCACCCTTCCACCCCCAAATGGCCGCACTGTTGGGGTGCTGAGCCCTAAAAGTGCTCTTTTGTCCCCCTCCGGAGTTTCCATTTAAATTGTTTAAAAAAAAAAAAACATTTGGCAGACTGGTCTTTCTCTTCTCCCATCAAAAAAGGAGGACATTACTAAGTGATGAGCACTAGGTGGGAATGAATTTTCTCCAATAGGAATCCTAACTTTTTGAGGAAGTCTGTGGAGGTTCTGAAGTCTCATTCCAACCCCTTGGCCTTTTTTTTTTTTTTTTTTTTTTTTTAATTCCTTTAGTTCTTCTGGCCACAGGGAAGCAGCCAACGTCTAGTAAAAGACTTGATCTTGGCCATAATTTTCCAAGCAGGTAAGAGACCCAGTAACCTTTTCATGGTTCTTTAGCGCGTTTAAAGATTTGTTTCATTCTTATTCAGTTCTTGTGGATAGTGATATGCTAGAAAATGCAAGCTAAAAAAAAAAAGTAGAAAATTTTAAATGTGTGGCCAAGTTGTGCAGTGTGAGGTTAGCTTAATTTTTCCTAGTTTAATAGACAGTCAGTAGGAAATATATTCTCCTGGGTGGGCTGGAAGGAGCTTTTTCCATTTGAGGGTGGAACTGGCTGTGTTCTGTAAACAGTAATTTACTAATAAGACTCCACTGCATTTCACATATATCTTACAGAAGGCACTGCTGATTCCCTCCACTCCCAGGTTGTTAGATACTTCCATCTCTTCTGATCTAAAAATGCAGTCCCTTTGGTGGGATTCACTGACACTTCTGTGAACCCCACCAATTGGCATTCTGTAAAAGGGTCTGGGAGTCATTACATACCTGAACATAGAGTGCAGGCTGCTCAGTGTAGGGGAGACTATAATCAGTGTCATTTATAACCAGCCCATCAGGACATCTTTTGGAAGGTGTAAAGAATGCCCTGTGAAAAATATGGCTTGGGGGATTCTTAATAGAGAGCTGAGGCCAATTGTGAATTTCATTATATTATCATTAGTGCTACCTACCACCATATGAGGTTGTCAGAACACAGGGTCACTTGCAATGGGAAACCTCACTAAATGACCAAGTCCCTCCCCTGAAGAGCCACAAAATTAAATCTGTAAGTACCATGAAAAGCAGAGTTATCTGTATTTGTGGGATGCAGTGAATAAGCAGACAGGGCACTAAAGATTCTACATCCTTAATTTTCAACAATGAGTTGAAATTAAATCCGTTTGCCTAGAGTTGAATATGTTTTACCCCATAGGTTAAATATTTTCTTTTTTTAATAGAACTGACTGACTTTTCATATCGTCCAAGAGGGAGAATAAAATAATACAGCAATGTTTCTTTTGGCTTCTGAAATGGTTAAATATGCAAAGTAAAAGGGAAGTAAATACATCTTGGCTAAAATTTCAGTTTAAAATCTGCAAGAGTAAAATCCAGAGAATGTAAGGTAATATAGATAAAAATAGTTAGACTGCATTAAGTGAAACAGATATTAGTTGTTTATCTAAATTTATAAATATAAATAATTTTAGTACATATAAATGAATTAAACCAAAGAAAACTATCAATTTTGTTTTTCTGTGATCTTAGTGGGAATGTTGGTAATATTTAAAGTTCCTTTTTCTTTCTCTGTTTCAAGTCTCTGAGGTTATAGAATTAAAAGGCAACAAAACCTATAAACAATTATCTCTGTCCAAATAGATATAGCAACCCAAAAACCACAGTTACATAACTATCAAAAGATGATTATGGAAACCACAACTGAGAAAAACATCAGGGAATGATATTGTAAAACCACAGTAACAAATGTGTCTGTGATATTAAAAACCACAATTCACAGCCAATACCCTGTGTATTGCAAATTACTTTTTAACTACACATATGTAAGCAAGAGCACAAAATAATTTCTCATTTACTTAAAAATTAATCTATTGTCTTTAGGCTCAATGATTTCATCTTTATATAATGGTTCGTTATAGAAAGTTTCTCAAAAACAAGTAATTTTAAGTCACACCAAATGTAAGTGACTTTTAAAGCAGAAAACATTTTCTAAATGCAAAAATGATTAATTTGAAGCCAATCTGAAATAAACAGACATCAACCTTGGTCTATATTTCTCCTTAAAAATTCATTGGAGTAACAAGAATGTAGAAGCTGGATAGGGAGTGGGGAAAGTTTCAAGTATCCTAGTATAACTTCCACGACAATATAACTGTATACATCTTCAAAGTTTTGTTTGAGCAAGAAAACTTACACCTCACAATAAAATGAGAGGTCAGTACCAAAACTGCTTTAATATGTAAAATTAAATATTTAATGAAATTAATTTTGTTTACAAATGTATAGTGTTGTGAGGGTTAGTTAGTTAAAATTAGAGTTCAAATAAGGAACAATAATCGTTAGCATAAGTATATTCTATGAAATATTTGGTATATCTTATCCTAAAAAAAAAAGTTGCTGCTTGTCTGAAACTTAAATTTTATTGGGCATTTTGTATTTATCTGGCAAACCTACATATGTAACACCCTGGAACTTTCACAAATTATGGTTGTTTATAATATTGTTTATTGAAAAAGGTAGAAACCCTAAAATGCTTTCTATAGTTGAAGGTATACTTCATTTTTGAACATCATATTATTTGGGAAAGTAAGGAGGGAATAATCTTTATACAAAAAAATGTACTATATTTGGCATAATACAGAGCTTTGTGCTTACTGCAAACGAATTGCATTCACGTATGTCTTATTCTTCGATTTGTTTTTAAAATGTGTTTTTTCCTCCAAGGGATCAACAAATTGATAAAGCTAACTCCCAAGCCACATGTTATTAGGCAGCAAGCTGTCTTCTTTATTATAGAAGTAAACAATATTCAAAAGCTTCCAAATGACTTAATTTTTTGCCCTTGTATCCTCACCAGAAATTGAATACAGTTTATCTGCCTTGATTTAAGATTATGACATGGAATTGAACGAGAGCATAGTATGAAAATAGAGTTTAGTATTTGTATCTTTATAATTTCAGCAGTTAAAAATAAAAATCAACACATTTATCTGAATGGCATTCCTACATTATAACTGTGAAAAGGATTATCCATTTACTTGCAAAGGAGCCAAGGACTTTGAAAATATTTCAGGTAGTCGGCATCAGGGCTGTGTCTTGGGCTTCCTGTAAGAAGTCAATCACTTGAAAGAAGTTTTGTATGTACAAAAAAATATCTAAGGGAGCACGTCTCCTGAAGCCATCAGATTTTCCAAAAAAATGTCTGTGGGGGGAAAAAATCTAAATTGAAGAGAGTTAAGTTCTCATTCTTTTTATCTATAAGTTCATTATCATCATCATTAGTAGTAATATGTATATATTTTATTGCTACCCAACTTATTGCTGGGGTTCATACATGCTTGAAGAATCCACTAGTCCCTGTAGCCAATCATCTCCCCCCACCTTTTTCTTTTGTTTCCTATCTTGGGGAATATTTAATGTGCGCTCAGGGAGAATATATATCATTATGCTAGTGAATAGAATGCATGTCTTTAGATTTAGTTTATCTAAAGGGTATCTCAAGTGCAATGTTTCCTTGTGGAGTTTTCTATCTGTATGATCTAGCCAGTGTTGAAAGTACTGCATTATTGTCCTGCCCCCCTCACTCCCCACCCCTGCCACACACACCATGCACACATAAATATTATATTATTTTCTATTTATTCTATAGTATCTGTTAGAAATTAATTAATATAGTTATACCCTTTAATATTTGGTACATACATATTTATTATTATTATATTCTCTTGGTAAATTCACTGTGTTAGCATTCTTTTATTTTGTTGCTATTCTTGTTGTTGTGACTGGGGTTTCATCACTCCAGGAAAACTTGTTCAGAGGGTCCAGGTGATTGCCCACCTGATTAAGAGCATACACTACAGTGCACAAGGACCTGGGTTCAAGTCCCTTGTGGACACCTGCAGGGGAAAAGCTTCAGGAGTGGTGAATCAGGGCTGCAAGTCTCCCTCCCCCCCCATCCTCTCAATTTCTCTGTCCCTATCCAATAATAAATAATTTAAAAAAAGAAAGAGAAGTTATTCAGGGATAAATAATAATAATAATAATGAGAAAGAATAATAATAATGAGGACCAGACTATGTGTGACAAAGCAAGAACCTTACCCAAATGAGCGATCATTTTTATAGTTTTCTTTCTTTCTTTTTTCTTTTGTTTTCCTTTCCTTTCCTTTATTTTTTTTATGTTAAGTCAAAGAGATGTTGAGAGAGGGAGAGAAAGCAAAAAGACACCTACAGTCCTGTTTCACTGCTTTCTGAAACTTCCATCTTGCAGGTGGGCACTGAGGGATTCAACCAGGCTCCGGGTCCATGTTAATGTGTGCTCAGCCAGTGCACCATTGCCCAGCTCCCCCAGGTGATCCACAATTTTGCTGGCTTTGTGCTGTTATTATTTTATAATAGTCTTCTTTGTAGTTTGCTCTGATGTTTTATTTAAAGTCTGCTATTTTTCTGATATAATTATCCCTGCTTTTTTTTTCTTCTGGTTTCCACTTGCATACAATATGCTTTCCCCGTCTTATAATTTTACACTTAGATGTCCTTAAAACGGAAGTGAATCCCATGTAGACACCATTTAGTTGTATCTTATTTTTAATTTTGGTTCCACTTTACTGGCAGGTGGGCTTATTTTTAAAAATCCATTTAGCCATCCTAGGCCATTTTGTTAGAGGATTTAATCCATTTACATTGTAAATACTATCTATAAGCAAAGACTTACTGATCCCATCTTTCTCATTAATTGGGGTGTTTTGTAATGTCTTTTTTTTCTTTCTTCTTTCCCTGCTGTTTATATTTTTGAACTTATAATGTTTTATAATAGAATGCTTTTATTCCTTTCTCTTTATCATTTGTATATCTACTATAGCTTTGTGCATGTGTGATTACCAGAAAGCTTACATAAAGCATATATACATGCCTCAGGACACATATTCTTCCTGAGAGCACATGAAATATTCTCCAAGATAGGCCAATGCTAGGTTTCAAAACAAATCTTAGCCAATTTAATAAGATTGAAATGTGTCCTGATGCATATATATATATATATATATATATATATATATATATATTATCATTACTAGTGAAATAATGATTTACAAGACAGTTGTCACATGAATACAGTTTCTTTTGTTTATTCCTTTGTTTGTTTTGGTTTGTTTTTTTTTTTATTTTCTCCATATGTCACTGGGACTTAATGCCAGTACTATGAATCCACTGCTCCTGGCAGCCATTGTTTCTATTTTATTGGACAGGACAGAGAGAAATTGAGAGAGGAGAGAAAGAGAAAGGGAAAGAGGGAAAGAGAAAGACAGAAACCTGCAGACCTGCTTCATGCCTTGTGAACTGTCCTGCCTGCAGGTGGGGAGCTGGAGCTCAAACCTGATCCTTGTGTGAGTCCTTGCACTTAGTACTAGGTACACTTAACTTGGTGTACCACTGCCCAGCCCCAGTATAATTTATTATATTTCCATGATAGATATCTGCACTTGTATGTGAGTTTGTGAGTTTGTGGGTTTTTGTTTTGTTTTGTTTTGTTTTTTGTTTTTCTAGAGCACTGCTCAGCCCTGGACTATATTGGTGCAACAGCTTAAACCTGGGACTTCTGAGCCTTAGGCATGAGAGACTTTCATAAACCATTGTACTATCTCACAGGTCCACAGAAAACATTATATGTACAGACTGTTTTAAACTAATAGTAATTAAAGTTACATACAAAAAACCTATATATTCATTCTCCCCTTTTTTGTTGTCACAATTTACTTGTGTATTCATCAGCAAATTATTTTAACTATTATTTTTAATAGTCAAAATCTTTACACTTTTTACTTATAAATATGAGCACAGTACCATATTGGTATTGACATACTCTTCATTTGACTATTTATCGTCACCAATATGTTGTATGTTGATATGTCACTTATTAGTGTTAACTTCTTTTATTATTTCTTGTAATACATTCTTAGTGGCAATGAGTTCTCTTAGTCTAAGAATTAATTTTTCTTTTTTTTTAATTTTTATTTCTTTACCCTTTTGTTGCCCTTGTTGTCTTTTTTTTAATTGTTGTAGTTATTATTGTTGTTGTTATTGATGTGGTTGTTATTGGATAGGACAGAGAGAAATGGAGAGAGGAGGGGAAGACAGAGGGGGGAGAGAAAGATAGACACCTGCAGACCTGCTTCACTGCCTGTGAAGCGACTCCCCTGCAGGTGGGGAGCCAGGGGCTGGAACCCGGATCCTTACACCGGTCCTTGTGCTTTGCGCCACCTGCGCTTAACCCACTGCGCTACTGCCCGACTCCCGAGAATTCCTTTTTCTATTGATTTCTTTTTAAAAATATTTATTCACTGACTATGTAGAGATGGAGAGAAGCTGAGGTGGAAGGGATAGATAGAGAGGGAGAGATTCATCGGCAGCACTACTGCACCACTCATGAAGATTCTCCTATACAGATGGAGACTGGGGTTTGACATAGTGGCATGTGCATTCAACCTGGTGCAACACCATCCAGCTCCTTTTTCTCTTCATTTCTAAAGGAAATTTTGCTGCATAAAATGTTCTTGGTTGTCAGGTTATTTTTGTCTTTTACAAACTGCTTAACTATATTGTCTAACTCTCATCATCTATAAGATTCTGTTTGAGAAATCAGTTGATAGAGGACTTAGGGACATGTATGGGATGGAGTAACAGCTGACATGGAGATGCTTCGCAAAACAGCAAGGACTGATAACTATTGAACTTAGGAAACCTCATCAAACTACCAGTGAGATACCTGTAAGAGCACTGTAGCCTCAATGGGTGCTCTACATGTGGATGGGATGAGAGGGAACATGAATTAAAACCAGATGTACAGAAATTGTGAGAACTGGTAGCAGTCAGCACCATTTTGGCTCTAGGCAGCAACACACAGTGCTTGCTGCAAGAGAGGGGAACCTCTTGGCTTTTTAATCAGTGGCCTCAGGGAAGTCAGGGAACTAACCATTGCTGGCAAGGACACAACACAGTGACAGGTGGAATACCTGGCCAAAAAGCGGTGATGTCTGTCTTAGAACTAAACCAAATGTATGGGCAGGTAAACAGATCAGAGCAGCTGGGGCTAGTGACTATATGAAAAGTGAGTCCTGGGGGTTGGGTGGAAGCAAAATGGGTTAAATGCATGGACCAGCATAGGGATCCTGGTTCAAGCTGCTGGCTCCCCACCCGCAGGGGGGTCGCTTCATAAGCGATGAAGCAGGTCTACAGGTGTCTATCTTTCTCTCCCTTTTGCTGTCTCTCCCCCTTGATTTCTCTCTGTCTTGTCCAACAAAAACAACATCAATAACAACAATTATAATTACCACAACAACAATAAATTAAAAAAAAAAAAGAAAAGTGAGTCCTACTTCTCCAAATACACAGAAGACAGCAACCACTTCACAGCAAGTCTCTGAGGTCTGGATTCAGGCTGAAACTCTAAGTGAGGACATAACTGCATGTCATATGGAGGATAGAGCTCAAACCAATATTAAGAAACACAATGTCCCACTACCCAATAAAAATATAAACAAAGTAAAATCCAGTACTCATAACAATAGCACTGTTATTCCAACAATAAACAGCATGCTAGGCGAGTAAACAGCAAAGAATTTTCAAAACCTAAAATCTGTCAAAGCATGACAGATTTTACAGACAGAAATAAAACAGAAGGTCTCCAGGAAAGCATATACTTAAATAACATATCAGAAAAAAAAGCATATACTTAAATAACATATCAGAAAAAAAAGCATATACTTAAATAACATATCAGAAAGAGGAAAAAATAAATTAAAAGACCATAGAAAATTTATTATGAGGGCTATCCAAGAATCTGAGTTAGCATCCAAAATCATATTCAAGAATTGAAAGAATATTTCACTATGGAGTTACAAAAGACAAAGGAATGGGAGTCAGGTGGTAGCACAGCGGGTTAAGCGCACATGGTATGAAGCACAATGAGGGGTGTAAGGATCCCGGCTAAAGCCCATGGCTCCCCAGCTGCAGGGGAGTCACTTCACAGGCGATGAAGCAGGCCTGCAGGTGTCTGTCTTTCTCTCCTCCTTTCTGTCTTCCCCTCCTCTGTCCATTTCTCTCTGTCCTATCCAACAATGATGACAACCATGATAACTACAACAATAAAAAATGAGGGCAAATAAAAGGGAATAAATAAATAAAAATTTTAATAACCAACATATATAAAGAGCTTACCAGACTCAACAACAAGACAACAAATAACCCCATCCAAAAATGGGGGGGAGGAATTGGACAGAATATTCACCACAGAAGAGATCCAAAAGGCCGAGAAACACATGAAAAAATGCTCCAAGTCTCTGATTGTCAGAGAAATGCAAATCAAGACAACAATGAGATATCACTTCACTCCTGTGAGAATGTCACACATCAGAAAAGGTAACAGCAGCAAATGCTGGAGAGGGTGTGGGGTCAAAGGAACCCTCCTGCACTGCTGGTGGGAATGTCAATTGGTCCAACCTCTGTGGAGAACAGTCTGGAGAACTCTCAGAAGGCTAGAAATGGACCTACCCTATGACCCTGCAATTCCCCTCCTGGGGATATATCCTAAGGAACCCAACACATCCATCCAAAAAGATCTGTGTACACATATGTTCTTGGCAGCACAATTTGTAATAGCCAAAACCTGGAAGCAACCCAGGTGTCCAACAACAGATGAGTGGCTGAGCAAGCTGTGGTATATATACACAATGGAATACTACTCAGCTGTAAAAAATGGTGACTTCACCGTTTTCAGCCGATCTTGGATGGACCTTGAAAAAATCATGTTGAGTGAAATAAGTCAGAAACAGAAGGATGAATATGGGATGATCTCACTCTCAGGCCGAAGTTGAAAAACAAGATTAGAAAAGAAAACACAAGTCGAACCTGAAATGGAATTGGAGTATTACACCAAAGTAAAAGACTCTGGGGTGGGTGGGTGGGTGGGGAGAATACAGGTCCATGAAAAATGATGAATGAAATAGTGGGGGTTGTATTGCTAAATGGGAATCTGGGGAATGTTATGCATGTAAAAAAAAAAAGAAGTAGAAACGCAAAGCAGAAATTGACTGAGTTTGGAGTATGGCACCAAAGTAAGAAAGCAGAAGTATACTAGAGTTTGCAGTGAGTACCTCCCTAATACTTCCTCTCCACTTTTCCAAGCTTTGGGTCCATGATTGCTCAACAATTTGTTTGGCTTTGTATGTTAACTCTCTTTTTAGTCACCAGGTTCCAGGTGTCATCAGGATGCCGGCCAGACTTCCCTGGATTGAAGACACCACCAATGTGTTCTGGAGCTCAGCTTCCCCAGAGACCCATCCTACTAGGGAAAGAGAGAGGCAGACTGGGAGTATGGACCGACCAGTCAACGCCCATGTTCAGCGAGGAAGCAATTACAGAAGCCAGACCTTCTACCTTCTGCAACCCTCAATGACCCTGGGTCCATGCTCCCAGAGGGATAGAGAATGGGAAAGCTATCGGGGGAGGGGGTGGGATATGGAGATTGGGTGGTGGGAATTGTGTGGAGTTGTACCCCTCCTACCCTATGGTTTTGTTAATTAATCCTTTCTTAAATAAAATAAAATAAATAAAAATAAATAAATTAATTAATTAAAAAAAAATTTTTTTTTAAAAGACAAAGAAAGAGCTCCAAACAGAGTTTAAAAAAAATAGAGACAAAACTTTTGTGACATGGAGCTGTTGTTCTTGCACCATCACTGAGAGAAGAGATACTGGAGAACACTCCAGGAAGTCAGGCACTATTTTGCTTTGTGAGAAGGAGGATGAAAAAGGAAAAAAGAACTATGGGAATATTTCACTCAACAGTGGAATATAGAGAATTGAAACACATAGGCATATAGAACATATATAATATATATATGTTCTATATGCATATATATATATATATATATATTCAATCATAACTATGATTGAATATATATATATATATATATATTCAATCATAACTACTACTTGGGTGGTTACCATTTGGGGGCAGGAGGGTCACAGAACTTTGGTGGTGGGAGTGGTGTGGAATGATACCACTATTACCTTATAATTTTGTAAATCACTAATAAAGCAACTGATAATCTTATGGGAGTTCCTTTGTAAGTGAAAAGTTTTTTTCTCTCTTCTTTTAAGATGTTTACTTTATCTTTAATTTTCACAAGTTTATGATAACATATCATAGAATTTTACTTTTTTTAGTTTAGTTTGGGCCTGAAATCTTCATAAATATACATGGTTAGATCTTTCCCTCCAGTTCAAGAAATTTTTTATCAATAACTTTAAATCTAAATTTTCTCCTGCTTTTGGCTTCTATTTTTCCTTTGGAACATAAATAATTCACATTTTTTGCTAGTAGCATATTTGTGGATGATGAAAGTTTTTTTCACTTAAAAAATTCCTATTTATATTATTTTTCTATATAATTTTGAAGGTCATATCTTCTATTTGATACACTTTTCTTTCCATTTAATACATCTTTGTGTTATGGTTACTTGTTGCATTTTCAATTTATTCATTGCCTTGTTCACCTCCAAGTTCCTATTTTTTTAATTATATCTCCTTTAAACTTATTTTGGTTTTGAATATTTTTTTCTGATTTTATTAATTATCTTTCAGTGTTTTCTTGTAGCTCTCTCGGCTTCCTAAAAATGGACTTTTTGAAATTTTTTGCTAAGTAAATTATAGCTCTACATTTCTTTGAAAATGATTATTGGAAAACTGTGATTCTTTTGTACTGTTGATGCTCCTTGGATCTTTATATTCCTTGCTGGCTTTCACTGGTGTCTTTTTATTTAGAAAGTAATGACATCCTCCAGATTTTCCTGGCATATATTGGAAAATAGTTATCTCCTTAGCCCTGCTAGGACTCATAGGTTTTGTCGGAAAAACTATATGTACACTTGGTCTACACTTCTTATTCCTTTTTGTAGTAGATTTTAAAAAAATTTCTTATCTTTAGTTTTATATATTCATTTACTCATTTTATTAGTGATTTGATAATGACTTCCAAAATTATAAAATTTCCCAGGTTTAGTTCCACACTAAACAAACCAACAAATTTCTTCCTTATCCTCTTACCATATATCTCACAAAGTCGAAAAAACAGTTTGATTGTTCTATTTTTTTTCTCTCTTCTTTTTTGCAAGTTCATGGTTTTTTGTTTTGTTTTGTTTTGTTTTTTTCCTCCAGGGTTATTGCTGGGCTCCGTGCCTGCACCATGAATCCACCACTCCTGGAGGCCATTTTCCCCCCTTTTGTTGCCCTTGTTGTTGTAGCCTCATTATGGTTATTATTATTGTCATTGTTGATGTTGTTTGTTGTTGGATAGGACAGAGAGAAATGGAGAGAGGAGGGGAAGACAGAGAGGGGGAGAGAAAGGTAGACACCTGCAGACCTGCTTCACCCCCTGAGAAGCGACTCCCCTGCAGGTGGGGAGCCAGGAGCTCGAACAGGGATTCTTAAGCTGGTCCTTGCACTTTGTGCCACATGTGCTTAACCCACTGCGCCACCGCCCGACCCTTTTTTTTTTTTTTTTTTTAACCTTGCCTCCAGAGTTATTGCTGGGGCTCGGTGCCTGCAGAGAGAATCCACTGCTCCTGGAGGCCATTTTCCCCCTTTGGTTGCCCTTGTTGTTTTATTGTTGTGGTGGTTATTATTGTTGTTGTTATTGATGTCATTGTTGTTGGATAGGACAGAGAGAAATGGAGAGAGGAGGGAAGACAGAGAGGAGGAGAGAAAGATAGACACTAGCAGACCTGCTTCACCACTTGTGAATTGACTCCCCTGCAGGTGGGGAGCCTGGGGCTCAAACTGGGATCCTTATGTTGGTCCTTGTGCTTTGTGCCACATGAGCTTAACCTGCTGCACTACCACCCAACCCCCCAGCAAGTTCATGTTTTAATTTCTATATTCCTCATATGGGCAAAATCCCATATGGGTATCATCAGGTCTTTTGCCTCTTTATATATTTCATTTAGTATAACCACCTCCAGTTATATCCATTTTATGTCTTGAGGATTCAATGTTATCTTCTAAGTAGCAGATGAGTATTCCATTGAATGTTTACCTCATAGTTTCTTTATCCAGCAATCTGTCAATGGGCATTTAGATTGTTTCCATACCTTGATTACTGTCAGTAATGCAGGAATGAACATAGAGGTCCAAGTATCTCTTCAAATAAGGGATTTTTCATACCCTTGGGATAGAGGCCTAAATTGATTAAAAGTATGGGTATCATACCTGAAGATAGAAAATACAAAATAGAAAATAGAGTTAAACATTTCAAGATGTGAACATCAAGAAAAGATTTGAATATTCAATACAATGGGTAAAGAAACTGAAGCATGAGTAAATAATTGGGAACAGCATCAACTGAAAAAGTTTCAATGCACTGGCACCTTCTACCTCCTGCTCCCCATAAAGATCTTTGGTCCATACTCCCAGAGGGATAAAGAATAGAGAAACTTCCAATGGAGGAGGGGAGATATGGACTTCTAGTGGTGGGAACTATATGGTATTGTACCCCTCTTATACCATAATCATGTCAATCATTATTAAATCACTAATAAAAGATATTTTTAAAAACTCTATGCATTGAAGGAAAATTCCACAAGGATAAAAAAAGCAAGTGATTGAGGGGAAAATGTAGGCACATCACACCAGTGACAAGGGATTGACAGTGAAAATATATAAATAAAAAAATCATACAGCTCAACAAAAACAAGCAATCCAATTAAAAAGTGGACAAAAGATCTCAATGGACAGTTCTCTAGAGAAGACATTCAGATATCCTACAGTCATATGAGAAATGATTCACTTTGCTTATCATTAGAGACATGGAAATAAAAGCCATATTGAAATTCCACATTGCATCTGTGAAAATGCTCACATCAACAAAACAGGAAATGGCAAGTGTTGGCAAAGATGTGGAGAGAAAAAAAACAAAACAAACCTCTCACTATTGGTAGGAATGCAAATTGGTGCATCACCTATGGCAACCAGTATGAGGAGTCCTTAAATAAATATGGAAATACATTTTGTATTTCATTCCTTAAAGTTTGCACTTTCTTAAGTTTCTGCAGCACATCAGGTTAATTGCCAATACCATCTTTTTTGCTTTTCAATCATGCTGAAGTGTATGGTCTCTTATTGGCCTATATATTTAGTCAAGTAAATATATGTTCATATTTACTAACTCAAAATACCAATTCTAGTTATAGTTACCACTGGGAGCACAGTGGAAGCTGACCATGATGTGTGAAGGAGGTTGTACAAGGTTAGAATATATAAAAGTATAGGTATATAAAATTCCTGGTACCCATGGACTTTTAGGGGTACTCCTTGGTGAGGCATTCCAGTGGCTAGGGTTAGGGTTAGTGCACTGACTTCCATGTTGTAATTAGTAGGATCAGTTTCCCTTTGATACATCTTGCATCTAGTTGATATTCTCCTATTCATCTACTTTCTCTGGATTAGTGTTCTTAGTGGGGTGAAGGAGATATGAGCCTCTTTGACAGCATCCTATACAGATGGGGAAGATGGGATTTTATTTTATTTTCTTAAGTTATTTAAAAAATATTTTATTATCTTTATTTTTTTTTCAGACAGGAATAAAGAGATAGAATGACAGAGAGGGAAAGAAACTGTTTTAGGGAATAGGTTGGTGATGCTTGCTTCCCCATCATTAAAAAGATTCCTCATGTATTATCTCAGCGAAGTGTGACAGAGTGAAATAAGTTAACTGTTTCTTTTAGAGGTTCCCACCTCCACCTTTTCAAGCCACACCTGTCAACACTCCCATTTTCTGGGTGGTACCCTCCAGTACCTTCTGTCCCTCAGTAAAATGACAACAGTGAAACTCTATTAACATGGGGAAGGGGGAGCTCAATTCTGGATTTTGTATATAAAAAAAGCAGGCACATTTTCCGGGTGATTATTTGTGTGCCTGCAACATATATTTTCTTCCACCATGTCACTAATAATACCATGGTTAATTTTATGTGTCTACTTGATCATACCGTGGTAAACCCAGATTAAACATTAAGCACACCCAGTTAAACCCAAATAGTACTAAGCATAAGAACCCACACAAGGATCTGGGTTCCAGTCCTTTACTCCCCACCTCCAGGAGGAAGCTTCAAGGGTGGTATCTATATTTCTCTCTCCCTCTCTATCTCCTCCTTCCTTTTCAATTTCTCTCTGTCTTATCCTTCAATTTTTCTATCCAATAAAAATGGAAAAATGGCTTGTAGCCCCAGTGATAAACCTGGAGGTAAAAAAGGAAAAAAAAAAAAAGATTAAGGGTATGTCTATGGAGGTGTGTCTGAAAATATTAGCATTTGAAGGAGGTGATTAGCAAAGTCAATTGCCCTATTTTTTGAGGCTCTGATAGAACAAAAGGCAAGAAACTAACTTTTTTTTTTTACTCACTGCTTGCTTGGTCTTGATCTTTTCTTGCCCTAGAGTTAGGATTTGCATCCTTGAGCTCTCCTAGTTCTCTGGCTTTCAGGTTCAGAAAGCAATTTCTTATTTATTTATTATTTATTTATTTATTATTTTTTATTTATAAAAAGGAAACATTGACAAAACCATAGGATAAGAGGGGTACAACTTCACACAATTCCCACCACCAGAACTCTGTATCCCATCCCCTCCCCTGATAGCTTTCATATTCTTTAACCCTCTGGGAGTATGTATGGACCCAGGGTCATTATGAGGTGCGGAAGGTGGAATGTCTGGCTTCTGTAATTGCTTCCCTACTGAACATGGATGTTGACAGGTCAATCCATACTCCCAGCCTGTCTCTGTCTTTCCCTAGTGGGGAAGAGCTCTGGGGAAGCAGAACTCCAGGACGCATTGGTGGGGTTGTCTGTCCAGGTAAGTCTGGTCGGCATCATGCTAGCATTTGGAACTTCGTGGTTGACAAGAGAGTTAACATACAAAGCCAAACAAATTGTTGATCATTCATGGACCTAAAGGCTAGAATAGTGAAGATGAAGAGTTGGGGGGGTCCTCCATTTTGTAGATAGCTAGTAGGGATATTTTAGTTATATTCCAAAGGGCCTGTGGCTATACTAGTGTATTTTTTTGGTTTGCTTGTTTTTTTTTTTTTTTTTTTGGCCTGACCCTGAAATCTGATATGCAGGTGGATCCTAGTTATTGTCTGGTGAGATGATGTCATGGATGGCAGAAGGACCAGAAAACTGGATCAGGGAAGAATGTAGCTCTCAAATATGGGAAAGGTGTATAAATTTGTTGACTGTAAACTCCATGGATTTGATGTGATCTGGGGCCCATATTCAGCTTAGGAGCCTATGTGACCTCTGCATCCTTGTAGAACTGATCTCACATTCTGTGGTCATAAGTAGGAATGTTCCAAGCTGCCCCAATAGAGAAAGCAATTTCAACAGCTTTTCTGGGTCTTCGGTTTGGGTTTGCACACAATGGATTGCAGGGGTTCTCAGTTTTCAGGATCTTGTGAAGCAATTCCTTATAAACTCTATTCTCTCAAGAGAAAGACACAGAGACAGAGAAGGAAATAGGGACAAAGAGAGAGGGGAATATTCTGGAACCTCACCTCCCCAGAGCCCTACTGCACAAGGGAAAGAGAGAAACAGGCTGGGGGTATGGATCCACTTGCCAATGCTCATGTCCAGTGGAGAAGCAGTTACAGAAGCCAGACCTTTTACCTCCTGCACCCCATAAAGAAGTTTGGTCTGTATTCCCAGTGGGGAAGAAATGATAATGTGCTCTGCTGGGAAATTGTGCCGATGCACAATATCAGACTTCCTGGTATACCCTTTGGACACTTTAGACAATTTTACAGCAGCTTTCTTCCCTTCACGTTGCTGTTTTTTCATAGACAGACCCTAAGTAGTTCATAGATTTTGCACACTGTTGCCCTGGGCATTAGATAAAAGGAAAGGGAGAAATGCTGGGAAATTGTGCCTATGCAGTCACATCTGCCATGTTGTCCCCTCAGGCTACTGCTAGTTCCCATGGGAGTTGGGACATTCTCGGAGTGCCTGTTCAGCCATGTTGTGTCCTCAGGGCATTGTCTGTATCCCCGCGATATTTGGAGTGCTTTGGTTACTCTTCCCCTCTCCCATTCTCAGGAGAGTTATTATCCTATCCTGGAGTGCTATGGTTACACCTTCCCATTCTTGTGAAAGCTACTCCTATAAAAGCCCTTCTTCCACACCTCACTCTCTTGCCAGCGCTTCACTCCAGTGTTCAGATGCAGGAAAGGTTACTGCATGAGGAGGCCATTTTCGCTACCTCCACGTGGCCCAACCTGCCTCTCTAGCACCCAACTCTGAAGTGCCAGCGCAAATAAAGATTTGTGTTTCCTCTTCGCTCCGGAACCCCTCTCTCTCTTCTCCGCGGCCCACACACAACAACATCGCTCTGAACTCCAACTCCATTAGAACCCAGAAAAAGAAGAAGAAAAAGGGAATATAGTAATAAGTGTATGTGTGACCTGGAAAGGAAGAGAAGATGGGGCCATAGGAAAAGAAAATGGGCAAATAAAGACAAATGTAGATGGTAGTATAAATAGTAGCTAACCTATATCTGCACACCTTAGGAGAACTACTTTAGCTTCCAATGGAGGAAAAGGGGATACAGAACTCTGGTGGTGGGGACAGTGCAGAGTTATACCCCTGTTATCTTGTAATTTTGTTAATCAATATTAAATCACTAGCAAAATTAAAAAGAAAGTAGACAGAAAGAGAGAGGGAAAGACACCACAGCACTGAAGCTTCTTCCTGGCAAAGCAGGTGCCTGATCCAGGTGAGGCAATTCTGCATGGATTCCATTTTCTTATACCACTTCCAGAAATAATTTCATATGTTCATAAATAAATATGTATGAACATCCAAGAGGGACAGAGGAATATTTAAAAAGAGCAATTATTTCTTTTCTCAAGAACTAAGAATTCTTGACTGAGCCTATTGTTGCTTGCAATTGTTACTTGAGATCAGTGATCTACCATCCCAGCCCCCAGGGCTTCACTGGAGCTTCCTGCCTGTGCTTTCTTCTTTGGTTCCCAACATACTTTTTCCTTTCATATAGAAGGTGAAAGAGAAAAATCTGAGCTAGGGGAGGAGCAACACCTAACTCAGCTTCACTAATTACAAAGTTTTCTCTTTGCATGTTGCTTTCATATTGTGAACAAGGACTCAAAACCAGATATTTGTGCAGTCTATGAAAGTCTGTGTGTGTGCTTCAGTTCACTTATATATTTTTAATATTTATGTATTCCCTTTTGTTGTCCTTGTTCTGTCATTATTGTATTTATTATTGTTGTTATCGATGTTGTTGTTAGATAGGACAGAGAGATATCAAGAGAAGAGGGGGATAGAAAGATAGAGACCTGCTTCACCACTTGTGAAGCGACTCCCCTGCAGGTGGGGAGCCGGGGGCTTGAACCAGGATCCTTGCGCTTTGCACCACCCATTTTTCATTTTTATTGAATAGAACAGAGAGAAATTGAAAGGGGCAGGAGAGATAGAGGAGAGAGACAGAGAGACACCTGCAGACCTGCTTCAAACCTGTCCTTGCACTTTGCGCCACCTGCGCTTAACCTGCTGTGCTACCAGTAGACTCCCTAATTCATTTATATTTTAAAAATGAACATACTGGATCTACCTCAGAATGTAGTTGTATCAAATTTATTATACTGTTAAGGGGTCTGATGGTGGTGCACCTGGTTGAGCACACATGTTACAATGCGCAAAAACCAAAGTTCAAGCCCCAAGTCCCCACTTGCAGTGGGGAAAGCTTTGCAAATGGTGAAGCAGGGCTGGAGGTGTCTTTGTTTCTCTCCCTCTCTACCTCTCCTTTCCCTCTCTATTTCTAGCTGTAAATAAATAAAGATAATTAAAAAAATTAAGTGTTGTTAAAAAATTATTATATTATGTCAGGTATTTGATAGACATAAAGTAGTTTGCTAACTATTAATGATTCACCCCTAATCTTTCTGTCTTTTCTGAGAAGGGGGTAACAATAGTTATCTTGTCTGAATATTCCACTTGAAGCATTAATTTTATGTTATTCCATTCAGCTAGATTTGACTGTGTGAAGCAGTTCTGGTCAATAAAATGCAAGCAGTGGACAAAATGAATCATCAAGGAAAACTAAAATATTTATCCTCAAGATTCAGATGATACCTTTTCTTCTTGACCCCACTCTGTTGTTGGTATTTGCAGTCAGACGAACGAAACCACCTTGCAATCAAAAGAGAGAAATTTGAACACTTTGGCTCATCAGTAAAAAGGCAATTCTGATAACCCAGGCTACCCTGTGCAGAGGAAACACACCTGCTTTGTTAAGTATGTACATGCATTTCTATTCCATAAAAGCAGAGCCAATACTAACTGTTCCCCAAGGAGACTATTGAGCAGGTATACTCTCTTTGTGCCTTTCAAAACCTTGGTTTGGGTCAGGCTATATTCTTATCTGCTTTATGCTTTGATATAGTTCTATCTTCTTTCACATTTTAGAAATCATTTCACTATCTACAAACAATCTGAATGACTTCTTTCAATCCTTCTTGTCTTTAATGTCTATGTCTTCTGTTGCCAAGTCTGTTCTTCCCTGGAAGAAAAAGAAATGACAGTATGTCAGTGCTGGGAAAAGAAAATTGTAAAGCTTTCGGGGGTCATGAGCACCAATGTAAGATATAGGGATTGGTAAAGACAAGAAGGGTAGTTATCTCTGGTAAATGCACTTAAAAACACAATAACTGTGATACACAGGGAAATCAGACATATGCAGATATTAAATAATCGTCAAATTTCCTGGACTGCAATGAATGGTCTTACCAAGACACAGTTAATAATAATTAGTAAGGAGAACAAAGTAAAACACAGTTAAGTGCTTATAGACCAAGGAGCAAGCTCAGTGGTAGAGCAGAGAATTTGTATGCACCAAGTCCTAGGCTGGATCCTTAATGTTGCCTATCCCAGGGCTGAGCAGTGCTCAGGCTCACTCTTTTTAAAAAATAACATTAAGTTAAAAACCTTGTCTTGATTTTAAAAAAGAGAAGAGCTTTTAAAATTAAAAGTATATCCAGTTAAAATATTTTCCTTTAATTTTTTTACCCCCATTTTGGTTTTTGGCTGATACAGAAATGATGCAGCAACTCTACATTACACTCAACTGCTAAAACAATCAGGAAGCACTCTGTGTGGGGGATTGGTATGGCTTTGGAAGAAAACCAACTGCAGTAAAAAAAAATGTAAGATAAAAAATTTATGCATATATCCCATACCCATCCTTCCTTCTTTCCCCCTTTCCCATAGCTTCATAGATATGCCAGGGAGTTGCATTACAGTCATCACTTTGAAGTTTGCAAGAAGCACTTTCAAACACTAACAAAGTGGTTGTTACCAAGTAGACTTTACTGGTTATCTATGGGGGTGGGGATAGTGACTATCTATGTCATCTCCAGTTTCTTTAGCAGAAGTGGGGAACTTTTTCTCTGTCCAGGATCATTTGGATATACAGATAAATCTCAAAATTCATGGGCCATACAAAATTGTCAACTCAAAAGTTCACCTTGTAATATGGTTAAAATGTCTCACTAACTCACCCCTAATGTGATGGCTGGAACGACTTAATTTTGGTGAGGCCCGTGATGTGTAGCTGGCACAGATGATGTCACTACTCGCAACTGCTTTTCCAGGTTCGCATCCATTTGGGGGGGAAGTCAGCTCTTTGCTAGTGTTAGTTTGGAAAAGAATTGCTTGTAGCAGCAGCAAGTTGTTCCTAACACAGATTTATATGTGAATGTCTCATCAAAGTGGAGAATTCATCATTGCTTAGGTAACCTTGCTAGACCGACTTCATGAGTGGGTGGGCGGTTGTGGTGCCTGGCTTTCAGCTCATTATTGGTTTGCAGTTGAATTATTTCATATTGCAAGTTGCCAGACACATCATCCCACATTCAACAGTGCAGCAGAGATGTCCAATTCCTCGTGCTTACTTTTCACCTCCTTGAATCTTTCATTAAATGTCCCATTGAGTCTTGCACATTCATCAGCATATTCAAATACACTGGAAGGCATTTGTCCTTCCAGGACAGTGGATACATTTTTGTTCCTTCTGAGTTGCCATTTCCACAGCCTTCATTTGTATTCTGATGATTTCACGTTGAAAAGCAAGGAGCTGAGAAGCTGATTGGGACACTCAGCTCTGAGAAATACTTGGTAAAGTCCATCATGAATGTTAGACCACATTGCCACCTGTAGTCATTAAGTTCCAACTGGATTTTCTTTCATCTCCATGTAACTTCATGAACATGCTCCTGCAGCTCAGCCACTGAACTTACCAGTGATAAATAAGATCACCTACCAAATTCCGTAAAGATCATTCCATAACTCCTTAAACCAGTGGCTGTTCAACCATCTGCTTTGGAGAACATGGATTCATGACACTACTACTGACATCACATAGTTGTGCCAAGGCATCTGTGTACAGAGACTTTCTCACTGTATGATGAGTAGCATATAATTAAACCTCTTAGATCAAGACTGAGATGATTGAGCTCATTTTTGACATATAAAACTAACTTTTCTTTTTTTTTTTTTCTACCTAGCTTATCACTGGGGCTCACTGTGTGCACTAGGAATCCACCGCTCCCAGTGGCCATTTTCTCCACTCCCCCCATTTTCTATTTTTATTTGACAGCACAGAGAGAAATTGAGAGGGCATGGGGAGATAAAGAGGGGCAGAGGAAAACAGATGCCTGTAGACCTGCTTCACTGCTCATGAAGCATTCCCCTGGAGGAATTCTGGGTGGGGATCTGGGGCTTGAACCCCATTCCTTGCACATGGTATATGTGCACTCAACTGGGTATGCTACTGCCTAGCCCCCAAATTAACCCATTTTGCAAGTCTACCATGACTGAGCTCCATCTGTAGTAAGACTACTTAGTTTACCAAATTTTAACTCAAGCTTTTTTCATTAATAAAATAGGTCTACCAAGTATGTCCTCCCCCTTTGTAGTTCCAGGCATGGTGTCTAGAGGCAGCAGTTCCTGCCATGTGTCAAATTCTGCAGTTATCCCCTGAACAAAAGTAGCCAGTTGGGCAGTATTTCTTCTGTTTACTGTCTCATCAGGAGACAGAAATAACCTGGAAAACTCCTGCAGAATTCTTCAAAAATTTTTTTTTCAAATATCTTGTGCTAAGTCAGCAATTGGAACTGACCTGAGATGGTTCTCTGTGACAAACTAATTCTCTGAAACAATTTTTACTTTGTCTGGTGCCAAGAACTCTGCAGCAACCACCATACACTCTCCAACACAAACTCTCCAACCACATGCAGCCTTGGTTTCTTTGTGATTAGCTCGATCATCATATAACTCACCTGAAAATTATTGTCTCTGTCACAGTGAGGCCCAGTGAACACCACTTGTGATTCCAGGCTCCACTGAAGAGCACTGATTTTATCTGTATGTATTTATCCTCCCAAGTTATTGAGGTAAGTATATTTTGAGCTATAATGATGCTCCAAATTGACTTATTTTTATCATCTTTATTTATTTGATAGAGACAGAAATCAAGAGGGAAAAGGGGAGGGATAGAGAGGAAGAGAGAGACAGAGAGAAACCTGCAACACTGCTTCACCGCTCGTGCACTCAAACCTGGGTCCTTGTGCATTGTAACATGTGCGCTCAACCAGGTGTGTCACCACCCGGCCCCCCTC
Organism: Erinaceus europaeus; assembly: GCF_950295315.1. NCBI lineage: Eukaryota > Metazoa > Chordata > Mammalia > Eulipotyphla > Erinaceidae > Erinaceus > Erinaceus europaeus. Next base: position 138,689,869 of record NC_080162.1, read on the forward strand.
AAATTGACTTTTTTCCCATTACTATTAAACATACCACAACATCAGCACACAGATTAACCTTTGACTTCAACAACAAGAATAATTTGTTCACTTCTCTTAAAAAAGATGGACACTATATCAACTTTTATTTCTTTCACTGTCTTCATGGGTAAGATGCTTAAATCTCTGTGCGTGATTTTATTTTACTTACTTATTTTAATTTTTAATTTTATTTATATATGATTTTATCACTCTCATCATCAAAGGTCTGTGTCCCTATTCCCACCTCCATCAATAACCACTAGATTTTTTCTACAGTCTTGAAAATAGGTTGATATTTTGTGTTTTTCACATTTTAATATTCAATTGTCTATATTCTGCATATGATTAAAACCATTTTGTTGTTGTCCTTTGCCTCCTTACTTGCTTCATTCACTGAGCATCATCTTCTCCAATTCTATCTATTTTATCCCAAAGGACACAAAATTATCCCTTTTTATTGCTGCATAATACTCTGTTGAGTACATGTCCCATAACATTTTTTATCCAGTCATCTGTTGAAGGACATTTTGGTTGTTTCCAGGCTTTTGCTGTTGTGAGCAAAGCTGCTATATACCACTTAAATTTGAATAACTATTCAGTGTGTGTTGCCAGGGACATGATTATTTAGCTTTGGTTGCTGTTCTAATCCGCTTCTTGCATTTGGAACAAATCCAACCTTCATTATCATGGACTTTTGAGGTCTTTTCTGTGTATTATCATTTCTTATTTATTTATTTATTTATTTATTTATTTATTTATTTCCTCCAGGGTCATTGCTGGGGCTCAGTGCATGCACCATGAATCCGCTACTCCTGGAGGCTATCTATTCCCCCTTTTGTTGCCCTTGTTGTTGTAGCCTTCTTGTGGTTATTATTGTTGCTGTTGATGTCGTTCCTTGTTGGATTGTACAGAGAGAAATGGAGAGAGGAGAGGAAGACAGAGGGGGAAAGAAAGACAAACACGCGCAGACCCTCTCCACTGCCTGTGAAGCGACTCCCCTGCAGGTGGGGAGCCGGGGGCTCGAACCGGGATCCTTATGCCAGTCCTGTGTTTTGCGCCACCGCCCGACCCCCTGTCATTTCCTTTAAAAAATACATTTATTTATTGGATAGGAACATCCAGAAATTGAGAGGAGGAGGAGATAGAGATGGGGAGAGAGAGGGAAACACCAGCAGTTCTGCTTAACCACTTGCAAAGTTTTCTTCCTGCAGGTGGGGATGTGGGGGTGGGTCTTGAACCTGCACATCCTAAAGATGCATTCAGTAAGATGCTTCACCACCTGACCCCTGCACTGTCATTTCAGTACTCTTCATCTGAGATTCAGTTTCTGTGAGGATTGCTGAGCATGGATGTGGGGATAAAGGTGGGCTTGGAGTTATCATCTCTGTTGACAAAGAAGTTGACAACATTATCGCCAGTCATTGACAGCAAGGTCATCAGTATCACAGGGAATCAATCATCTCACTGCATCTGCATCTCATCTCAGCATCACCAAATCACTGCAGTTCCTCCATGGTGAGTTAACATGTTCACAACGCACATTCACACTCCCAGCCTGCCTGGCACTGACTGTCCTCTGACTAGCTGCAGTAAAAGCAAATGGGTTACTGGTGACAGAGGAGAAACAACCATGCCTGTCCTGTCATATACTCATGTGTGTCCTGCCTGTCTCGTAATGGATTTTCTTTGCTTATCTGACAAAATTTGTGTTATTATTATGAATCACGGAGTATACATTTTTGTTGTTCTATAAATATTTCCAGATTTATTGAATTTGCAATTCTACCTGAGGTTGCCTTGGTAAGGTCTGACAAAATAATTTCTTTTTAAAAAATATTTATTAGTTGATTTAATAAGGATGAACAAGATTGTAAGATAACAGGAGTACAATTCCATACAGTTTCCACCACCAGAGTTCTGTGTCCCATCCCTCCATTAGAACCTTGGAAAAAATCATGTTGAGTGAAATAAGTCAGAAACAGAAGGATGAATATGGGATGATCTCACTCTAAGGCCGAAGTTGAAAAACAAGATCATAAAAGAAAACACAAGCAGAACCTGAAATGGAATTGTCGTATGGCACCAAAGTAAAAGATTCTGGGGTGGGTGGGTGGGGAGAATACAGGTCCAAGAAGGATTCAGAGGACCTAGTGAGGGTTGTATTGTTATATGGGAAACTGGGGAATGTTATGCATGTACAAACTATTGTACTTACTGTTGAATGTAAAATATTAATTCCCCAATAAAAAAAAAATCAGAAAAAAAAGAAACAACTGTAAAGAAAAAGCTTCTCTATTCTTTATCCCTCTGGGAGATATACCAACATTCTTTTTTTAAGTTTATCTTTAAAAATTGTTTTTATATTATCTTTATTTACTTATTGGATAGAGATAGCCAGAAATTGAAAGGGAAGCTTTCCCCTGACAGTTGAGCCCTGGTCCTGTAACATGTGTGCACCCAGCCCCTGGACCAAAATTCTTTATGGGGTTTAGAAGGTAACAGTTCTGGTTTCTGTAATTGCTTCTCTGGTGGATATGGATGTTGGCAGGTGCATCCACACCCCCAGCCTGTCTCTATCTTTCCTTAGTGGGTCAGAGATCTGGAGAGGTGGGGTTCCAGGCTACATTGATAAGGTCATCTGCCCAGGGAAGTCAGGATGGCATCATGGTACCCTCTGCAACTTGGTAGCTGAAAGTTGGTAAGAAATAAAGCAAAACAAATTGTTTAAGACCCTCAGGCCAGCTACCTCTACAGAGATGAATTGCAGCCTGGTTGTGGCTATGGATTGACTAGTTCATTCATCCTCTATACTTGCATGTCCACAGATAAAAGTTTTGCCAGCAGAGAGACTGAGTTTCAGAACTGAAAAGTGTACTTCTTATATTTACTAATTAACTGGAAAAGTTGAAGTTTTATCCATGAACTTTCCAGATGAGAAAACTGGTAAGACTTTCTTTATGTACTCATGCTCCCATGATACTGGGCAGTTAAGGAGTTTGGACTCTAAAGGACAGTGGGTTGGACTGATAAAGACAGATCAAGATTGGAATTTAGACATTTGGTTATTGTCATTGCTTTAATTTACAATTGTATTTATTTATTTAGGATAGAGACAAAGAAATTGAGACGGGAAGGGAGAGAGAGAAGGAGAGAAAATGCGGGGGCCAATCAGTGTTGCACCCAGTTAAGTGCACGTATTATCAAGCTCAAGGAGTAGGGTTTGAGCCCTGGGCTCCCCACCTTCAGGTGGTCCACTTTACGTGTGGTGAAGCAGATCTGCAGGTGTCTCTCTTTCTCTGCCTCTCTCTATCTCCTTGTCTTCCCTCAATTTTCCTCTGTAATCTAAAAAAAAAATCACAAAGAAAAAAAAAAAAAGGAAAAATGGCCATTGGGATCAGTGGATTCATAGTGCCAGCACTGAGCTCCAGCAATAACCCTGGAGGTGGGGGAGTGGGGGAGGGAGCAGGGGGACAGTTAGAGACACATGTGGCACTGCCTCACCACTCATGTATCTTACCTGCTATAGGTCGGGACTAGAGGTTTAACCTGGGCACTTGAGCATGGTAATATATGCTCTATATTTGCTTGGTCCCTGCTTTAATTATATTGAGATAAAGTGGTAGAGATAGAGAAATAAAGGGAAAGAGAGGTATACCACTCTGCCATCAGATATGGTGCTGGGAATCAAACTCATGGCTCTTCCTCTACACAAAGCATGCTCTGTAGTCAGAACCACTTTCCTGGCCCCAGGGGTTATGGCATAGTCATTCACTTGGAGAATTTTGTTGACTTCTTTAAGCTGTGTGTTCACATTGGTGATCATTAAATTACTTTTGTTCCGGTGCTAGCTGTGATACCTCAATAATTTTTTTAAAAAGTTTATTGGAGGGACTAATGATTTATAGAAAACACTAAATATAGTTGTTGGTACATGTGCAAAATTTCTCAGTTTTCGGCAATACACTCTCATCCCCCACCTAGGTCCTCCTCTGCCATTTTGCACCGGGATCTGAAACCCACCACCCCTCCATCCTAGAGTCCTTTACTTTGGTGCAATACACCAAATTCAGTCCAAGTTCTGCTCTGTGTTTTCCCTTTCGTTCTTCTTTTTCTTTGTTTCACTTTTTAATATTTATTTATAAAAAGGAAACACTGATAAAACCATAGGATAAGAGGAATATAACTTCACACAATTCCCACCACCAGAACTTCATGTGTGGGATCATCCCATATTCATCCTCCTCTTTCTGGCTTACCTCACTTAACATGATTCCTTCAAGCTCCATCCAAGATGATACTTTTTATAATTTGAAACATTAATTTTAAGTACTAAGTCTGAGAAAGTGAATTATTATTAATATTTCCCAGAGCACTGTTCAGCTCTGGCTTTTGGTGGTATGGGAGATTGAACCTGGGACCTCTGGTGTCTCAGGCATAAAAGTCTTTTGCATAACCATTATGTTGTGTATTCCACCCAGAATGTGAATTTCTAAATGCAAAGAACTTTGTTTAAAAAATTGGATATGTGTAGTATTTACTTCCCAAGAAAAATGTGGAAATGCTCTTTATAATTTTGGTTGTCAGATTTTAAATGTATTTCTTCTATTATCCATTATTTTCTCCTTTTATATATTGAAGAGTCTATACAGAGAAGACACAAATAATCATGTCTTTGGAACAATTTTCATTGAGAATTCCCAGTCCAGATGTCTGGATAAAAAGAACATGACCTTTTATCATGTTTTGGCAGTTGTGGGAAATAGAGCCTGAATTTAATTCAGCACAGAGTATTGCCTAAGGATTTCCATAATATAGATGCCTATTAGAATACTTGAAAGATCCTTTTAAGATTAGTAGAACATTTAATTTAGGACCTCAGACTAGAAATTTTGCACATATGAATAAAAATTTAGGTTTAAATAGATAAGCAATATGAACCCGGTACTATGAAATTTTAAAATGTTGAAGCCTTACATAAGTGTGAACACTAATAGTTTGTGTTTCAACAGTAATAAAGCAGTTTCTTGTGGCCAGATGGTTAACACAGAGGGTTAAGCACACATGGCGTGAAGCACAAGGACCATGTAACGACCCCGGTTCCGGCGCCCGACTCCCCATCTACAGGCGAGTCGCTTCACAGGTGGTGAAGCAGGTCTGTGGGTGTCTACCTTTCTCTCCTCCTCTCTGTCATCCCCTCCTCTCTCCATTTCTCTCTGTCCTATCCAACAACAGCAATAACCACAAGGGCAACAAAATAGAATAAATTACCTCCAGGAGCAGTAGATTTGTGGTACAGTCACCAAGTTCCAGCAATAACCCTGGAGGCAAAAATAAATAAATAAATAAATAAATAAGAAAGAAAAGAAAAGCAGCTTTTTACTTACTGAACCATTTTGCCTCGAATAGTCTGTTCTGTCACGTTTGACACAATATTCTGTTACCCTATTTTTTCAGGTTAGCAGAAACTTGTGTATTGATGACTGACTGTGGAGAAACTTCCATTGACCATCTTCTAAGATCCCTAAGATAACTTCATCAGCATGAACTATTGATGGAGCTATCAGCTATCAGGAAGCATAGAGTAGTTTCCTCTTTTTATTTATTTTTTTAAATAACGGTGTAAAAATCTCTGTTCCAATGAAATATAACAACAGATGAGATGGCTGATAAAGCTGTGGTATATATACACAATGGAATGCTATGCAGCTATTAAGAACAATGAACCTACCTTCTCTGACCCATCTTGGATGGAGCTAGAAGGAATTATGTTAAGTGCCTAAGTCAAAAACATAAAGATGAGTATGGGATGATCCCAGTCATAAAAAGAAGTTGAGAAAGAATAACAGAAAGGGAAACTGAAAGCAGGATCTGACTAAATTTGTAATAGGGCACCAAAATAAAAACCCTGGGTGGAGGGTGAAGGTGGATGTTCAGCTTCATGGGGCGGGAGAGGGGGGATGGGATGGGACAGTCTTTTGGTAGTGGGAATGGTGTTTATGTACACTCCTATTAATTTGTAGTCATATTTAAGTCACTATTTAAGTTATATGAGAGGGGAAAAACCACCAGAGTCCAGATGCTAGCAGGATGTGACCAGACTTCCCTGGACAGACAACCCCACCAATATACCTTGGAGCTCTGCCTCCCCAGAGCCCTTCCCCACTAGGGAAAGAGAGAGACAGGCTGGGAGTATGGATGGACCTGTCAATGCCCATGTTCAGTAGGGAAGCAATTACAGAAGCCAGATCTTCCACCTTCTGCAACCCACAATGACCCTGGGTCCATACTCCCAGAGGGATAAAGAATAGGAAAGCTATCAGTAGAAGGGATGGTATACAGAGGTCTGGTGGTGGGAACTGTACCCCTCTTGGCCTATGGTTTTGGCAATGTTTCCTTTTTATAAATAAAAAATTAAAAAACTCAGACTTTCATATTTAAAATGCCAATCTAGGGGTAGGCAAATTAATATAGTGTCATATATAGCATTACACACACTCACATACATATACATACACAAATTCACATATGCTATGTACTTAGCTATTCTTTTTAGTACTAGCTTTACTGCTTAAAGAACTACTCAAAATAGCCTCGGTCCCAACTTAATTTTCTTACCACAGTGGCAAAAATATTACAAAACATTGATTAAAATTGATAGCAAATACTTTTTTGAGGGCTAGACATAATCTAACATAATTGCAGTAATTATAATTGTATAGCTTTGTCATCAAACTGGAAATATTGAGAAGTAAACTCTAAAAAAAAAGGAAATTACTTTTGAATTTTCAACATTAAGAAGGAAGTGTTAGCAGATCTTCAACGTTGATTAGGATCTATCGTTCATTCATTTGTGTATTCAATCAAATATACTTTCTGAGTATTTGTAAAATGCCACTCACTTTTCTAAAGATTGGAGAAAGCCAATTTTCAGTCAGAAGCAAGGTGACTGTACTTAATAACTATGTTTCTGGTGGGGATATGATCAGAAAATGAGAAGAACAGAAAACCAAGCGAAAGGAAGCCTGTGTTAGTTACATTTTGACCACTCAGATATTTAGCTTCAGGCCACCTGGGCTTTGATACATGATGATGCTTTAGTCAAAGCAAACAAAAGCAAGTCTATAGTTTAGAGCAAACCAAACAAGCAGGCCTGAATATTTCAGCCCTTTTAACAACTACTATTTCAGTATACAAGCAGTTGTAAAGCAATCTGATTTCAGTAATAGTTTATTTGGCAATATCTGTGCCCTAAAACTTGTATTACTTTTTTTTTTCTCTAGCAGAGTGACTGGTTTATGCTTCATAACCACGAAGGATGTGGAAAGTTCACCTTACTCAAGTAAATAGCAATATAAAATATCAATAAACATGGAAAATGAAGAAGATATTGATTTTAATTAAATGAATGCATCAGTGATTTTCCCCGTCTTGTTCCTTTTATATTTATTTAAGCCTGCTCAGGTTTGTCTTTTAACAATGTGAAACAATATTGCAGTAGAAAACTTTAGATGATACCGGTAGTATTTACCTATCTATAGCAAAGACTGAAACTTTCCTAAGACAATCATTTTAAAGGTGAATTCTGCTCACCCGGTTATTCTTGTTCTGTCATAGCTAATCACATTTCAGTAGAGAGAAAACAAAGAATGTTTTGAACTCAGGGGACTAGGAAGCAACAGAAAGTTTTCTTGAGCTCTTTGTACAGCAGCAGTTATATTAATTCTTGCATGATTATACCTAATATAAAGGAAAATCCTTTCCTTTTAAAGATAATTTATCATAATTGATTTCAAATATAATTGTAACTTGTTCATGAAGAATCTGATGAACTTCACTAGTGACTATATATATATATATATATGTGTGACTTAAGTAAGAATTAGTTCAGTGAAATATATCTAATTCATGAGTTATATTACAGATGAGATTGTGTCTCCCTAAACATTCTTTTTTTGGTGGGGGGATTTAAGAATATTTTATCAAAGTACAATATACATACAGAAAAATACACCTATCAGAAGCCTATGCCATAGTGAATTTTCTGAACGATTATCTGCTTATTTGGTCCATCATCTTTTTTAAAATAGTTTTTTATTAGTGATTCAATAATTATTGACAAGATTGTGGTATAAGAGGGGTACAATTTCATATAATTCCCACTACCAGAGTTCCGTATCCCCTCCCCTCAATTGGAAGTTTCCCTATTCTTTATCTCTCTGGAATATGAACCAAAGATCGTTATGGGGTGCAAAAGGTGGGAGGTCTGGCTTCTGTAATTGTTTCTCTCCTGGATGGGTGTTGACAGGTCGATCCATACCCCCAGCCTATTTCTATCTTTCCCTAGTGAGGTAGGGCTCTGGGGAGGTGGGGTTCCAGGACATATAGGTGAGGTTGTCTGCCCAGGGAAGTCAGGTTTGTGTCATGGTAGCATTTGCAACTTGGTGATTGAAAAGTATTAAGATATAAAGCAGAATAATTTGTATAGTTCAGAATTTTCTCTTAGTTTGAGCTACTATCTTTATAGAGATAACAAGTTTAAAATAACGTCATTAAGATTGGCACTGATCCAATATGAGTGCCCTCTCTCTTTCTATCTCTCTTGTTAGAGACAGATGTAAATAGAGAGGTAAAGGAAGGAGACAGACACCTGCAGCATTGCTTCACCACTCAAGAAACGGCCTCTTGCAGGTGGAGGATCAGAAGTTTGAATCCTGAAAATGATTTGTGAGTGCTTTACTTGGTACTCTGCTGCCTCAACTTTGATGTCCTTTTCAAAAAGAAGACATTTTGAGACCGACATGTGGACAGGAAGAACAGAGATCAAGATGATGCTTTTACAAATCAAAGAGAGGCAAAAATTCCCAACTGAGATAGATGGAACAGATTCTTCTTTACAGTTCTTAGCAGGAACCAGTACAAATGACAATGTGATCTACAAAAACTATCTTTGCAACTGTAAGAGAATAATAAGGAAGAAAGAAAGAAAGAAAAAGGAAGAAAAAACTAACTTTCAGTGAGAGAGGCAGAGACAAAGGGAAAGAGGAAAAAACAGTACCAAAGATGATTTCATTGTGATAGTAGTCTGGATTGAATTTGAGTTGCACACACACTTATCTAGTACACTTTTGCCAGTCCTGTTTTAATCAGTTTTCCCTATGAGATAAAAGGGAAGTAAAGGGGAAGATTTTTCTTTGGAAAAAATAATTTATTTTTTTAAATAAATTTTAAATAAAAAATAATTTATTGCTTTATTAAGAACTGACTATTCAGGGCTGGTTGGTAGTGCACTTGGTTGAGCATAATAGTAGCTATAGCTAGCCTGTGTTTAAAGGTAAAGGGAGGGTGTAGAAAACTTGTCTTTGTGGTTCACAAGTCCTCTTGATAACGAGGGACTACATACAGACCCTGAGTCAGAGAATCTAGATCCCAACATGAAGGCACTCAGTGGAGAAATGTTATTTTATTTTATTTGGGGAAGGAACAAATGGAAGTCGGTTTTGACAGATGGGAGAAAGAACGGGACAGCTTTTCATTAAAAAAGAAAAATTTATTTTTGTGAAAGAAAAGTAAAGAGAGGAGAGTAGAGAAGGGGGATGAGAGGGTCCAGATTGTGGCACACATATTACAGTGCACAAGGACCCGAGTTTGAGTCCCCAGTCCCCACCTGCAGTGGGAAAGCTTTGCAAGTGGTGAAGCAGGGATACAGGTATCTCTTTGTCTCTCTCCCTCTCTATCTTCCCCTTCTTTTAAACTTATGACTGTCTCTAACCAACAAATTAATAAAGGTAATAAAATATTTCTATAAAAAGGAGTGAAAGAGAAGCAGAGTACCATACAATGGTACCAGGGACTTAACTTGTGAGTTATTCGACTTAAGGCATGCACATTGGTGCTCCAATAAACTATGTCCTTGGCCTGAGGAAGATATTTTGTTAACTAGAATTTGGGGTATAGATGGAACTGCACTGTATTCTACACAGTTCTCTCTCACTTAGATTTTTTTTATCTCTACTTATTTATTGAATAGAGACAGCCAGAAATTGAGAGGGAAAGGGGGTGATCAAGAACGAGAGAGACAGAGAGACACCTGCAATACTGCTTTACCACTTGTGAAGCTTTCCCCCTGCAGGTGGGGACCAAGAGCTTGAACCCTGGTCATTGCACATTGTAACATTTACACGCAACCAGGTGCACCACTAACCAGCCTCACACTTTTTTCCCCTTTTCTTAGGCACTTACGACAATTGCATGTAAGTTGTTCTCCTGTAAAACTAAATCAAGGGCTTAGTTCATGTCAGTGCAATCTATGTGTGAATGATGTAAACACTTTTTAGAACCAGTCCTAAAAGTAATCCGGTACAGATATATTTTCCTGCCTGTCTATTGAGTGTTAACCTTGTATATTCTTTTCAGATGTACCAAACTATAGAAGCATCCTTGGGTCCTGTGCCCACACGTCAAAGGGAATTACTCAGGAAAGCTGCCTAACCTATATTGCATGGTGGCATGAATGAAAAATAAATAGACTTTCTGAGGAATGTTTGTCACTGAGGAATGGTTTGTCACATAGTTAAGTTCATCCTGCCTAAATCTGAATTCCTAAATTATATCAGGCCAATTTCTATTGAGTGGTTTGTAATCATAGTGAAAATCAGAAGAAATTTAGCACCCTAGTCATAGTGAAAATCAAAGATAATTTAATCCAAAATACAATTAGACTTCAGGCTTTATAACCCAATTTGACAATCCAACAAGCACACCATCTTCTAAGCTTCCATGAATAGTAACTAATCTAAAGTATAGTTTCTCTGCTCACTGGAGGTAAATTTTCCTCAATGTTTAAAAAAATAGTTACCTTATTTTTTTTTAAGTTTGCTTTCATTCTTTCTTTTTATTATGTTGTTTATTTAATTATTGCAGCCAGTATTATAACTGGGGCTAGATGCCTGCACAATGAATCCACCACTCCCAGCAACCATCCTGCTACCCCTCTCTTAGTTAGGTAGGATAAAGGTAACTTGAGAGAGGGAGAGAAAGAGAGACATCTGCAGCACTGCTTCACCACTCCTGAAGATTGGCTGCTGCAAGTGGAGACCAGGGGCTTGAATCCAGGTCCTTAATCGAGGCAATGTAGTGCACTTTACCTGGTATGCCACTGCCTGGTCCCAGTATCCACTCCTTATTTTACTAAAAGTACTCTGAATTTGTGTGGGAACTACCTATTTTATAGGTAGACCTGGAGATAATATTCTACAGTGGCCTGAGATATGGCCCAATATAGTTGCATAGGATTCTTGCCTGAAAATTTGAATCTTAAGCAGTATTACATAAGTACAGATAATAATTGCATTTTTAAATTTTATATTGATTTGAAAATGAGCAACAATACTATAGGATAAGAGAGGTACAATTCCACACAATTCTCACAACCAGAGTTCCACATCCCAACCCCTTCTTTGGAAGTTTTCCTACTTTTTATCTCTTTGGGAGCATGGACCCAGGATCATTATGGGGTGCAGAAGGTGGAAGGTCTAGCTTCTGTAATTGTTTCTCCACTGGACATGGGCGTTGGCAGGTCAATTTGTACTCCCAACCTGTTTCTATCTTTCCCTAATGGAGCAGTGCTCTAGAGAAGTGGGGTTCTAATGTACATTGGTGAGGTCATCTGTCTAGTGAAGTCAGGCTGGAGTCATGATAGCATCTGCAACTTGGCGTCTGAAAAAGCATTATCATATAAAGCAGAACAAATTGTTTAATAATAAGGACTCTAAAGGTAAGATTGTAGCAGATTAGATTTTATGTTGGAAGAAGCTACAAAGTTTATTTTAGGTATATTCCAAGGGGCCCATGACTACTAATTTTTGTCTGAGCCTGACAGCTAACATGCAGCTGGGCTAAAGTATTGTCTGGGGATATGGTGTCAAAGTTGGAAACAGGACTAGAAAGCTGGATCAAGGAAGAGAGTAGCTCCCAAATATGGGGAAAGTATATAAATATTGTTAACTATAAACCCCACTGATTTGATCTGGGGCCCATATTCAGAACAGGAACCTGTGTAACCTCTGCATTCCTGTAGGTCTGAGCTTGCATTCTGTGGTCATAGCTAGGAACATTCTAGGCTGCACTCATTGCAGGACCCATCTTCCTAGAGTGGCAGAATATGCTGACACAACCTCCTTTTGAAGAATGGAGCAGCCCCTACCATTGTTTATCCACATTGAGGGAAACGTCCTGTAGAGGGCCACAAGGGGATCCAATATGTTGTTTCTGATGGAGATGTCCAGTGACAGTGGAGAAAGAGGTCTGTTAGAGATCTAGATCCACATGTCTATGTGGTAATTCCAGGGTTCCCTGACTAGGGTCCTGGGTAATGGGGTTGCCTGGCAGTGACCAAAAGAGCCATCATTAAAGTTTTCTGGGGGGAGTTGGGCGGTAGCGCAGCAGTTAAGCACAGATGGCTGAAAGCACAAAGAGTCATAAAGATACCAGTTCAAACCCTCGGCTCCCCACCTGCAGGGGAGTTGCTTCACAGGTGGTGAAGCAGGTCTACAGGTGTCTGTCTTTCTCATCCCCCTCTGTCTCCCCCCCCCCTCCATTTCTCTCTGTCCTATCCAACAACAACATCAATAACAACAACAATAAAACAACAAGGGCAACAAAAAGGGAAAATGAATAAATAAATATTAAAAAAAGTTTGCTGGGATCTTAATATTTGCTTTTAAACAAGGTTTTTATCCTTGCCTCCAGGCCTTCACTGACCCTTCATGCTAAACATGATTCCACCACTCAGTGGATTTGTTTTGTTTTCAGATGGAAGACGAAAGGGAGAGACAGATCAAAGGAGAAGGGATACCACAGCAGTGCTTCACTGCACCATACTTTTATGTGTTGCTCCATTGTAGTAGCCAGTGATTGGAACCCGGCTTCTGGGACATGGTAGTGTGCATAGAACCAGGTGAGCCATCTTCTAGTTCTAGAAAATACTTGAGTTTCATAGATGGTATCTTCTTCTTACTATTCTCTCCAGCTTTCTGTTGCTACTTGTGTCCTCCCTTCTTGTCATGGCTCCTCAGTTTTCTTCTTTCACATTGTTAACTAATTCATGTCCCTTTGATACTGTTGGTTTTTTCTGATGTAAGCCTGAGTGTGTATGCTGCTATTGTACTAGTTGTTGATTCTTAGAGAACTAAAACTAGATCCATTTCCCACTTGACTTGAGGTTTAGAAATAGAAACCACAATATCAATAACAATGTTGACTCATTATAGAAAATAACCTTGGGGGTGGGGCTGGGCAGTGGCACACATAGTGCTGAGCACAATCTGTGCAAGTATATGGGTTCAAACCCCTGCTCCCCACCTGCAGGGGGGACACTTCACAAGTGATGAAGCAGGTCTGCAGGTGTCTCTCTTTCTCTCTCCTTCTCTTTCTCCCCCTCCTCTCTCAATTTTTCTCTGTCCTATCCAGTAGCACAGAAAAGAATGGCCACCAGGAGTGCCCCAGAGATAACCCTGGAGCAAAAAAAAAAAAAAAAAAAAAAAAAAAGAAGAAGAAAAGAAAAAGAAATCTATACTGAACATGCTGCATTAAGACATTATTTTCAAAGATAAATCAGGGAAACTACTTTTTTTTCCCCTTCATTTTATACGAGGGCGTTTACAGTACAGTTGTGGATGGGCATAATATCTCATCTCCCCATCAGAGGTGTCTGCAAAACAGTCTCATTTCCAACTTAGGTCTTTTTCTACCATGATGCACCAGGACCTCAACACCCTCTCCACCCACCCACCCCTTCCTCCACTTCCTTCCCCAGAATCCTTTGCATTGGTTTAATATACCACACTGAGTCCAAGTTTCACCTTATGTCAGAAAAATGACTTTTTACAGGGAAACATAAACATTGTGAGAAGGAAGAAGGCTACTGTTTGGAGGAGAAAGTAGCATTGTGTCTGACTGCCTGAGCTTCCAGATAAGCAATTATATAACAGCACTGGGAGGGAATAATGGCTTTTTATAATAGACTATTTAGAATTGTTTCTGTTTGGCCAGGTAAGACCACTGGGCACAGAGGTGTTAACCTCTGCTTAAAACTAATAGTGAGGCTATCTTAAGACCTGTCTGACCATTATCACATGGCACCACACAAATCTGATTCCAGAAAGCTTAAAAAAAACTTATTTACAGGGAACTGAGTTGTGGTGCACCCAGTTAAGAGAACAAAGTGCAAGGACCAGTGGTGAGCAAGGATCCAGGTTCGAGGCCCGGTTCCCCATCAGGTGGGGGAAGCTTCACAAGTGCTGAAGCAGGTCTGTTGGTGTCTCTGTTTCTCTTTTCCTCTTTCCCTCATCTTCCTCCTCTATTAATTTCTCTCCATCCTATCTAATAAAATGGAAAAAGTGACCTCCAGTTACAGTAGATTTGAAGTACTGGCACTGAGCCCCAGTGGTAACCCTGGAGGAAAAAAAAATCTTATTTATCATGACCACAGGTTCTTTAGTGGAAATGGGTTAGTGATTAAGCAATTTTCTTTCAGTTCCAACCCATCTTCTCTAGTTGACATTGTGATGCTGGGGCTGATCCTCTGCAAATTACAGTTCTCCTTTGCCATCTGTCTCTATGTTAAATTTGGCCTACTTGGGCACTAGGGGAAATCTACAAGACTGGAAAGGAAAAGAAAGAAAATTACAAGACTGGAAAGGAAAGAAAGAATTTTTTTCCTTCCTATTTGCTTATTATATTCGTTAGTGCCACGCTACCAGTGGTTTTCCCCTCTGATTGCAGAAACAGTTTGTTCAGGCTTTTAAATGCTTTCTCAGAATTAACCTCACTAAAATGAATTTCTGAGCACAAGTGTTAATAGTACCAGTCCCCTAGACATCTGGAGATCACTCTCACTATGTAATACTATCAGAGGCTTCTCTCCTTCAGGCTTCTAGCTTTTAAAATAATCCCAAATACCTCCCTTTATAGGATGGTAAAATCTATGGATAAAATTTGTTTCTGCAGTAACTATTGCTGTGTTTCTCCACCCCCCTTTTTCTTCTCCCCCTCCCACTTCCTCTCTTCTTCTATTCCCTCTTCTTTTCTCTCTTCTTCTCCCTCCTTTTCTCCTTCTTCTTTTTCTTTTTCATTTACCAGAGCACTGCTCAACTCTGGTTTATGGTGGTGCAAGGGAATTGAACCTGGTACCTCAAAGTCTCAAGCATGAGAGTCTCTTCACATAACCATTATGCTATCTAACCTCTACCTACTTCATGTTTTTTTTTTTTTTAATGATAGTGATAGAATAAGAAAGATAAAGAGAGATCAGAGCACTATTCAGCTCTGTCTTATAGTGTTGTTTGTTTTTCCTCTTTTTTTGAGGGTGAGGGGGTTGAACCTATGACTTTGGGGCCTCACCTCAGGAAAGAAAGAATAACCGTTATGCTTTGTCCTGCTTTATGTTTTTTCCTTTCCTTTTTTTTTTTTTTGTGCCAAGCCCTCTGACACATCACCAATAGTTAACTTCCAGCAACGTGACTTCCAGTTGCTCAAGCGATTTCTTAAATTCTCTTTAGTAAGAGAAAATAGCATGCTTTCCACTTTCATGTTTGGAATCTGATGGATGGAAAGAAGAATTTTTTTTTGCAGTGTATTGCATTGCACATTTCTGAGAAGTGGTTTTAAGTATACCTCTTTTTATTTTGATGATTTTCCACAGAGAGGAATCTAGTATGTACATATTTTTCCACAAAATGGTCTTCATATTTATGCTTTTATTTTTCTTCCTCTTGGACAAACAGTATACTTCTGGAGGTGCTGGTATACACTAGAGTTTCTCCTCGAAGGGAGGCTGGTTAGTGGTACACCTGGTTGAGTGCACATGATCCAATGCTCAAGAACCCAGATTCAAGCTCCCAGTCCCCACCTATAGGAGGAAATCTTCTTCAGTGGCTAAGCAGTGCTGTAGGTGTCGCTCTTTCTGTTTCCCTCTCTACCTCCACCTCCTTCTTAATTTTTGGTTGTCTCTATCCAATGAATAAATAAAGATTTTTAAAAAGGAATAATCTCTTCAAACTCCATGGTGGACAAGACCCGATATAGCATAGCTCAATATAATCAATCTGCTTCTAGTGCTTGGTTATTATGCCTGAGGAATGGTATCTTATTTAATACTTAACACTGATCCGACATTGGTAGGGTGAATACTCATCTAATGTCATTGTATGTCCTTATTCTTCTTGGTGGAGGGAAGCCCCTATGATCTGAGTATGGATACAATACCTGTCCCTGTCACCTTAGCAGTGTGTGAACTTACATGTTAATAATGCAGCAACTGGAGAAAAAGACTAACTGGCATGTGTATTCACAATGACCTTTCATCTACAACATCTGTTTTAAATGGTCCAACCATTATTTTCCCCATGCTTCCTTACTACTTCATAATCATGTATATGTATGTAGACTATAATAAAAAAGTTATGATCTGCTTTTAAGAAATAAACTTTATGCTTTTTAAAAATATTTATTTATTCCCTTGTGTTGCTCTTGTTGTTATTGTTGTTGTAGTTATTATTGTTGTTGTTGTCATTATCATTGTTGGATAGGACAGAGAGAAATGAAGAGAGGAGGGAAGAGAGGAAGAGAGAAAGATAGACACCTGCAGACTTGCTTCACCACCTGTGAAGCGACTCTCCTGCAGTGGGGAGCCGGGGGCTCAAAATGGGATCCTTATGCCAGTCCTTGCGCTTGGTACCGCATGCGCTTAACCCTCTGCCCTACCGCCCAACTCCCACTTTATGTTTTTTTTTTTAATCATTCACTTGAAACCTAGTGTGTGTTAATTTTTTTGTTAGCTCTATATAGAAAAAAATGGTGTCCTGATCAGTACTAATGAAATGGCAGGTATGTATGTAATAGGAAAATACAAATGTGACTAAATAGTTAATTCTGATTGCCATTTCATATCTTCATTTTTCTTTCTCTCTCATTCTTGCCTTGTTTCCTCATCCTGTTTTTCTCTTTCTTTCTCTCTCTCTTTTTTTTTCGTGGTTAATGTTTTGCTACCAAGGTTGTTGCTGGGGCTCAGAGACTGCATAAAGACCCCACTGCTCCTTGTATTCATTTTTCCAACTTGCTTTTGTGATGGAGACAATAGAGAGAAATAGAGAGGGAGAGAGACGTGGAAATGAGAGAGACACCTGCAGCACTGCTGCACCCCTTGGGAAGCTTCCTTCATTCAGGTGAGGATCTGAACCTGGGCCTGATCCTGGGTCCTTAGGCTTGGTAATACTTGCACTCTTCTGAGTGTATCACCACCTGTCTCCTGCATTTTTTTTAAACCAGAGTTTAAACTGGCATCAAACAACATATGTCATTACCATAATTCAGAGCTGAAAATAATACTGGAGATTATGAATATAACCAAATGATGGCCATAGTGGTGATAATATTCATAAATGCCTGTCTTGTCAATCTGTTATCCACTGACATGATTAGTAACACAATACAATGCTACCCAAGATTTTTAAAAAAAGTTGTGGTCCTGGAGGTGGCGCAGTGATAAAGCATTGGATTCTCAAGCATGAGGTCCCGAGTGCAGTCCCTGGCAGCACATGTATCAGAGTGATGTCTGTTTCTTTCTCTCTCCTCCTATCTTTCTCATTAATAAATAAATAAATTCTAAAAATATTTAAAAATTCCAGACATTTTTTAAAAATAAAGAATAAAATTAGAACATTTCATTCAATATTTCAGTCTATTCTAGCAAAATGCATTTTTATTATTTCAAGTATCTTTGACAAGTGTGTAATATCATCCTTATGTCAGTATTTGAAAAGCCTCAACCTGTTATTATTTGATATTATCAAATATCATGACTTCTAATGTTGAAGACATCAGGGTTTTTTTTTTTTTTTCCCTTGCAAGGTTATTGCTGGGGCTCTGTGCCTGCACTTGAATCCATTGCTCCTGGAGGCTATTTTTTCCTTTTTGTTGACATTGTTGTTTATCATTGTCATTACTATTATTGTTGTTGTTGCTGTCATTGTTGTTGAATAGGATAGAGAGAAATCGAGAGAGGAAGGGAAGACAGAGATGGGGAGAGAAAGATAGACACCTGCAGACCTGCTTCACCACTTGTCAAGCGACCCTTCTCCAGGTGAGGAGCTGGGGGCTGGAACAGGCATCCTTGAGCCGGTCCTTGCGCTTTGCACCATTTGCACTTAACCCACTGTATTAGCATCCAACTCCTGAGATCAGGTTTCTCTGTTTCTTAAAATGAGTTTGACTCCATTGGTATTGCATGGTATTGATGGAATAATAGGTTAATTCAGGGAAGAGAAATGGCAGGGTTACCCAATATCCCAAAATTAATTTTTCCATGGAGAGTAATACTTAGGCATTTAGTAATTCACTGACTGTAAGTGGTTTCTGAAAGATGATTATACTCTTCCAATTTTCTGTGTGTTTCAAGACATAAAGGTCCAAAGAATAGGTAGGTGAAAGTACTTCTGATACATATTAGTGCTTTCTTTAGATAATCCCTAAAAAAGGAAAAAGGAATGGAAGATTGTAAGGTAGGTACATATCTCTTTCTTTCTTCCTTTTTTTTTTTTTTGGCTATTGGGAGTTGGGGGAACAGTGGGTTGGTCCATTTCTAAATCTGTGAGGAAACTCCATACTAATTTCCAAAAGGATTGAGCCAATCATTTACATTATTTAAAAAATTTTTTTTTTTATTTAAGAAAGGATTAATTAACAAAACCATAGGGTAGGAGGGGTACAACTCCACACAATTCCCACCACCAAATCTCCATATCCCACCCCCTCCCCCGATAGCTTTCCCATTCTCTATCCCTCTGGGAGCATGGACCCAGGGTCATTGTGGGTTGCAGAAGGTAGAAGGTCTGGCTTCTGTAATTGCTTCCCCGCTGAACATGGGCACTGACTGGTCGGTCCATACTCCCAGTCTGCCTCTCTCTTTCCCTAGTAGGGTGTGTCTCTGGGGAAGCTGAGCTCCAGGACACATTGGTGGGGTCTTCAATCCAGGGAAGCCTGGCCTGCATCCAGATGACATCTGAACCTAGTGATTGAAAAGAGAGTTAACATACAAAGGCAAACAAATTGTTGAGCAATCATGGACCCAAAGCTTGGAATAGTGGAGAGGAAGTGTTAGGGAGGTACTCACTGCAAACTCTAGTGTACTTCTACTTTCAGGTATATATTTTGCAGTAGTTTATGGATACGTGTGAACATAAGCTTTCTCTCACAGAAACTGGTGTAAATCTAGGTTTTGGGACTTTGTTAGAAAGTGAACCACCTGAGATGAAATTAGAGTGTACTATAAAAGGAAAGGTCTCACCGGAGTAATGAAGCTGAAGGATCATTTACATTCTTACCAGCAATGTAAGAGGGTTCCTTTCCCCCCACATCCTCAACAGCATTTGTTTGTGTCTTTTATTTCTTTGTCTTTTTTTTTTCCTTTTTAATGTATGCTATTCTTACAGGTATAAAGTGGTATCTGATGGAACTTTAGTTTTCCAATTTTTTTTTCCTCCAGGGTTATCACTGGGGCTGGGTGCCAGCATTATGAATCCACTGCTTCAGGCGCCACTTTTCCAATTTTATTGGATAGGATAGAGATTGAGAAGGAAGAGGGAGATAGAAAGAAAGAGAGAGAGAAAGAAAGACACCTGTAGACCTACTTTGCTGGTTGTGAAACTTCCCCCCTGCAGGTGGAGAGCCTGGGGCACAAGTCCTAATTCTTGAATTTAGCACTTTGTGCGCTTAACCAGGTGCACCACTGCCTGCCTGGACCCCTATTTTCCTTTTTTTCCTCCAGGGTTACTTCTGGGGCTTAGTGCCAGGGCCACATATCCACTGCTCTTGGAGGCCATCTTTTTCCATTGTTGTCATTGTCAATGTTGTTGTTGGATAAGACAGAGAGAAACTGAGAGAGGAGGGGAAGACAGGGAGTGAGTGAGAAAGATAGAGACCTGCAGACCTGCTTCACTCACTGCTTTTGAAGTGACACCCCTGCAGGTGGGGTGCTGGGGGCTTGAACCAGGGTCCTTCCCAGGGTCCTTGCGCTTCACACTATGTGTGCTTAACCAAGTGGGCTGTCAGCCGACTCCCTATTTTCCAATTTTTAAAGTATAATAAATAAGAAGATATACTGAGCCTATGTATAACAGACGTCAAACTAATCAGACAAATTCCTGTAGATTGAGTAGTTCATAATCAACAGAAATATCTTACTATTCTAGAATTAGGAAGTTGAAGATCAGGATGCAAACACTGCCAGGTTTTGGTGGTTGTACTCTTTGGGACTGAAGACCTTTGAAATTCTCATTGTACCCTCTTGTGACAGAGGTCAGAAGAAAGAAATAACTTCTATCATGACTATTTATAAAGGCCCCAGGTTTATGACCTCATCTAATTCCATTCACATCTCCCAAACCTTCACCTCCTAATGCACTCATGGGACAGTAGGATTTCAATTTATGGATTTTAATGTGTCCATAGCAGAGTTGAGAAGACACAAATAAAATGAATTTAGAATATAGTAGTTCAGGTAAATTGTGATTTATATTCTTAATGATACTATTCAGCTATTAAGAATGTTGAATTCATCTTCTTCACTTCATCCTGAATGGAGCTTAAAGGCATCTTGTTAAGTAAGATCAGCCAGAAAGAGAAGGATGAGTATGAGATGGCCCCACTAATAGAAGTTGAAAAATAAGGACAAAAGGGAAAATACAAGGTCGAATTTGGACTGGAGTTGGTGTACTGCACCAGTGTAAAAGACTCTGGAGTGTGGTGGGGAGGGTTCAGGTCTGGAATATGATGGCAGAGTAAGACCTGGTGGGAGTTGAATGGAAACGTGGAAATCTGAAAAATGTTACACATATATAAACTATTGTATTTTTACTGTTGACTGTAAAACATTAATCCACCAATAAAGACATTTAAAAAAAAAGAAAAGAAAAAATAAGAACAGAAAAGGAAACACATGCAGAACTTGGACTGGATTTGGTATATTGCACCAAAGTAAAGGACTTTGGGTTGGTGAAGAGAGTGTTCAAGTCTTGGAACATGATGGCAGAGGAGGACTTAGGTGGGATTAGAGTGTTATGTGAAAAACTGAGAAATGTTATACATATGCCAACTACTGTATTTTACTATTGACTGTAAGTCATTAATCTCTTCCAGTAAAGGGAGGGGAAAGAATACAGTGGTTCTAGTTATTTCAAGCCAACACTTATACTTCTTCAGTAGCAATACCTGATCCATGGTTGCAAGGATAAGTGTGGTTGGCCCTTTGAAGGCTGAGTATTGAATTCCAGTTTTACTTTGCTTAAATACATATTATTCGAGGTTTCTCAAAGTGCATCTATGTGAGGTGCACACTGGTGCTTCTGTGTGGTCAGATCCGTAAAGTAAGGCCATGGTGGTGTTAATGAAGATACAACTCCTTTATGTATGTTAATGAAGACACATTCCAACTCACTTAAAAAACTGGCCTCACTCAAATAGCAGTA
The DNA here is from genome assembly GCF_950295315.1 of Erinaceus europaeus. Classification (NCBI taxonomy): domain Eukaryota; kingdom Metazoa; phylum Chordata; class Mammalia; order Eulipotyphla; family Erinaceidae; genus Erinaceus; species Erinaceus europaeus. The sequence continues at coordinate 138,711,411 of NC_080162.1, forward strand.
TAGAAAACAGACAACTGCAGTAGCACGCAAGAACCTACGTTAAGGATCTTGATTTGAGCCTCTGGCTTCCCACCTGCGGGGGGGGGGGGGGGTCTCTTCACAAGTGGTGAAGCAAGTCTGCAAGTGTTTATCTTTCTCTCCCACCCCCTGTCTTCCCCTCTCTCCATTTCTCTCTGTCCTATCCAATAGCAACAATAATAATAACCACAACAATGATAAAACAAAAAGGGCAACAAAAGGGAAAAAAATAGCCTCCAGGAGTAGTGGAGACAGAGCCTTAGCAATAACCCTGGAGGCAAAAATAAAATAAAATAAAATAAAATTAATAAAAAATTAGGATACAGACAACTTAGATATCTCTCTTCTCCATTTACTTTCTGTTAGTTAATGCCTACAAGATAAAAAGATTAAACATTGCCTTTTGAACTGTGTTTTCTAGTATTATAGATGTAGGACTGTACTGTATCATACTTCTATGAACATAAAATACCTTGTACCTGCTTTGTGATATGTAGTTGTGACCGTGATTTATCATAGTTTTTTTAATGATGTTATTCTAGAATGTTTTCTATACAAATGATGATTGATTGAGAAGATTTTTATATTTTATTTTATTTTATTATGATGCCAGGTACCGCAACAGTAACAAAACTTTGCTGATTTCTGGAGTTTTCTTTTTTTCACCTCCCCTCCTCTATTTATGTATTTTATCTTATTTTGTTTTTACCAGAGCACTGTTCAGTTCTGGCTTTTGGTGGTGCAGGGGATTGAACCTGGGACTTTGAAGACTCAGGCATGAGAGTTTCTTTGCATAACCTTTGTGCTATCTCCCCTGCCCTTTCTCTTTTTTAAAATTTTATATTTATTTATTTATTTTCCCTTTTGTTGCCCTTGTTGTTTTATTATTGTTGTACTTATTATTGTTGTTGTTATTGAGGTCATTGTTGGATAGGACAGAGAGAAATGGAGAGAGGAGGGGAAGACAGAGAGGGGGAGAGAAAGACACCTGCAGACCTGCTTCACCTCCTGTGAAGCAACTCCCCTGCTGGTGGGGAGCCATTGGCTTGAACAGGGATCCTTACGCAGGTCCGTGTGCTTCACACCACCTGTGCTGTGCTTAACCCTCTGAGTTACCACCTCACTCGCCCCCCCCCCCCCCGTCTTTAAATTGTATGTGCTGGATGTTGAATTTTGTTCAGATAACCACAGAACCTGGAAATGTTGTTGCTGATATTGATGCATAACATATTGCTATTGTTCTTTTTATATAAAGACACACACAACACACACACACACACACACACACACACACACCATAATTTGAATTAAAAAAAAAAAAACCTTTAGCTGTGCTGTCAACTCTGGAAAAAGTATTCCAGTTGTACCATGTCTGGTTCTCTTTCTTTCTGAAAAAATGCTGACAAAGGGGCCAGGTGGTAGCATACCTGGTTCAGCGCACATGTTATAATGTGCAAGGACCCAGGTATGCCACTGAGCTACTAAGTCCCCACCTATAGAGGGAAAGCTTTGTGAGTGGTGAAATAGCATTGCAGGTGTCTCTCTCCCTATAATCCCCCCTTGACTTCTGGCTGTCTCTATTCAGTAAATAAATAAAGATAATAATAGAAAAAAAAAAAAAAAAACACTGACCTGAGCTGATGAAGCCACAGTGACAACTCTCTCCCCCTGCAAATAAAAAAGAGAAGAAAAGCCAAAAATCACTTTTATATGAGGCCCTGTTGTAATATTTTCATAAAAGAGACCTTCTGGCTCTAATGTGGGTAAACCCTATTAAATTTAAATAATATGTATATGGGGCAGGCATTTTGCAGAAGTAAAGATTGACAGCAATCAAAACAAATAACCTAAGAAAATTTTAGGTATAGTCTTACTAGTACACTATGTTTTGGCTTAATTATTGATAAAGTTATGTGGTATCATTAATTATCTTAATCCCTATCTCAAGAAAATAATTACAGAAGAGTAAAAACAAACACAAAAGAAAATAAAAAGGTAAGAGCAAACATTCATGTAATTCAAAAGAGAAAAACAGGGAAAAAATCAGTGACCATTAAAAAAACAAAAGAACTATGTAAAGTTGGGGAGATATCACAGTGGTATTTAACTAGATTTGTATGCCTGAGGCACTAGAGGTCTCAAGTTTATGTTCTGCCACTACTATTTGCCAAAGCTGAGCATTTCTGTGGTATCTTAGTATTGCTCCCTCAATTAATCCCTATCTTGAGTACTTTTAGTTATTCTCTCCCTGTTAGCTTTCCCCTATCACCTATAATGTTCCCCAGAGCTCTCCTTTAATGTTCTAACCTTCTCCAGTCCCTCTTCTCATTTATTTCCTGTCAGAACCTAAAAAGAGTATGGATACTTTCACCATCATACTTCTCTCTTTTTAAATTAACTCCTAGATTCACCACTGTCTGTTTTTTGCTTCCCAACACTCCATTGAAACTACAACCACTAAGGTCACCTGTAATCTCTGAGTTGCTAAATCCAACTCTACTCTTATCTTACTTAACATTTAACACTTACTTAACAGCAGAATTTGACCCATTGACTATGTCTTTCTTGAAGCTGACCTTGTCTTTCTTTAGACTCTCTCTCCTTGGTGTTTGTAATCCCTGTACCTTTTGATTCCCACCCCCCCAACTCTCTTTGGCCTGTTCTTTCTTTGTTTCCTGAAAATACACCTTTTCCCTTTGTATTAAACATTAATTTTCCTTGGAATTATTTGTGCTATACTTTCTTTGCTTTCCACATTCCACTTGCTTATCTCACCCACCCCCTTGAAATTGACTGTAACATTTGCTGAGAGACTTCAAATGTGTCTCTCTAAATCAAACACCTCGTGAACCACATATCATTTTGATATTATTTAAGTATCTTAAAGTTGAACTCTTCAAAATGAACACTTCAGCATAAAAAATTTTTTCCTTCTGTATTCCTCACTCTGCTAGGCATGCCATCACTCTTTCTACTAACCTGAGAACTACTACACACGCAATCCTTTCTTCTCATGCCATCAGTTCTGCTTTCTATAGTCCTTTGTTATGTTCTGGACACATTTCTCTATCTCTACTACTTTCTTTAGCTAAGTCATTACTAATTTCACATAGTTTAGTGATTTCTTCCTTAGTTTGTTCCCATCTACTCTCTTTTCCTGTTTACCTTATATCTCCTCCTTCTCCTCTTCCTCCTTTTTCTCCTCTTCTCTCTCTCTCTTTCCCTCCCTTTGGTCTTCACTTGGGGCTTCAAAAATTCTGGTTAACTGATTTTACATATAGAAAGAAAGCTGGACTGATGAGATAGCATAATGATTATGCAAAAAAAAAAAAAAAAGAAGAAGAAGAAATCTTTCATGCCTCAGTTTCTAAAAACCCCAAAGGTTCAATCCCTAGAACTATGATAAATTAGAGCTAAGTAGTGCTCTGGTAAACAAACAAACCAAAAAAAAAAAAAAAAAAAAAAAAAAGAAGAAAGAAAAAAAAGAAAAGAAAAGAATAAAAACCCCAAAGACAGATAAATAGATACCATAGCACCAATGTTTCCCACAGTTCCCCGGGCCCTGTGAGCCCAGACTGTGTTGCATGCATAGCCAAGTATTGCCTTCCAGATGAACTGTCTTACTGGCACAGACTAGTTCTCCTTTCCTTCCCTTCCCTTCCCTTCCCTTCCCTTCCCTTCCCTTCCCTTCCCTTCCCTTCCCTTCCCTTCCCTTCCCTTCCCTTCCCTTCCCTTCCCTTCCCTTCCCTTCCCTTCCCTTCCCTTCCCTTCCCTTCCCTTCCCTCCCCTCCCCTCCCCTCCCCTCCCCTCCCCTCCCCTCCCCTCCCCTCCCCTCCCCTCCCCCTCCTCCCCTCCCCCTCCTCCCCCTCCCTTCCCTTCCCCTCTCTCCTTCCCTCCCCTCCCCTTCCTTTTTTTCCTTTCCTTGTTTTGCCTTGTCTCCTCTTTCTGAATATATTTTATGTTGCTTAAAATGTCTCCATAAGACTCCATTACTTCTGGATAATTGTTTTTCAGTCTTTTCATTTTTTTAATGACTACACAATGTTTCCAAGATTGTATTTCTAAAATGAAAATTTACTGAATCATTTTCCTGTTTGAAATTATTTGACGTCTGTCTCTTATCCACAATACTCATCAGAATAAGCAAAGTGTACTGGGACCTTTGCAAGCTTCTGATTACATCCTGTACTTGTTGAGTAAGTTATAGAAAGTCTGAATTAATATGACTATAGTATCTACTATGTTTTATTTACATAAAAATTCTGACTGTAAGGAGAAATAATCTAATATCCATGATCTTTGTTCTTTATCATTCTACCCCATCTCATGGTCACACAAAAACTTCCAGTTTCAGGTGTCACATCTGTAATGAAGGCTGAAAAAAAAAAAAGGAAAGTAATGTCAGCTACACTCAACTATTTCTTCAATATATTAATTGCCTTATGGTAGCATCTGTAACTTGGTGGCTGAAAAAGCATAACAAATTGTTTAATAATCAGGAACCTAAAGGCAAGGATATAGTAGATGAGGTTTGGATTCTCCATGTTGGAAAAATCTAGTAGGTTTATTTTAGGTATATTCCAGAGGGCTCTCTTATCTTATGTTCTTATTGATCTTTTTTATTTTATAAATAAATTTAGAAAAGATATTAAATGATATCTTAGGGGTCTTTGAAATACTTTAACATGTTCTTTATTGGTTATAGCTGGTTATATGACTATTACTCCTAGAGTTTCACCAGTTTGTTACAAAACTCAAGAAACACTTTCCATCTCATGTAAACTATGGATAACATCTATTCATCATTCTAGGTCCTCCATATTTGGTTTCATGTCAATGATTCAATTTTATTATTTAACTTTAGGAAAACTTCATTCTTTCTTGCTTTTACTTAAAATAATTAAATATTGATGTACAAAATTATAGGATAAAAGGCATAATTTTGCACTATTCATACCATCAGAGTTCTGTGTCCCCTCCCCTCCATTGGAAGCTACAGAAGTTCTCCTAAGGTTGCAAATATGGGTCATGGATATTATTTCTACAACTATTTGTCTATATTTGTATATATTTGCACATTTTTCCCCATGTTCTGTTGGGATATTGTACAGATGTGGTTGAGTTAGGCAGGACCCACAAACCACCATATTTCCATGCGAGTATTATTAATTACATATCAATCTTATGCCTTGTTTTAAAAATGACTCCTCTGCCACCATATTACCCCTCAGGGTATCGCCCATTCCTACCTGAGCTAAAATCCTAGCAACCATTGCTATGGAAGCTTTCTACCTTCTCAGAGTGCCTTGCTTTCTCCACCCCCTTTTCTAGCCAATCCTGTTCCTGACTTGCCACTTCTGGAATTCTCCTATAACAGTCACTCCTGTTTCTGCTTTCCTCCCTTTTTTCTCTTCCACATCCCAACCTGGAGAAGGGCTGTCATGTGTAGTGGGAGGTGGCCATTTTGCTAGCTCCTTGTGGCCTAAACCTGCTGTGCTCACACCTGGCTCTGGAGTGTCTGCATCAACAAAGATTTGTGTTCCCGCTCTGTCACGAGTCAATCTCTGGTGACACAACCCGAAAGTGGTCCCATATTCTCTTCCTTTCCAAGTCACACATACACCTATTACTACTTCTGAATGTCCTTCCTTTTTGGTTTTCTCTCTCTGGGTTCTGATGGAGTTGGAATCAGAGCTCTCTGTTCAACTTACCCTATCATTTCTCCCCCACTGGGCTTATGGACCAAAATTCTTTTTTAGGTGCAGAAGGTGGGAGTTCTGGCTCCTGTAATTGCTTCTCTGCTGGACATGGGCACAAGGCAGGTCTCCCAGCCTCAGAAAATTTCATTATCTACTTCACTCCAGTATGATGTTCCAATTAAAACTCTTAATTCTCTTTCTTCAGAATTTTACAACATGCAGAATAATGCATATATTGTCATAATCTGGGATTTTGCATTTTTCAGCTATAGGTCTTGGTGAGATTACAGCTCTTCTAATTTTTTTAATTATCACCAGAGCTATCACTGGGGTTTGGGGTGACTACAGGATGAATCTACTACTCTTAGAAGTCATTTTTTAAATCTCTCTCTCTCTTTGCTAGAAGCAAAGGGAAATTGAGAGAGACAAGGAGAGAGGGAGAGTTAAAAGGGACACCTGCAGCACTGAGCTATTTCTCATGAAGCTTCCTCCTTATAGGTGGGGGTCAGAGTGTTGAACCCAGGTTCTCTCACATGGTAATGTGTGTGCTTTATGGGGCCACTACTGTCAGGCCCAGAGACTGTCAATGTTTATCATACTCAAGTATTATAAAGCTCAAACTTTACTGTTTTTTCAACAGTAGGTAAACATTAAATCAAAGAACCTTTGAATCTTCAGATTGTAATCAGATAGTGCCTATTCTGGTATCATGAAGATCTTATTCAATATTTTATTGTCTTCATTACTCAAGTATTTAGTGATCACCTGAAATATGACAGTATCTTGAGGAAATATTTAATAATGTATATTTTTATTTAGATATCCATCTTTATTCAGAGATAATACTATGAAAAATAAATCAAATGTGTGGAGGCAAAGGACTCCTTCTACACTGATGGTGGGAATGCAAATTGGTCCAACCCTTGTGGAGAGCAGTCTTTTATTTATTTATTTATTTATTTATTTATTTATTTATTAGATACAGACAGAAATTGAGAGGGGAGGAGGAGATAGAGAGGGAGAGACAGAGAGACACCTGCAGTCCTGCTTCACCACTTGTGAAGCTTTCCCCTGCAGGTGGACCAGGGGCTTGAACCTGGATCCTTGTGCACTTAACCAGGTGCTCCACCTTTTGGCACCCCTAAGATGTTTTGACTGTTGGGGTAACTATCACTGTGACTGGAACTTAAAACATGGCCACTTGGACTTCACAGTCTCTTCAGCTGATTTGGATTCTACTAGTTTTGGTTACTGCTCTAGACCTTCCCAAAATTTTTCTGAGATCATATTAGTTCTAACTCTTTAGTATTGGCACAGAGACACTTTTCCTTATTCACATGAACTTCTCTGGCAAGTTCACAAGATAGAATCAATTAATTCTAGAAACAATAGTGCCTCAGAAGAGCGAATGTTTCAGGATTTTCTTGTGACTGACCTTGCTGGTCAACGATGTTGACCTCTGATCAGTCTATTTTTCAAAGGACTCTCACATCTCAGATTCGTAAGTAAGAAGTGAAGATGTGTATGTGTGTTGTGTGAGGTGTGGAGGGAGGGAGGATCCCTTTCTATTCCAAGCATGAAGCTCACATATCCCAATGAAGAAAAACAACCATGAGCTTTATCTATGCTCCTTTTCTTATATATATGTATATATATGTATGTATGTATGTATATATATATATTATTTATTTACTCGCTTTTGTTGCCCTTGTTTTTTTTTATTGTTGTAGTTATTATTGTTGTTGTTATTGATGTCATCAATGTTGGATAGGACAGAGAGAAATGGAGAGAAGAGGGGAAGACAGAGATGGGGAAAGAAAGACAGACATCGGCAGACCAGCTTTTTCGGCTTGTGAAGTGACTCTCCTGCAGGTGGGGATCTGGGGGCTCGAAGGGATCCTTCTGCCGGTCCTTGTGCTTAACCTGCTGCGTTACTGCCCAACTCCCTTATCTATGCTCCTGTATTCTTCCTTTTTCTTCTTTCTTTTCTTCTTTCTTTCTTCCTTTCTTTTCTTTTTTTCTTTTTTTTTTTTTTTGCCACCAAGGTAATTGCATGGACTTGGTGCCTGCACTACAAATCCACTGATCCTGGGGGTCAATTTTCCTTTTTTTTTTTGTTTCTTTCTACTTTTTTTAAAAAAAAATCTTTTATTAACTTTATTTATTTCTTGTGTAGAGACAGCCAGAAATTGAGAGGGGGAGACAGAGAGGGACAGAGACAGAGACATCTGCAGCTCTTTTCCACCACTCATGAAGCTTCCCCCTACAGGTAGGGACCAGGGGCTTTAACTTGAGTCCTTGCACTTAGCACCCTGTATGTTCAACCAGGTGCACCACTGTTTGGCCCCTCTTTCTACTTTTAACTGACAGAGTGAAATTGAGAGGGAAGGGGAGATAAAGGGAGAAAAAGAGAGACACCTGCAGACCTGTTTCTTCTCTCATGAAGCATTCCCCCATTCCTTTCTTTCTTCTCAGTCCTATCTCCTTTCTTCTTTCATATAATCTCCAAATCTGGAAAGAGTGTTTTTTTTTTTTCTTTCTTATCCTTCTGTCTCCATACTTCAGCCAAGTTTTACTGATGGTCTGTGACATCTCTTCTACCGTGGGAGGATCATTTGAACAGGCGCCTTGCAAGTTTGATGTTTGGCTAAAGTGGGAAATGACAAATCTGGAAAATTGTCTTTCAGGATAACACAAGATAGCAGCCTTTTGTACCACTTCAGAGTTTATTTTGACTTTTCAAAACCGGACAAACCTTACTCACCTGTCACTCTTTGCGTGTCTTTTGTAACATTTTTAGCCTCTCCTCTTTAAGCCTCATTTTCTCATGTATGTAACCAAGAGAGATAGATGTCTTAGACCAACAAAATGAATTTCATGTAGCCAGTGAAGGAAAAATAAATAAATAAAAGAAAATCACATTGAAAACTTCAAGCTATCATCCTTGTTTAAAAAGATTTTCAAAATACAGTATAGAGTTTCATCTTCCCATTTCTAAGACTGAAATTCTTCATACTATACTTAACACTAAAACACTCTCCTATTTCATGCCCATTATTCAAAATCATCTCCTTTCTCAAATCCCTCCTTAAAACTTCTCTGAAACCTTTTATAAGAAGGGATCCTGAAGGGATTTTCTTAAAGACAAGAAAGCAGGTTGAATTTAAATAAAAGACAGAATAAAGATAGACCCAGCATATGGAAAGAAATATATTAATAAGTTCACCTCTTTCAAGTAGCTTTTTGCATTGAGTTTTTCCATTTTAACTCCTTGTTTTATTTTTATCTCTAGTGTAGAAATATTCTTCATGGATTGTAATGCTTTTTCATTTTCAAATACATCAAATTCATTTCAACCTCTACTAATAATGGTAGTAAATTTAAAATAAAATACCAGTAAGTGTCACATTGAATTTCTTTCTTACTCAAATAGATAGAATAATGCCTTTTCCCAGACCTTCTTAAAAATCTATGAGAATAGAATGGATAAAGTTTTAGGATGATTTAAGCTTATTAGGGAAACTATGAACTAGAATAATTCCCATCTCTTAGGAGTTCGCACTTCCTTGAACTACTTCCCAATTCACCATATCTGTAGGCATTTAGGGTTCCTTCTGTGAGCAGATATTTTATATCTATATACCAAGTAAAGATAGACAAATTGTTCAGGTTATGAAGAGGTTTTATAAATATCCAAAGAGAATGCAAAGCAAACACATACAAAAGTAGGGTCCCTGAAACATTTACATTGCAGACACATTTATATTGTGTAAAGATGTAATTTTTAAAACATTCTCATTTATCCACCTTTACACTTGTAGTAAAAGTCTTTTTTTTTTTTTTGCCAGAAGTAAACTTTTCCTCATAAAAGCTGTGGCTAATGGTAAACAGTCTGAAGAAAACCCCAAGCTTTCCTAATAGATTGTGCTAGCCTTGAAGCTACTTGCAGGCTATAAAAGGGCAAAGATGGTTTTCAGTTTCAGCTATGCTAAATCAGTTGAACTGAATACAAATGACATATTTTTCATAATAGAGAAATAGGGATCATCCTCATAGTGTATTTTAGGATACAGTGATTACTCTGTATCCCAAGGAATTTGAGCCACCTCAACAAAATATATAGATCATACTCCCTTAACATCCTGACAAATGAAAGCAAAACACAATCATCAACAGAAATGAGGCGAGATCCTCCAATCAGGATGACGGCCCAAAATGCAGCACTATTTATGACAGAGTTACATATCAGACTCCTAAAAGTCCTAGTTATTTTATGAAGTTCACATACATACATAGTTTGAAATTTTTCTTTCTTTCTGTGTTATCTTGGGAGAGATTTAATATGTGGCTTAAATGGAAGTCGATGACAGGAATGTTGTGTTGTCACTCACCACAACTCCCTTTCCCATCATGGAAAGAAGATGCTAAAAATCTGTCTTTCCACTATAGAGAAACAATGGTAGGGGCTGTCACACTCTCTGAAGGGAGTCTGGGTCAGTCTACTCTGCCACATGAGGAAGACTGGTCCTGAAATGAGTGCAGCCTAGAATATTTGTAGCTGTGACCATGGACTGTGAGCTAAACTGACAAGGACTCAGAGATTACATAGACTTCTATACTAAAGATAGTATATATGGGCCGTGAGTCAGATCAAAGGGGTAAACAATTAATGGTATTTATATACTTTCCCCACACTTGGGAGCTACTTTCTGCCCTAATCCAGCTTTCTAGCCCTATTCTCAACTCTGACACTGTCTTCCCAGACAATATTTTAGTGTACCTGAATGTTAGCTATCAGGTTCAGGCAAAAATTACTAAAGTCATGAGCCCTTTAGAATATACCTAAAATGGACTTCCTAGCTTTTCCCCATATGAAGACCCCAAGTTTCATTTGCTCTATTCCTACCTTTTTTTAAGTATATATTTTGTTTATTTATTTATTCATGATAAGAGAGAAAGAACCAGACATCACTCTGGTACATGTGCTGCTGGGGATTGAACTCAGGGTCTTGTACTTGAGATTACAATGCTTTACCCACACCACCTCCCAGACTTCATGGGTTCCTGTTTATTAAACAATTTGTGCTGCTTTACATCTTACCACCTTTCAGCTGCCAATTTGCAGGTACTACTGTGATGCCATACTGACTTCCCTGCGCAGATGACTTTATCAATATACCTCACTTTTATCTATTTTTTTTCTTATTAGTGATTCAATACTGATTTACAAAATTACCTGTAAACAGAGGTAAAACTGTACACTGTTCCCACCACTGGAGTTCTGAATTTCCGATCCCTCCAATGCAGTCCACGGTTTTCTAATGGGCATTGGTAAGTTGATCCATACCCCCAGCCTATCTCTACCTTTCCCTAGTGGGAGTAGAGCTTGCAACCTCACCTCTTCAGAGTCCTATCCTACTCAGGGAAGGTAGAAATAGGCTGGGAGTATGGATCCACCTGACAACTCAATATCCAGTGGAGAAGTAACTACAGAAGCCAGAACTCCCACCTTCTGCACCCTCAAAAGAATTTTGGTCCATACTTCCAGAGATGGATAAAGAGTAGGGAACCTTTCAATGGAGGGATGGGACACAGAACTCTGTTGGTGGGAACTGTGTGGAATTGTATACCTGTTATCTTACAATCTTGTAAATCATTATTAAATCACTAATTTAAAAAACTGTGTTCCTTTCTCTTTTTAAAAAATTTTATTTATTTATTCCCTTTTGTTGCCCTTGTTTTATTGTATTTATTATTGATGTCGTTGTTGGATAGGTCAGAGAGAAATGGAGAGAGGAGGGGAAGACAGAGAGGGGGAGAGAAAGATAGACACCTGCAGGCTTGCTTCACTGCTTGTGAAGCAACTCCCCTGCAGGTGGGGAGCCGGGGACTGGAACCAGGATCCTTATGCCCATCCTTGTGCTTTGCATCACCTGCGCTTAACCCTCTGTGCTACCTCCGGACTCCCTTCCTTTCTCTTATTGGTCTTACTTCACATAAAATAACTGAATCAACTGTATAAACATTGGTGGCTTCCAAAGTTGAGCTTCATTTTGAACCCATCAAGAAAAGAAAGAAGTATGAGAATCTTTTCCCAGTCAGCCTAGTGGGCCTTGTTTAGCTGGGTTTGAAGCACTGATGAAAGAACGGCTGTAACTCCTACGAAAATCAAAGTGAAATCAATCCTGACTTAGAATATGGGTCTGATTTTTGGAGCATCTGTGTCTTTGTATAGCCAACTGCGGTGGAAATGCCCTCACTTTAGAAGTATCATATGATGCTGTGGAACATTCCCCCCCCCCCCTTCTTGTGGAGCAGAACTTTGAAATTTGCTGTTTATAACATGGCACACAGTGCAGTGTCTCATCAGATATTTGGGAAGGGAGATGATTTCCTTTGCATGCTGAAAATCAAGTAGCTAGTCCGTATAACTATTTCACTCATCTTCCCTAAAGAAAAATAGTTTTAGGAGAACAAGACTATTTTTGGTTTATTGATTTGCTATTAGTCTTTCTTTCTTTCTTTCTTTCTTTCTTTCTTTCTTTCTTTCTTCCTTTCTTTCTTTTTGTCAATAGAAATGAGCCCACACAAAAGTTTTTTAAATTATTTTTTATTGAGGAGGTTAATGTTTACAGTGCCATTATTGACACATGCATACAATCTTATTATGTAAGAGACCCCCAAAGTTTTATCCCTCTCTTCCTTCCCCTCACAGTTCTTTGCTTTGGTGCAATACACCATGTCCAGTCCATGTTTCCCTTTGTGCTCTCCCTCCTCGTCCATATTTTAATAAATTCAGACAATAAGTGAGATCATTTGATATCCATCTTTCTCTTTCTGGCTTATCTCACTCAACATAGTGTCCTCAAGTTTCATCCAAGAGGATGCAAAGGAGATAAACTCATTTTTTTGTCACTCATCTGATATTAGACATCTGGGTTGCTTCCAGGTTCTGGAAATTACAAACTGCTTTGAAGATGTATATAAAAAATAAATAATATCTAAATAACACCCCTCACATTGTCTTTATATTTTCCCTTCCATTTTCACTATTGTAGACAATCTGTTCTACTTCTCACCTCAGGACTGTTTAGTGCTTGCTGTTCCTTCTGTCTACAATATCCTTTCCCCTGTGTTACAGAATTCAGATCTTCACTCAAATGTCACCAATTCCAAGAGTCAACTTTTCTTTCCCCATTCATCACTTTGTTTATTTTAGTTTGTGGCCTCTCTGTTGTTGCTGTACTTCTGTAGATTTTAGTATAGTTAAATATTTTTCTCATGGTCACTAAAGTATGTAAGTTCTGTAAAAATAGGGACCCTATATATTTTAACGCAATGTGATACCTCCAGTTGTCACTTTATTAATTACTTTCTAATAACTCAATGCTCTTTGGTAAAGTAGAAATGAACTAAATATGGATCATGCCAAACTGGAAGTACTACATTAATATAAGAACAACAACAACAAAAGATATTATATACATTTAAAAAGCCTACTACATACTGCAAAAGAGGAAAAAGTTCACAGACTTTTCTCTTATTGCTAATATTAGATGCAGTCTAATCTTTTGATTTTAGGGAGAAATTCTTGGATGACATACAAGATGAACCTACTTAGTCCTGAATTAGGAAAAATACTAAAACAAGAATCTAACACAACCAACAAGAACCTTATAGTTTTATAATATAGCAATTTAAAAATATTTTGGCAAATTAACATTGTTCTCTTTGTAAAGTTTTCATGTACTTTTCTGCCCAAAATGATGTGAGAGTAATCAGAAATACATTCTAGAGTGAATCCTACCTCTGATGTTTGGTATATGGAGGGCATGGACTTACCCATAGCACAAATGAATGATAGTGGTTCTAGTTACTGACACGGAGTTGCCCTGACAAACACAATGATGTGAATAATATACCATAAAATGACTCAAATGACTGAAGAGTGTAGATATTCTCTTTTAAATACTGACATCTTTGTAGAAATAAGTTTAAATCCCTGATAGTTAACACTGCCTGTTTTCACTGAGGAAAACACCAGTCTTAAGACTTGCATCAATTCTTAGTGCTTGTTCATAGAATATTCTCATCATTTATGAGGCAATTCACATAAGTTGCTATAATATTGTACTTGTGGAACATGGATGGTGTCGTCTTGTTTCTCACAGACTGTTGGAAAGTGCTTTTTTGATGATCATTAAGCTGTGATCATTTGACATGCTAAGATTTAAAGAATATATCCAAATGGGCTATTAGTGGACATTCTCTATTTCTTAATTGTTTTCAAATTTTTCAGTTCAAGGTTATTCAGGAAATGCAAATACTTCAATGAGATTTATTATCTATATTTTTCTAGAACATATTCTAGAGTCCTACACACAGAAATGCATCCATATAGCATATGCAGACTTACATAATTGATTGCAGATGTCAACAACTCCTCCTATTTACCTATTTTAAATATGGAGGTCCTGTTACATGAGCAAAGAAATTATTGAAAAGTGGAAAATATGTCCACACTACCACCACCATCATACATTATTATTAACATGTTGGTGTGTTTCCTTTCAGTTAGTTATATGTCTCATGCCTCATCTACTATTTATCAGCAGATAAATTCATTCATACCTAAAATTTAGTAATTTAGTATCATGACAGAAACGTTTCATATTTCTTCCATAGTGTTTTAAACATGTTTTTGTTTCTGGAAGAATATCAGATAAAAAGAATGTACTCCAATGTACCATTATTTATTATCTAGATAGACTCCAATATTACTTCATGGTAAATGGTGCATTTATTAATATCTTTATTCTTGAAGTTATTTTTATCTACATTTAATGTTACTTTTTATTTTTTACTTAAAAATTATAATCTTTGTTTATTTATTGAATAGAAACAGCCAGAAATCTAGAGGGAAGGGGGTGATAGAGAAGGAGAGAGACAGAGAGACACCTGTAACACTGCTTCCCCACTCACAAAGCTTCGGCCCCAGATAGTTTATGGCTTGGCCATCAGTTAGAAAAAAATTTTATGGCTTGGCCATCAGTTAGAAAAAAATTACTTATCAGACTTGATAGAGTGTTACAGATAATTTTCCAACATGTAATGACAACAATTTTGTTTATGTGACAGTTTTATTATGCTTTTGCCATGCTGATTTTTATCATTATAAATTATCTATATATTAAAATTTGTTTAGGTAGAAATCATCTGATAAGACTGAAAAATTTTATATGCTTCTCTGTGTGTTTTAGATATCTCTGATATGGTCTTTGCTTGTATTGGTGTCTCCCTGGATTTCAGATGAGTGAGCTCAGGAATAAAAATCAATGAACATATGATAGACACTGAACATGGAAATCAAATCAGTCATTTTTTTGGGGGGGTTTACAATGGCCTGAAATAAGAAATCAACTTAAAAGAGAAAGGGGGCAGTGAGATTCACAAATTCATAGAAAGGAAACAGCATGATATTGAACTATAGGCTGAACAAGAAAATTAAGGATGAAATAAAAAAGAAACCTGTAGAGATGAGTGGAATCAATTATAATGCTTATCAGAATATATAGATGCTGTAAAAGCAGAAATAAGGGAGAATTTATAGGAATGCAGACATATCTTAGAAAGAAAAAGAAAATTTAGATGTCAGTTATACCGAAAAAGACCTAGGAAAAGGAATAAGAAGTACTAAGCCAAACAGCTGTAGAAGGACATAACAAAACAAAACAAGAGAGAAAGACATAAAGTAGTCCTAATGTTGGCATATCCAATGAGCACACATGTTACTAGGACCCAGGTTCAAGCCTTCAGTCTCAGGTTTCTTTTTGCAGAGGGGGAAACTTCACAAGTAGTGAAGCAGTACTTCAGGACTCTTTCGCTCTCTCCCTCCCACGCTGGCCCCTGTCCTGTGAATTAAAATAAAGAGAAAATAAAAGAAATAGGCATGCCAGCTTGAAATAATATCACAAGGCAAGAGTAATTAAAAGAGCACAGGACTGGCGTAAGAGGAAACTTACATATCAAGAAAACAGATCTGAAGAATAAATTGGGTAAAAGGTAGAGAGCTAGAACATGGTAGCATACAACACTTGCATGGGAAAGGCCCCAAACATTGTATCTTGTAACACAAAGAAGTAGAAATGTTGCTAGTGTTCCCTCCTGAGAAGAAAACAAAGGTGAAGGAAAGCAATGAGTTGCCAGTGGTTAACACAATGCAATATGTACAGATGTTCTTTCTTAATAAGACACATCTGAAACTTGTGTAATGTTAGAGTGCAATATACCATAGACAATGCAAAAGCCAATCTAGTCATACACAACTCAGTTTTGATAAAAAAAATGTTTCAACTTTCAGTAACCTTTTCAATGCATTTTCTAGCTCTAGAAAAGTCAGGAGAAGAGATTCCCCAAAGAAAGAAATGTGTTAAACAGCTCAATATTTTAGAGGAGATTATTATATCCACATTAATTCTTTAAATTTAGTCTCCGGCAAAAGTAGCTAATATTGCCTCCCATTTAATTATTTCTCAAGGCATGAAAAAGTACATCAAAAATATCAAACTTGAAATGATAAATGTAATTAAAATGTTATGGATATATGGTGCCAGTAATTTTATCTCAGTGTGATAAGTTGTAAGCTTTTTCAAAAAGTAGTACTCTCTAAAGCTTTAGAAAGAAGTACTGTTATAGTCTTGACTGGCCTTTTTTTCATTAATTATGATTTAAATTTAAAATTAATTATATATTTTATATTAGTGCTAATAATATTAAACAGCCAAATTTATTTTTCCATTTGTTGATCTAAATGAGTGGAGCTGATGTAAATTAATATCATAGCAGATATGCATGTACAGAACACTAAATAAAAAATTTCTAAATTGGGGGCGTGGAGCCAAGATGACTACTTGGAAACAACACCTAGTGTGAGCGCCAAAAAAAAGCTGCTTACAAACTGGGATTCTCTGGAGAGGGTAGGATAATTGGCAGGTCAGTGAAAGGATGAATAGGGGGTGGTCAGGGTGATACCAAAAAAGAGTCCTATTATAAACCACTCTTGGACTGGCAAATAGAAGCCAAATGGATAAAGAAAGGAAAATCTTAGGCTTAACTATTTCTGAACTCACCATTTTCCCCCACCCCAGAAAGTCTGGCCAGCTGCTCCTAGCAGGTTCCCTATGGAGTTCTTTTCTTTTTTTTTTTTTAATTTTTATTTATAAAAAAGAAACACTGACTAAACCATAGGATAAGAGTGGTACAACTTTACACAATTCCCCCTACCAGAACTCTGTATCCCATCCACTCCCCTGATAGCTTTTCTGTCCTTTAACCTGCTGGGAGTATGGACCCAAGGTCATTGTGGGATGCAGAAGGTGGAAGGTTTGGCTTCTGTAATTGCTTCCTGGATGAACATGGGTGTTGACAGGTTGATCCATACTCCCAGCCTGTCTCTCTCCTTTCCTAGTGGGGAAGGGGTCTAGGGAAGAGGAGCTCCAGGACACATTGGTGGGGTTGTCTATTCAGGTAAGTCTGGTCAGCATCATGCTAGCATCTGGAACCTGGTGGTTGACAAGAGAGTTAACATATAAAGCCAAATAAATTGTTGAAGAATCATAGACCTAAGCGCTGGAATAGTGCAGATGAAGAGTTGGCATAGCTATACACAAATAATGTCAAAGGATATAAAATATAGTGATGTCAATCAATTATGGTTAAGTCAATCAATGTCACTCACCATATCAATAAAAGCAAGGCCAAAACCACATGATTATATCAATAGATGCCGAGAAAGCCTTTGACAAAATCCAACACCCATTCATGCTCAAAACACTATAAAAATGGGAATAGATGGGAAATTCCCCAAGATAATGGAGTCCATATATAGCAAACCCACAGCCAACTTCATACTCAACCTACAGAAGCTGAAAGCATTCTCCCTCAGATCTGGGACTAGACAGGGATGTCCATTATCACCATTAATTTTAAACATAGTATTGGGAGTTCTTGCCATAGAAATCAGGCAAAAGAAAGAAATCGAAGGAAGACAGATTGGATGGGAAGTTTTTACTTTGGTGCCCTACTCCAGATTCAGTCAAATCCTGCTTTTAGTTTACCTTTATGTTCTTCTTTCTCAACTTCTTTTTATGAGTGGGATCATCCCATACTCATCTTTACCTTTCTGACTTAGATCAATTAACATAATTCCTTCTAGTTCCATCCAAGATGGGTCAGAGAAGGTAGGTTCATTGTTCTTACTAGCTGCATAGTATTCCATTGTGTATATATACCACAGCTAATATATAAAAACCCTGTGGTGAAGGGGAGGGTGGCCATTGGGCTTCCTGGTGCGGTGGGGGGTTGGGGGGGCAGGGGTGGGTGGTTGGGATGGGACACAGTCTTTTGGTGGTGGGAATGGTGTTTATATACAAAAAAAAATAATAAATAAAAGAATCCATCACACAAACCAAGAAACTACTCATAGAATGGGAGACCTTTACATTCCATACATCAGACGAGAGACTAATCACCAAAATATACAAAGAACTCTGTCAACTTAGCAACAAAAAAGCAAATGACCCCATCCAAAAATGGGCAGAGGATATGAACAGAACATTCACTACAGAAGAGATCCAAAAGGCTAAAAAACACATGAAAAAATTGCTCCAAGTTGCTGATTGTCAGAGAAATGCAAATAAAGACAACACTGAGATAACACCTCATCCCTGTGAGAATGGCATACATCAAAATGTTCAATAGCAACAAATGCTAGAGAGGCTGTGGGGACAAAGGACCCCTTCTGCACTGCTGGTGGGAATGTAAATTGTCCAATATCTGTGGAGAGCAGTTTGGAAAACTCTCTCAAGGCTAGATATGAACCTTATATATGACACAGTAATTCTTCTCTTAGGAACATACCCCAAGAACTCCATAACACACAACCAAAAAGATATGTCTATACCTATGTTCATAGCAGCACAATTCATAAAAGCTAAAACCTGGAAGCAACCCAGGTGCCCAACATCAGATGAGTTGCTGAGAAAGCTGTGGTATAAATATATATATACACACAATGGAATACTATGCAGCTGTTAAGAACAAGGAACCCACCCTCTCTGACCCATCTTGGATGGAACTAGAAGGAATTATGTTAATTGATATAAGTCAGAAAGATAAAGATGAGTATGGGATGATCCCACTCATAAAAAGAAGTTGAGAAAGAAGAACATAAAGGTAAACTAAAAGCAGGATTTGACTGAATCTGGAGTAGGGCATCAAAGTAAAAACTCTGGGTTGAGGGTGAGGGCGGAAGTTTGGCTTCACTGGGGGGGAATGGGATGGGACACAGTCTTTTGGTGGTGGGAATTGTGTTTATGTATACCCCTATTAATTTGTAGTCATATAAATCACTATTTAATTAATATGAGAGGGGAAAAATTGATTGAATGTCTCAAACTTTTTGATGCACAGACCATAGGCTGAATCTTTGATATGTTGACTCTCTTAAAAGCTTAGACCAAGGAGAACATAAGCAACTGGTGGCACAGCTATATGCAAATAATTTCAAAGGACATAAATTATGGTGATATTTTGTATGATACAGAAAATCCTAAAAAAGGGATATTTCATAGTTAACGCAATGGTTAAATAATGTGATTATAGCAATAACTATCTATTGCCATGTTAAACCCTAAGACAGGAGGAACCTCCAGCTTCCTCTATAGAGGCTAGATTCCCTGCCCCTGTCTTGGAACCTCTAGAGTGGGGCTCACTTTCCTGCATGCTTCTCTCAATTCATACCAAATGATACTGCATCCTCAGATCCCAACCTAATCAATGCAACAAGTAAGTACCACCTCAGCATGCTTCACTTCAGACTGTCCAGAGACGTCAGGTGTGGAATGTCAGACCTTCAGCCTTATTACTCGGGTGAGACCTTTCCTTTCACAGGATTCTCTAATTCCATTCCAGGTGATTCACTTCCTAACAAAGTCCCAAAACCTAGATATAGACCGGGTCCCTTGAAATAGAGCTTATGTTCACATGTATCTATAAAATAGGGCAAAATATATACTTGAAAGCAAAAGTACACAGTAGTCTGTAGTGAGTCAGTATAATGTTCATAATGAAATAGTGTCTACTTAGACTTAGATAATCTCCTCACCTACTTCCTATTATACTTTCCTCACTCACTCCAAAGCTATCTTAACAAAGCAAGGACTGCAGGGGCTGAATAAATGCAAGAGACTGGCATACTTTAATGATGACTTTTTAGTCACTATCAGGCTACTTACTCCATCAGCTGGGGCCCTAGTCAGGGAATTTTGAGATTCCCAAATAGACTTGATGGGCCTAGACTTTGAATAAATCCCTCTCTTCATTGTTACAGATCATCTCTATCAGCAAAAACACAATAGACCCTTTGTGTGCCCCCATAGGACCTTGCCTTCAACATGGATCAACAATGGTAGAGAATGTTCCATCCTCTGAAGGGAGGATGGACAACATACTATATTCTCCACCTGAGGAAGATGGGTTCTGATATGGGGCAGCTTGGCATATTACCCATGACCAAAGATTGTGAACTCAGACCTACAGGAATGCAGAGGTCACATAGGCCCCTAAACTTAATATGGGACCCAGATCACATCAAATCAATGGGGTTTACAATCAACAATATTTATACACCTTTCCCATATTAGGGAGCTACTCTCTTCCCTGATACAGCTTTCTGGTCCTTTTAGCAACCATAACACCATCTCCCCAGACAATAACTTGGATCCACCTGCATATCAGATTTCAGACTTAGGGAAAAAAAGAAAAGAAAAACTAGTATAGTCACAGGCCCTTTGGAATATAACTAAAATATATCTACTAGCTATCTACAAAATGGAAACCCCCCCACCTCAAGTCTTCATCAGCACTTTTCCAGTTTTTATGCTCATGATTAGTCAATAATTTGTTTGGCTTTATAGGTTAACTATCTTTTCAGCCACTAGGTTCCAAAAGCTAGCATAATGCCAACCAGACTTCCCTGGACAGACAACCCCATCAATGTGTAATGTGTCCTGGAGCCTCGCTTCCCCAGAGTCCTGCCCCAATAGGGAAAGAGAGAGGTAGGCTGGGAGTATGGATCCACCTGTCAACACCCATGTTCAGCAGGGAAGCAATTACAGAAGCCAGACCTTCCACCTTCTGCATCCCACAATGACCTTGGGTCTATCCTCCTAGAGGTTGAAGAACAAGAAAGCTATCAAGGGAGGGGATGAGATACGGAGGTTTGGTGGTGGGTACTATGTGGAGTTGTACCCCTCTTATCCTATAGTTTTGTCAATGTTTTCTTTTTATAAATAAAATAAAAAAAGAAAGTTACGGTAAAAGCTGCATTTCAAACATAATAGTGAACAAATTCTGGCCTGTGTTGCTTTAGGATAAATGTCTAATTTTAGATTTTTTTAAACATATTTACAGTTTAATAATTAAACTAAATATTGTTATTATCACTGAGAACTGTTGTCTTAGTTTCTGCCCTACATTTTAAGCTATTGGGCATAATTCTCATGTATAGTGAGGGGAGGAAGATAAGGCAAAATAGAAGCACTTACACCCATTTAACTTGAGCTGACAAGATAGTTCACTTGGAAATTAGTTTCCTTCTTTTGCCAAGTCATACATAACCCAGGTTCAATACCACCCTGACCATATTGGAGGACGATTTTTGCTGTAGTCTCTCTTTCTCCCTCTTTATCTCTTGCTCTGTATACTTGCTCTATCTAAAAACAATAAAACTACACACACACACACACACACACACACACACACACACACACACACACACACACATTTAGATATTAATACCAGGAATTGAGGAAGTATCCCAACTAGTAGAGCATCAGACATGTATGCCTGGCAGTCATGGCTCTATCTGTGACACCACATGTACTAGAGGGGTATTCTTCCTTTCTGTCTCATGTGAAAATCTCTCATATGCTATAGATAAAATAAATCTATAGGGTTGAAGATACAGAATAATGGTTATGCAGAGGGCTTTCATGCCTGGGGTTCCAAGGTTCCAGGTTCAGTCCCCAGCACCACCATTAGCCAGAGCTGAGCAGTACTCTGGTCGATTTCTCTCTTTCTCTCAAACACACACACACACACACACACACACACACACACACACACACACACACTCTCTCTCTCTCTCTCTCTCTCTCTCTCTCTTTCATTAAAATGAAATATTTTAAAAATAAAATAAATCTTTTTTTCTTGGATACTTAATTAAAATGAATCTTTAAAAAATAAACAGCAACAGTTCATTTGCATTTTGGCTATTGATTTCAGCATCTGAATCATCTTATCTATTTCTAGTTTTCATAAACCCTTTGATAACAGAATACTTTTACTCATTTTATGCTTTAATGTTCATTTTGTGCCAGTCAGTATTAATTACCTCTAGATTGTATTTTCCACCAGAGAGTATTGACTTTTATTCTCCTAGGCAGGTCAAATACAGGCCTAGCAGATTAAACCTGTCATATAGTTTAATACTTCATAGGTTGGTCACATTTTCATAACTTTTAGTTTGCAGCTCTTAGTCACAGTAATTGGCTAGTGGTCCAAGATGAATACACATGTTTGTCATTAAGATCTTTAATGTCTATCCAACACTGCATGATTTCTAATATATCTGTTCATGTCTCACTTTTCAAGCAAAAGTATATATTGAATGTTTTGGATTCTTAACTGGGTCTTTCCAAGTTAAAATTTGCCAAAAATTCAAAGGGAAAACGTTCACATATTTTGTTTTTGTTCTTTCCAGAAACTCTGCCCTTAAGATTCCAACTGCCTTAGCAACCTCCAAATCCAGTTTTTATCATTTACTCAGCAGAATTTCTATTCTTTTAAGTTCTAATTTTTTTGTCATACTTTTCACAGTGCCTTCAAGAAGGCAGCTGGATGAATGCAATACCCACTTTGTACACTTGCCTTTTCCCAAGGATGCTTTTGAGTACCTAGAAAATTGCTTCATGTGCTTTATCTGCTATACCAGATCTTTATTTCAGTAGTTTATCTAAAAATCAAGTATACGATTACGCTTAATATTGGGATTTGTCAACCTAAATTTCCACTGACAGGAGACTGGATAGAGCAATGGGAAATGCATTCAGTAGGACATAATTTTTTTAAAAAAATTTTTAATATTTATTTATTTTCCCTTTTGTTGCCCTTGTTTTTTTTATTGTTGTTGTAGTTATTGTTGTTGTTATTGATGTTGTCCTTGTTAGGACAGAGAGAAATGGAGAGAGGAGGGGAAGACAGAGAGGGAGAGAGAAAGATAGACATCTGCAGACCTGCTTCACAGCTTGTGAAAGAGACTCCCCTGCAGGTGGGGATCTGGGGGCTCTAACCAGGATCCATGAACAGGTCCTTGTGCTTTGCACCACATGCGCTTAACCTGCTGCACTACTGCCCAACTCCCAGGATATCATTTTTAAAGGATGATATTCTGTCATGTGGCACAAAATAGATGGAAGTGGAGGTGGCTATACAAAGAAAATAAGTAAAAAGACAAAAGACAACTATAGGATGATTCATTCATGTGGGATAGAAAAAGAAAAAAAAAAAGATAACCCAACAATCTTAATTAAAAATAAAACAACTATGGTAATTTTCAAGGAGAGAATATAGGAACTTTGGTCATGGATATAGGGGTTCTATACCCTTTGAAATACCACACCTTTGAAATCTTATGATTTATAAACCAGTATTAAGTCAATATTAAAATCAAAGTTAAGAATAATCATAGGTTCCTTCATTTATATATATTTTTTCATCTAACAGTTTTGTGGATGAATGACTGACATACAACAAAAACATTTAAATTATACAATTTCATAAATTTTAAGCATATAACTACTTTGAGAAATGGTTACCAAAAGCAATACACTATCTACAAAAGTCTTCCTGTATCTCTGAAATTTATTCTTCCTAATCTGTTTTCAGAAACTATAAATTAATGTTCACTTTCTAAAATTTTAATTAAATGCTACCACATCATAAGTGCTTGAATTTACTTCACTTCATATTCACTATTTTGCTATTTATCATGCATATGTCAATCTGTCTTTCTATTTGATTACTAAGTACTAGTCCATTTTATCTAAATATCATTTTATTGTGGTCCATTTGTGAGATTTAGAAATTTTCTTTTTTTTATTTATAAACATGAAACATTGACAAAATCATAGGATAAGAGGGGATAAGAGGGGTACAACTCCACACTTACCTTGGTTTTGACAAGTTTTGCAAAAGTAAAATACCACATAAGTTTTTATTTGCGGGGGTCGGGCGGTGGTGCAGCGGGTTAAGCGCATGTGGTGCAAAGCGCAGGGACCAGCGTAAGGATCCCGGTTCGAGCCCCCGGCTCCCCACCTGCAGGCTCCCCACCTGCAGGGGAGTCGCTTCACAGGTGGTGAGGCAGGTCTGCAGGTGTCTATCTTTCTCTCCCCTTCTCTGTCTTCCCCTCCTCTCTCCATTTCTCTCTGTCCTATCCAACAACGAATTGCGTCAACAAGGGCAATAATAATAACCACAACGAAGCTACAACAAGGGCAACAAAAGGGGGGAAAAATGGCCTCCTGGAGCGGTGGATTCATGATGCAGGTACCGAGCCCAGCAATAACCCTGGAGGAGGAAAAAAAAAAGTTTTTATTTGCCCAAATCTCAATGTTATTGTTAAAATGAAGATTTTAGTTTATGTCCTTAGGTAAACATGTTCAAATTACCAGTAGATTTTAATCTTTCTCTAAAATGTTAAAAGTCCTATCAAGTGATATGTGCACATAGAAAGATAACAGAATTTTATATCAAGAAATGCAAAACTTCTACACTTCATTTCATTTTTCCCTTTAACTTCCTAGTACATTGGTGAACCTTAAATTTTACATTGCCAACATTGAAAATTTTCCATTATGTTTCTCCTCATCTTGTTTTCTATATTATCTTCATAATTCAAATCCAGAAGATGAAAAACAATAAAGTGTTATAACTGTAAATAGATTTTACTACATAGTTATTAATTATACACAGACTTAATCCATCATAGGTCCAATAGACTCTCAAATTTAAGTTTTATGATCCTAATACATACATGAAATGGATTTATCTCTAAATACTTCATATATTTTTAAAAAGATTCACTATTTTATTTTGATTTGCTAAAAGTGGGACCATCCAGAGACTTCACGTGTGGAATGACAGCCCTTCAGCTTCATTACTCTGGTGAGACCTTTCCTTTTATAGTACTCTCTAATTTCATCTCAGGTGGTTCACTTTCTAACAAAGTCCCAAAACCTAGATAAACACCAGTTTCTGTGAGAGAGAGCTTATGTTCACACGTATCCATAAACTACTGCAAAATATATACCTGAAAGTAGAAGTACACTAGAGTTTGCAGTGAGTACCTCCCTAACACTTCCTCTCCACTATTCCAAGCTTTGGCTCCATGATTGCTCAACAATTTGTTTGGCTTTGTATGTTAACTCTCTTTTCAATCACCAGGTTCCAGACGTCATCAGGATGCTAGCCAGGCTTCCCTGGACTGAAGACCCCACCAATGTGTCCTGGAGCTCAGCTTCCCCAGAGACCCACCCTACTAGGGAAAGAGAGAGGCAGACTGGGAGTATGGACTGACCAGTCAACGCCCATGTTCAGCGGGGAAGCAAGTACAGAAGCCAGACCTTCTACCTTCTGCAACCCTCAATGACCCTGGGTCCATGCTCCCAGAGGGATAGAGAATGGGAAAGCTATCAGGGGAGGGGGTGGGATATGGATATTGGGTGGTGGTAACTGTGTGGAGTTGTACCCCTCCTACACTATGGTTTTGTTAATTAATCCTTTCTTAAATAAAAAAAATTAAATAAATAAATAAAAGTGGGACCATAAATTTCCTATTTTTTCTATATTTTTTCTTTAATTTTTTTATTAGTGATTGATTTACAAAATTACAAGATAACAGGGGCACGACTCTGTACTGTTCCCACTACCATAGTTCTGAGTCCCTACGTCCTCTATCGGAAGCTATAGCAGTTCTCCAGAAGTTGCAGATATGGGTTAACTATTATTTTACAACTATCTGTCTATATTTATATATATTTGCCTATTTTTTTCTCTAAGGGCCATGACTTTTTAGAGCACTTTTTCATCATTTTCAGTGTATATGCTTTTTTAATAGGCATAGATTTAACTTTTTAATATTTTAATCTATTACATTTTAATAAATTTATCTCTTCTGCCATATTTCTCTTTCTTGAATTTAATATATTAGTTTATCTTCTGTAATTATTTTGTCTCAAGTATTCAGGAATTTTGTTCTCTTTGTCATAGGTTCTTATTTTCTTTTTAAAAGAGAAAGAGGTTAAAGGTGTGTGCAACTGTGAAAAATACTGACAAAGTAACTTTCTCTGAATTCCTCGATTTTGGTTCTTCTCTCAGTGTAGACTAAGACCTTTCAAGAGTCTAGTCAGATGAATTTCCCTTCCCAACAATTTCTCTCTTATTATCTGGAATGCTCTTTTCTCCTTTGGTAACCTTAGTCGACTTTTGTTACACTTCTTTCTTCCAATAAAGTAACTAAATATTTAATTTGCTGATAGTATCATTATCCTCTTCTTCATGATTTCTTCCTTCCTTCCTTCTTTCCTTCTTTCCTTTCTTTTTTTCTTCCTTCCTTCCTTCCTTCCTTTCTTTTTTTTTTTGCCTCCAGGGTTATCATTGGGGTTTGGTGCCTGCACTACCAATCCTCTATTCCTGGCAGACATTTATTCCATTTTTCTGTGTTTTTTTTGTTGGTGTTATTGTATTATTGTTGGATATGACAGAGAGAAGTTTAGAGAGGAGGTGAAGACAGAGAGGGGGAAGACAACCCCCCCCCCACAGGTGGAGAGCCAGTGGCTCGAATCTGGATCCTTGAGATGGTCTTAGCACTTTGCACGCCATGTGCACTTAACCCAGTGCACTACCACGTGGCCCCATATGATAGATGTATTTCCTTACACTTAAGTTACTAGAACTTGTAAGGCAGAGTTGGAGTATGCTTAACCTCCTCACTCCTATGTCACTGCCCATTACACAAGAACACCAAGATCCAAATGACCATGTGAATTGTCAGGAAGCTGCTCTTTCTTGAGTGCTCCCTTTCTATATTATAAAGGGTTCCAAAAATCTTTCATAATCCAATATTCCATATTTATTTATTGTTAAATAGAGCATTGCATATTCCTGACTTATGGTGGTATGCGGGGATTGAACTTGTGACCTTTGGTGCCTCAGCCATGAGACTTTTTATTCTATCTCCCCAGCACTTTCACTGGTTTTTACATGTCCAGTTATTCAATTATTTTTTTCTTTATTGGGGGGGATTAATGGCTTACAGTCAACAGTAAAATACAGTCATATTGTATGTACATGTACAATATTTCTCAGTTTTCCACATAACAATCTATCTCCTCCCCTAGGTCCTCTTCTACCATCATGTTCCAGGACCTGAACCCTCCTATTCACCCAGAGTCCTTTACTTTGGCACAATACAACAACTCCAGTCCAAGTTCTGCTTTGTATTTTCCTTTCTGTTCTTATTTGTTATTCAATTTTAATGACAATTTTTGTTGTTTCTTTATTCATTCCCCCCACCACCATGCTTTTCATTATGTTGATAGTTCATTCATGCTTTTATCTCTCCACCCAGATACTGTCTTTTGCATTCCTTCTGCCCCATACTCTGAGGATCTTGACAGACCTATATAACTCATATACCTAGTTGTGTTTTGGAGACAATTTCTGGGCCCTGTTGTCCTTCAGGAAGAGATGTAAGACATAGAACATCCAAGCCTACAGGAGACACAGCTAATTTTAGAGCTGAGGCATCTAATGTTCTCAGCAAATATCTACTATGCCAGATTGTAGCTTGTCACTCAACTATGTTTCACGTGAAACCCTTGCATAACTTGTAAAAATTCCTCTAACAGTAGCTATTTACTAATAATGGTTCCAATTAGTATGACAGACAGCATCTAAGATGGAGCTGTATGATCCTTGTTCCTGTTATCAAAGTTCCTTTATAATTCTCTCCTTTTGACTAATAGAATTAATTCTATTACATATAATTTAGTGAAAATGATGACAGATAATTAAATTAAGCAATAAAAATATACCATTGCCCCCCCACCACCACCCATGTCTCTCTCCTTTGTCTGATTTAAGTAAACTGTTATATTGTGAACTTTCCTATGGAGAGACCCATATGACAAGGAATTAAAGAAGGTCTTTTGGCAAACAGTCCGTGGGGAATTAAAATCTTCAATCTAACAGCCCAACTGGGATTAAATTTTGGTTGCTAGAATGAAAACACATCACTGATCTTAGAATTATCCCTTCTCCAGTCAAACCTTGAGATGAAGCTGATTCCTTGATTAGAGCCTGTGAGTGACCCTGAGTCAGAGGCAGTTAGTTAAGATGTGCCTGAATCCCTGATTCACAGAAATGATGAGCTAATATATAGTTGTTACTTATATTTTTAAGCACATGAATAAATGTAATCAGAATAATGAGTCCACTTGTTATGCACCAATAAATACCTAATGCCATTAACAAAAGCACAGCTGGAATTTTGAGCATACAATATTTTTGAAACAATGCTCAGAGTATATAAGTACCTTTTAAAAACCTATGTCCTCACTCTAAAATGAATCTCCCAAAAGAAATTATTTGTAAACTTAAAATATAAAACCTGAGAAAAAAGAAGAAAAAAAACCTAAGAGAATGACATTTTAAAGCAGAGTTAGCATTTTTTTAAAGATTATGTATTATTTTTATTGAAATTGTTTATTTATTTATTGGTTAGAGACAGCCAGAAATTGAGAGGGAAGGAGGTGATGGGGGAGAGACAGAAAGACAAATGCAGCACTGCTTCACTACTGGTGAAGCTTTTCCCCTGCAGTTGGGGGCCGGGGGCTTCAACCTACATCCTTGTATACTGTAACATGTGTGCTCAACCAGGTGCACCACCACCCAGTCTCAAGAATTTTTATTTATTAATGAGAAAGATAGGAGAAGAAGGGAGAGGGAGAGGGAGAGGGAGAGGGAGAGGGAGAGGGAGAGGGAGAGGGAGAGGGAGAGGGTGAGGGAGAGGGAGAGAACCAGACATCATTCTGGTACCTATGCTTCAGGGTATTGAACTCAGGACCTCATGTTTGACAGTTTGAATACTTTATCCACTGTACCACCTCCTGGACCACAGCAGAGTCTGTATTTAAAGTATCTTTCAATTAATTTAAATTTACCAAATGTCTCCATTTGTTTTTAGCATTGGAATACAGCACATATAGTTTTGCATTTGTTCTATCAACTATAACAAGCCTATGCTAAATAAAGAAAATATTCGAGAAAAACAAGGCAACCTAAGTCTTTATTGATAGAGTTCAAGATTCAATAATTATAGCCTATAATTTAAGAATATTAAACTTAACATGGAGAAAAGAGAATGAAATGTGCTCAGAAAGAAATGGAGTTGTTATGTGTCAGGAAGGAATTGTAGTACCTTGCGCTTATGAGAAATGTTTGAAATAAGTAGTGAAGTTCCTACTCAGAAGTCACTTCACAACGGATTTTTAGTTAGGAAGTAGGAAAATATCAAAACAAATGATTTTATATAACAAATATTAAAACTTTACCTGAGTTTGTCTCTTGAAAAATTTGGAAAGTAATTAACCGTTCAAACAAAAGTCTGATCTTTAACCTAATATGTCTATATAATTACACTATTAAATGGTATTCATAGCATATCAATTTTTCCTTCCCAGTTTCTATGATTGAAGAAAAGAGAAGTCGTTCATGTTACTGAGTGTGACATTCAAGCAGATGATTTCATTTATAAATGGTATTGATCATGAAGTCAACATGGAGGGGTAGAGCAAGTTAATTTTTGCCACACACCATTAGAATGAAAATTCTCTAGCCTGTATGGGCCCTCAAATTATCAAGTAGGTTCTAAAGTCTTGTATAATATGGTTTATATAATACAGAGCACAAAATGAATAGTAAACTGGAGAACCTCAGTATTAAAAATAAAAATAAAGTATATATTTTTCTTTTTTTATTGAGGGGGTTAATGCTTTACAGTGCAATGATTGATACATGAGTATAATTTTTAAAAAATAATTTATTTATTTACTCATAAGAAAGATAGGAGGAGAGAAAGGACCAGACATCACTCTGGTACATGTTCTGCTGGGGATCAAACTCAGGACCTCATGGCTGAGAATCCAGTGCTTTATTCACTGTGCTACCACCCAGACCACACATGAGTACAATTTCATTATGTACCAGGACACCACCGTTCTCTTCCACCACATTCCACCCCCAACCTTCCACCAGAGACCTTTGTTTTGCTGCAAATACACCATGTTCAGTCCTTGTTTCACTTTGTGTTCTCTCTCCCTGTCCCTATTTATCAGGTCCTGCTTGCCAGTGAGAGTATTTGGCATTTGTCCTTATTTTTTTTGGCTTATCTCACTTAACATAAGGTCCTCTAGTTCTATCCAAGATGATTCAAAGGCTATGACCTCGTGGATAATAGCTTTTCTTAAATAAAACACCTTGCTACTTCCCTGAAGATGATGCTAGACTTAGTACTAATGACCAAGATTTTCTGGGTCAGATTTGGATATTGATCAAATTAGGTCATTTTTTTTAATGAGGACTTTCTCTTTTTAAATTGAGGTTATATTGGTTTAGTTCATTGTGTTACATGAGTCCAGGCCAGATTCACACCTCCTCTATCATAGCTAAACCACCACTAAAGTATCAATGATCCCTTTTCAGTCTATTAAAGGTCTCACTCACAACCGTTTCCTTTTGATATCCTCAGTTGTTTGGTTAGAACTTTTCTGTTCCTAGCAACCAGTAGCATTACTCTATAAGACACAGCTATATATAAATAATATCAAAGGACATAAATTATGGTGATATCACATATGACACAGCAAATCCTAACAATAGAATTATCAAAGTTAACTCAATTGGCAAATAATGTGATGACAGCAATAACTATTGCCTTCTTAAAACCTAAGACAGCAGGAACCTCCTGATTCCTCTATAAAGCCTATATCCCGCAGTCCTGGAACCTCTAGGGTAGCGCTCACTTTCCTGCACACTTCTTTCAATTCATACCAACTGATACTGCATCTGCTTGTCCCAAACTAATCAACGTAACATGTATCACCTCAGCAATCTTCATTTCAGACTGTGTCCAGAGATGTTAAATTTGGAATGTCAACCCTTCAGCCTTATTACTCAGGTGAGACCTTTCCTTTTTCATAAGATTCTATAATTTTATTTTGGGTGGTTCTCTTCCTAACAAAGTCCCAAAACCTAGATATACACCAGATCCCATGAGATAGGGCATATATTCACACATATCCATAAATCAGGGGAAAATATATACCTGAAATCAAAACTGCATAATAGTCTTCAGTGAGTCAATAAATGAAGCAAGTAGAATGACCTAAAAAGATACCATAAAGTGCCCAATGAAATAGTGTCTACTTAGACTTAGATACCCTCCTCACCTACTTCCTATTATACTTCCCTCAGTCACTTCAAAGCTAAGCTTATCAAAGTAAGGACTGCAAAAGCTCAATAAGGGAAAGAGACTGGCATACTTTAATGATGACTCTTTAGTCACTATCAGTCCACTCCATCAGCTGAGGCCCTATTCAGGGAGTCCTGAGATTCCCAAACAGACAAGACGGGTCTAGACTTTGAATAGATCCCTCTCTCCATTGTTACTGGCCATATCTACCAGGAACAACACAATCGACCCCTTTGTGGGCCTCCATAGAACTTTGTCCTCAATGTGGATTAACAATGGTAGAGAATGTTCCATCCTTCGAAGGGAGGCTGGACAACACACTCAGGAAGGTGGGTCCTGAAATTGGGGTAGCTTGGAATGTTCCCACTCATGACCACACAATGGGAGCTCAGATCTATAGGGATGCAGAGGTTACATAGGCTCTTAAGCTGAATATGGGACCCAGATCAAATTGATGGGGTTTACAGTTGACAACATTTATACACCTTTCCCATATTTGGGAGCTACTCTCTTCCCTGATGCAGCTTCCTAGCCCTTTTTTCAGTCATGACATCATCTCCTCAGACAATAACTTGGGTCCACCTGCATATCAAAGATCAGGATCAGAAAAAAAATAGTATAGTCATGGGCCCTTTGGATTATAACTAAAATAAGCCTACAGAGACTCCCAAATTTTCATCTGCAATATTGCAACCTTTACATTAATCATTAGTCAACAATTTGTTTGTCTCTATATGTTAACTATTTTTTCAGCCACCAGGTTCCAGATGCTAGCATAATGTCGACCAGACATCCCTGGGTAGACGACCCCACTATTGTGTCCTTGGGCCCCGCTTCCCCAGAGCCCTTCCCCACTAGGGAAAGAGAGAGACAGGCTGTGAATATGGATAGACCAGTCAACGCCCATGTTCAGTGGGGAAGCAATTACAGAAGCCACACCTTCCACCTTCTGCACCCCATAATGATCCTGGGTCCATACTCCCAGAAGGATAAAGAATAGGAAAACACACTGTTGAGATCATCTGCCCAGGGATGTCAGGATGGCATCATGGTAGCATCTGCAACATAATAGCTGAAAGCCATTAAGATATAAGGCAAGACAAATCGTTTAATAAACAGATACCCAAAGCTAGGAATACAGCAGATGATAAACCATTAATTTTAAGGAATCTTAAGGTGTAATATGTGTATTGGTCACATATTACAACACTGGTGGGCCTCTATATCTCACATTTTTCTGGTAGTCTCCCATGAATTGTATTTGTATTTTCATAAATCAAGAACCACAGCAATGCAGTTGAATTCTTCAATTCCTCCCCATAGACATTCTTCTCATCTTGAAAAAAAATCCCATTCAATAGTTGTGCTGATCATATTCCTCAGAATCTGTATTTCCAGATGATTCTCAAGTATCCTGAGTTGTGAGCGATATGGCCATTTTTCTCTTTTAAAGACAGATTATTATTATTTTATTTATGAGAGGGGACAAGGGTCCAAAGCATTACTCTGGTACATGCAATGACAGGGATTGAATTTGGGAACTAGTGCTTGAGAGCTCAATACTTTATTCACTCTACCACAGTGGGGTGGTTACAGTGGGGCCATTTTTCTTACTGACTAACTTTTCATAGTATTATCCCGAACTTTAAGTAGGTTGTTCTTTATTGGGAAATGCACACAATTAGTCGGTCTCAATTCTCTGCGCATTCATGTTAAGGGTGAGTGAGTATATTTATCAAAAGAAAGGTCAAATGACCCATGATAAGATGACTGAATAGAGAAGAAAGGAGAAAAGTGGAATCTAGGAACACCTTCAACTTATACTAGCACAAAATGAAGGATTTATGAGCAGTGAAATAGCGCTGCAGGTGTGTGTCTCTCTCTTTCTCTCTCTCCTTCTGTATCTCTCTTTCCCTCTTTATCTCTTTCTGTCTCTATCCAATAATAAATAAAAGAAACATGAAATAAATAAGTGTTAAAAATAAAATCCTACAGCTGGACAAAAGTGTATTTAAAAATATTGAATAATTTTAACTCAAATAAAACTTACATAATTTTTTTCAGTTTTTAAAGTTTTTTTTTCTTTTTTACCAGAGCACTGATCAGCTCTGGCTTATGGTGGTGTGGGGGATTGAACCTGGGACTTTGGAGTCTTGGGAATGACAGTCTCTTTGCATAACCATTATGCTATCTACCCCCACCCAAACTTATATATATTTTAGTAATATGATTTGATATAAAGTTGCCATTCTTTTTCTGAGAATAGCATTATTTTTTACACATAGCTATTAAATAAGAATGATATTCCTGCGTTAACCTTTCATTCTAAGCAATGTATCAATTGTATTCTAATATTTTGATTAATTCCAGGATATTAGAAAATTGCCATTTTAAAAAAGCAAACTATAACAAAGAGGTTAACAGAAACCTATATAGTGCAGTTCTGCAGATATTTTATTTATCTTGGGAATTCACCTCACAACTGTCTTTGAAACTGTACAATTGTCTTTAATTATGCACTCTTTGAATTATTCTAATTTTAATTGTTATTTTATTTTTGAAGTGAAAGATCTTTGTTTATATTCAAAACTTCCTCTCCTCTGTCACACATTACTTGTAGTAAAAACCTCTAATGTTAACATACATCAAATTACATCCATAGAAACACAAACTTAAATTTCAATTTTCAAATAAAAACTATAGAGTATTACACTATTGATTTGATCTGGGGCCAATATTCAGCTTAGGAGCCTATGTAACCTCTACAATCCTGTAGGTCTGAGCTCGCATTCTGTGGTCATGAGTAGGAACGTTTCAAGCTGCCCGAATTTCAGGACCTATCTTCCTCAAGTGGTATATAGAATATGTTATCCAGCCTCCCTTTGGAGGATGGAACATTCTCTGCCATTGTTAATCCACATTGAGGGCAGGGGCCTATGTTTTAAAATACATTGCATAGTGTAGAAAAGTTACCCATATACCAATAATTTATTTTTAATTAAGAGTATTAATGCTTTACAGTAAATGT
Source organism: Erinaceus europaeus (assembly GCF_950295315.1). Lineage (NCBI taxonomy): Eukaryota > Metazoa > Chordata > Mammalia > Eulipotyphla > Erinaceidae > Erinaceus > Erinaceus europaeus. The sequence continues at coordinate 138,745,807 of NC_080162.1, forward strand.
AAAATGTACATGTGTAAAACATCTCAGTTTTCTGTAAAACACTTTACACACAGCCTAGGCCCTCCTCCACTGTCACACAACAGGATCTGAAAATCCCTAGCCTTCTTCCCCTCCCTGGACCCCTAGTACCCAGTTTCTACTTTGGTGCAATACACCAAACCTAGTCTAAATTCTATTTTATGTTTACCTTTTCTACTTTTATTTCTCAATTTTTGTCCATGAGTGAGATCATCCCATAGTCATCCTTCTCTTTCTGGCTTATCTCACATCACATGATTGCTTCAAGCTCCATTCAAGATGAGGTGAAAATAAATTCATAATTCTTAATAGCTAAGTAATATATATGCATATATATATATATCACAACTTTCTCAGACACTCATCTATTATTGGACATCTAGGTTGCTTCTAGGTTTGGCTATTATAAATTGTACTTCAATGAACATAGGTGTACAAAGACCTTTCTGTTTTTTTTTTTTTTTTTTTGGGGGGGATGTTTGATTCCTTAGAATATATCTGCAGGAGAGGAATTGCTAGGTCAGACGGATAAAGAATTGGAAAGCTATTGGGGGAGGTGATGGGATAGGGAGTTCTGATGGTGGGAACTGTGTGGAGTTGCACCCCTCTTATCCTGTGGTTTTGTCAATGTTTCCTTTTTATAAATACAAAAAGAAAAAAAAAACTAACTCGTGCTCAAAAAAAGTCTCTATAGCATATTAATATGTCATGAAGCACATAATATAGATGTTGTCCTAGCACCTTTACAGTGTAAAGAAAGATGAGGGAGCTGGGAGGTGAAGCACCCAGTTTAGCACACATAATAGGAAGCACAAAGACCAGCACAAGTTTCAGGGTTTGAGCCCCTGGCTCTCCACTTGTAGAGGGGACACTTAATAAGTGGTAAAAGACAGGTCTCTCTCTTTCTCTTTCTCTATCCCTCTTTATCTCCCCCTTCTCTCAATTTCTCTCTATCCTATCTAATAAAACGGAAAAAATGGCCACCAGGAGCAGTGGATTTGTAGAACTGGCACCAAGCCCCAGTGATATCTCTGGAGGGGGAAAAAAAAGAAAAAGAAAGATAGATGAGTAGAATTTTAAATTAGAAGGTATTTGTCCAAATGCAGGGTCTATTATTTGTTTTCCTGCCATATGGACATTATTTATTAAAAAAAAAAAAGTGGCAGTGCTTAGTTTTACATAGTGGGGACAAAATAGTTGCTTAATAAGGGCTACTTTGTTTTTTGCCACCTTCTATCCTATACTTTCCTCTTTGGGAACTGCATCAGTAGGCATTCTTGGTTGCAGGTGAAAGAAAATACAACCAAACTCACTTTGAAAAAGAGAGAGAGAGAGAGAGAGAGAAAGAGAGAGAATGAGAATTTACTGGCTCATAGTAAGTGACAAGACTGATCCAGGGCCCAGAAAATATAATTAGGATTTGGTTTCACTCCATCTTTTTACTCTGCCTTCTGTCACACTGGCTTCAGCATCAAGCCTCTCATGGTAGCAAGAGGTTGCCTGGAGCCCCAGTCCCAACATTCTCTCACATTTCAGGCCTAACAGAAAAGAGTGAGCATCGATTTCTTAGAACATGCCAAGGAAGTTTCATTTTAATTCTCACTGAGTCACATGCTTAAATTATTATGGTTAATGAACAGGATAGCAGTAGTTGGTCCAGTGTCATTGTGCTGCATCAGAAAGGCTATGTGTGTGTATGTGTGTGTGTGTGTGTGTGTGTGTGTGTGTGTGTGTGCGTGCGTGTGTATACCTGGATCTGTGTCAATGGAAGAGCTATTTCCTCAGTAGAATTCAGATTATTGATCCTAGAAAAACAATAGACTCTAAAAAAATAGTAGATATGTCTACCATTGATCTTTTCATATTAATTTAGAGTCACATGATACTCAAGCAGAAATCTTTATTATGCATTAACAGTGATGTTTGTAAAGTATATATTTTGTCTTGTCCCAGATTCTTCAAGATATATTTTAAATATTAATTTATTATTGAATAGAGAAAGAGAGCAATTGAGAGGGGGAGGGAGAGATGGAGAGAGAGACAGAAACACATGCACCCCTGCTTCACCACTCATAAAGTTTTCCCTCAGCAGGTGGTGACCAAGGGCTTGAACCTGGGTCCTTAAACACTTTTATGTGAGTGCTTGACCAGGTGAACCACCACCTGGCCCTCTTCAAGATATTTCAATCTTGGGAGTCAGGCAGTAGTGCAGCGGGTTAAACTCATGGGGCACAAAGCACAAGGACCGGCATAAGGATCCCGGTTCCAGCCCCTGGCTCTCCACCTGCTTCACAGGTGGTGAAGCAGGTCTGCAGGTGTCTATCTTTCTCTCCCCCTCTCTGTCTTCCCCTCCTCTCTCCATTTCTCTCTGTCCTAACAATGACAACGACATCAACAACAACAACAATAACTACAGCAACAATAAAAAACAAAGGGCAACAAAAGGGAAAATAAATAAATATAAAAAATTAAAAAAAGATATTTCAACCTCTCAACTAACTAAATATTTTTTATTTGCAATTGAGGTAATGTTCATCTATGATATTGTGTAAGTTTTAGATATACATTTTCTCACCTCAGTAAAAAACAAATACTACCTATACAGAAAATTAAATGTATTGCCACCATTGCCCACCAACCAACCTCAATCTACCAAGACTTCTCTACAACTCAGAATTTATATCTTCTTTCTAAGCTTCCAAAGTCTCCTGGATATCTTCACACAATACAGACTAAAGTTAATTTTCATGCTACTTGCCTGTATCATTATTATGCTGTGTCTGTGTTTCACCCTCTATGGTCTTTCATTTTCTAGTATAAAAACATTCATGGAATATTTTCTTAATAAATATTTGCTGAAAAACTAAATGAATATACTGAATAATAGCTTAAGAAATACATAAGGATCACAGAAGAGATATTCAAAATGTGGTCCTGTTGGATTATATTATAGATAACTAAGCAACTGTCTATATAGTATCTATCCATTTATCAGTCTACTGATGGAGGTACAAATTTCTGTTGATTTTAAGGAACAGTTAATTTTTCTTGGAGAATAAATATCTATATTAGTCTTATAAAGTCAGCCTTCCTCTATCTGTTTCTCTTTTTGTCTTTTTGTCTCTATCACTAGTGTGTGTGCACACACACACACATACAGACACAAATACTCCAATACATGCATAAAACTAAATTTTCCTAAGAGTATGATGAATTCAAACATGATATAATGTGTTTTTTTCATGAATTTTAAATATAATGTCAAATGTTGAGCAACTCTGAGAAGGCAATGACCAGATTTTTACTATAGGAAAATCTCTTGATACAGCATTTTTTTTTCTGACAATTTATTTGACTACAAAGTATCTGGCTGCCTTCAGAGAGAGTAAAAAAATCATCCAGAGTTTTCAACTGAAGGAACTTCTAAAGGTAGATGAAGCCAGCACATTTCAAGGGGGGGAAAATGTAGATTAGCTACTGGTGGGATCTCTGCAGTGCTAAAGAGATTTCTCCTCCCTTGAATTTTTCTGAAGCAGGGTTTTCAATTAATCCCATGAGAGTTGTAAAGTGTGCAGATATATAATTCTTACTCTTAAAGGCAAAATGTTCTTTTTAAGGTGAAATTTAAAAATACATATGTAAGTCCATGCCTGAGTATGTCTATTATCAAAAGTTGTAAATGTGTCTCTACAATTAAATTTTTAAAAATTCCATTATTTTGTATATTAGAAACTGATTCTGATGATTTGTCTCTTTCCAGATATTAATAAAAGTCTGGTATACTATTCTTTGTAAAGCATTTCTAATTCCTATGTAATGGGGTTCCTATCCTTGGCTATTTATCACCTGGGCCATAGGTTATCTCTAAATGGATGCCTCTACCAAGGAATCCAAGACTTCCTACAAGTCTCTTATAAATAGCTAGTTGTAGCATGAGACAGTCAAGGACATGACTGTTCCTGGGATTCTAAACAGCTAGGTACTAAATTCATGGGCCCCTTGGAACATATCCAAAACAGATTTCCTAGCTTCTTCCCATACAAAGACTCTTAGTTTCATCTGCTCTATTCTTACCTTTAGTTTCCTGTTTATTAAACAATTTGTCCTGATTTGTATCTTACCACCTCTCAGCCACCAACTTGCAGAACTATTATGATACCACCCTGGCCTCCCTGGGCAGATGACTTCACCAATGTGTCCTGAAGTCTCACCTCTTCAGAGTCTTACCCTACTAGGGAAAGATAAAAACACTCTAGGGGCATGGGTCCACCTGCCAACGTCCATGTCCAGCAGGGAGTCAAGTATAGAAGCAAGACCTTCCACCTTCTGCATCCCATAAAGAATTCTGGTCCATACTCCTAGAGGGATAAAGAATAGGGATGTTTCCAATAGAGGGGCTGGACAAGGAACTTTATTGGTAAGAACTGTATGGAATTGTACCCCAGTTATCTTCCAATCTTGTTAATCATTATTAGATCAATAACAAAAAAGTCAAGGAATTTTAAGGGCCAGAATCCTCATAGTAGAAGCAACAGAAGTGATGACAGTAGTGGGCAACTGTGACAACATACTGGCCCAATGATTCATGTGCATGTTGTGTCAGGATACTTCCTGCTCCTAATTTCCTTCTGAGCTTCCTTGTTTCCTGTGTCTCTCTGACTCATTGATTCAGTAAACTGGTATTTTTTCAGTAGCATGCAGGCTCTATTCTTTTTATTTAATTTTTTTTTAAAAATAAGGTACAACTAGTACAACTAGTCACTGTTCCCATCACCAAAGTTCTGTATCCCCAGTTCCTCCACTGGAAACTACAGCAGTTCTCCTAAGGTTGCAGATATGGGTTATTATTTCTACAGCTATTTCTCTATATTTGTATATATTTGTCTATTTCCCCCCCTGTGGTCCCAGCTTCTCTTCCTTTCCATGTCATACCTACACCTATTACTATATGCAAATGTCCCTCCCTTTTTCCTCTTCTTTCTCTGGGTCCTGATAGTGTTGGAGTTCAGAGCCCTCTGGTAACCTTCCCCTAACATTTCTCCCCCACTGAGAGTGTGGATCAAAATTCTTTATGGGGTGCAGAAGGTGGAAGGTCTGGCTTCTCTAATTACTTTCCCACTAGACAGAGGCATTGGCAGGTGGATCTATACTCCCACAGGATAGATTCTTTAAATACTACAGTGCCTGTTACAAAAACTGAAAATCAATTGTCTTTTGATTATTTTCTGAATGCCAACTTTCTGCCTTTTTCTTTTACAGTCCCCCCCTCTCACATTTTAATATTTGCTGTTTATACTGTTCAGAGTTAGAAACTATGGATTTTACTTGTTTGTTTTGTTATCACCAACATTTTCTCACTCCAGGTAGAACTTTTCAGATAGAAGGAGCAAGACAGAGACAGAAAGAGTGAGGGAAATATCCCACACTGCGACAACTTTTTTTTTTTATGTGGTGGGCACCAGCCTCAAACCTTGATTGTATGTGTGGCAGAACAAGTACACTAACCAAATGTACTATTTTGCCAGATCCACAGTATGAAATTGAAATAAAATGATAATATCTAACATTTAAAAACTTTTTTTTTTATTCAATTACTGAACACAGACAGAGAGAAATTGAGAGGGAAGAGAGACATCTATAGAATTGCTTCACTGCTTGTGAAGATTTCCCACTGCAAATGGGGATCTGAGGCTTGAACTCAGATCTTGGCACATTGTAACACATACACTGTAATGGGTATTCCATCTCCTGGCTAGCCCCCATATTCTAAAACTTTTGATTTTTAAAAGAAATACTTAGTTTTTCAACATGACACCTGAATTGAACCCAGAGTCTTATGCATTATGAGGCATGTATTCTACCACTGAGCTACCACCCTGGCCCTTATAATTCTTTTAATACTGCTTTTGAGTTATCTTGTTAGTAGTGCACCTAGTTTTGTTACTCAATACCAATTAATATACACCATAAATGGAATTCATATAAAACTTACAGTAAACATATAGTTAATTGTGAAATATTAAGCATTTCTTTTTAAGATCAAGAACATGACAAAGATGCTCACTTTCTCTACAGCTTTATTTTATTAAGAGGAGAGAGAGAGAGAGAGAGAGAGAGAGAGAGAGAGAGAGAGTCAGCTTTTCTCATGGTGCTATGAATTGAAGTTGAGGTCTTTGGAGGCCCAGACATGAAAATATATTGTAGAGGGCAGAGTCAAGACGAGACCTGAAAGCAGTGAGGTGACAGACTCTTCCAAAAAACTGAATAAAACCCTCATAATTCTAAGCAGAAAAATAATTTTTAGGCCTATAGGAGATAAACTACTAAGGAGGGTTCAAAAAGGAACTGTAGTGGAAACTTGTAAGTCATCTATAAGCCAATAAAAAGGAGTTTAAGGCACAAAGGAAGTAACATCATGAGTCCCCAACAACACCCAGCAATGGGCAGAGGTGGCTGGCTTGGGGAAATAGGCCAGAGAATAACAGGCCCACCCACTTGTGGACTTAAAATCATCAAAAGGGAACCTTTTTGTCAGAAATCAGTGGGGAGTCATCTAAAGCTGCCCCACTGATTTCCAGCTAACTAAGGGACAGTTTGGATGGGATCGTGTTTTCCTCTCCCTAGTTTGACTTGATTTACAGGCTGTCATTGTATTGGATTGTTAGCTTGTTAGGTCATTGTTGGATATTGGCTGAAGGGTTTTTTGTGGTTTCACCTGTGAGAGGCATCTGTAATGTAGGGGTTTTTGCCGCCTCCTTTTTCTTTTCTTTTCTCTTTTCTTTTCTTCTTTCTTTCTTTCTTTCTTTCTTTCTTTCTTTCTTTCTTTCTTTCTTTCTTTCCCTTCTTTCTCTCTAGTGTGATAAATCTTTCCATTCACCTTTGTTGTGATTATTGTATTGGATAGTGATTGATTTGGTTCTTTTCTGGAGAGGCCTTTGGCTTGGTGCTGCACTTTTGTTTTTATTGTTGATTTTCTTCTTCTTCTTCTTCTTCTTCTTCTTCTTCTTCTTCTTCTTCTTCTTCTTCTTCTTCTTCTTCTTCTTTCTCTCCGGTTTGACCAATCTGTGATTTTGTTGATATTATTGGTGTTATATTACTGAGATTTGTTTGTGATTTCATATGTGAGAGAAGTCTGGTGTGGTGTGCCTTTGCCTTCTTAATATTTATTTGCTTCCTTTTCCCTAGCTTGATTAAGCTTTTGCAGTTGCTTTTATTGCACTGGTTGCTGGTTGACAGTGTTCTCTCCAGTGAGAGGGGTTTAAATGGGTCTAGATGGGATATTTTGTTTATTTTTTTAGTTTTATATTTTGTTTGTTTTATCTTCCTTTTTATCTTACTAATTTATTTTTTCTCTGCTTTCTGCTTTATCATTTTTGTTGCATTTGCTGAGACTTCCCATTTGTGAACAGACTGGTTTAGAGTGGCTTTCCTTTGAACAACACAGTAACTGAACATTAATATCCAAGACACAAAACTATAACACACACACACACACACACGCACACACACACACACACACACACACACACACATATATATTTAAATAAAAAATAGTTAAATCAACTAAAACAATGAGTCAGGAGAGGAGCACAGAAGAAATTCCAAGTGAGCCAGAAGCAACTAAAAATTAAGAACATATTCAAACAGTAACTGACACATTAATCTCAGGAGTAAGAAAAGTATTTTGAGGAAAATACTATCAGAAATAGGAAATAACCAATGAGGACTGAAATAAAACTTGAGCTATCTCAAGGTAATTAAGGAACTGAAAGCTTAACTAAAAGGATAACTAGCAGAACAAGTTAACACTGCAACTGAATATATATATATATATGCACACATATATATATATGTATGTATATATGAAAGAAGCTGAGGGAAGGAAGAGCAGAATAACAGAAACAGAGACCAGAACAAGTCAGACTGAGGATGAATTAGAGGAAACTAAGAAAGAGGTAAAAGAGCTAAAAAAAAAAAAAGGTATTGAAAACAACAAAAGAGACATATGGGATGACCTCAAAAGAAGTAACATATGCATTACTGTGGGTTGTCCTGGGCTCTCTGCCTCACAGGCCACTGGCAGCAGAGACTGGGTTGGCCCCTGGGGGTTCTGGGAGGTCCTGGCGATGAGGGAGAGTATGCAGAGAGGAAGGAAAAACACAGCCTCCTCTGGGAGAAGCTTCAGAGAGATGACTCATTTATTAAGGGATACAAGCAAGTAGATATACCCAAAGGTTTGAGAAAGATTAAGGTAATCACTAACCCATACACAATTCAGAGTTAAATCTTGAACTATAAAGTATTTGATCACAACTTATAAGGAAAGTTACCTTATAAGGACTGGTCACAAGCTCACAATACATAGGTAGGCTTTTGTTTCTGAGGGTGAATTACAAGCACCTCAGGGCAGGGGGGGAGGGGGCAGCTGAATAAAGCCAGCATATTTGCAGTGGGTTTTGGTTGGCCATACACAGTAATTCATAGGCTTTGTTCAAAGGGAATGAGGAAGCATGTGCAGGAAGGTACCCAGTCTGAAAAAGCCCATCCATCATAAGTTCATGAGATCAAGAGGGACCTGCCTACTGCCCCTCTGGGAGGGAGCTTGGGGTCAACCCACTCAGACTCTCATGGAAACAATGGCTTGGACTTCTGAGACAGTGGGCCCTTTCCCCACACATACTTGACCTACAAGAGGAAGAGAGGAAGGGGAAAAAAACATTCTGGAGGAAATAACAGAAGAAAACTTCTCCACCCTAACAACAGAAAAGACATTAAGATTCAAGATGCCAAGGGTTCCAGAGGCAGGGCTACGAGCAGCAGCAGATCTCTCAGATCTCTTTCTCAACTCTCCTCTCCTCTCCTGGATCAACTAGGAATACCAAAGGAGACCACCTGGGACCAAAACAAGACAGGACTAGAATGCCTACAGGAACCCACCAAATCACCAGTGAGTGCAAACATGTGTGGCTGGTGACAGAGAGGAGACTAGGGAGAGATTAAGTGGCTGTTAATAGTCCTGCAGTTTATCAGTTTAGACACCACCTCTAGCTGTTCCACTAACAAGGGGACAGCTGAAGGGAAGAGAGGACTCCCCAGAGACTCACCAAGTGCAACTCTGAGTCTCCATTGCCACTGCCCTCAGAAACTGGAGCAGCAGCAGGGAGGGACAACAGGGGACAGAGATCTAACCAGGAAACTCAGGAGAAGGCATAGCTGTGGGACAATGAAAGTCTCTTTGCATAACCACTGGATTATCTCTGCCACACCCTGCTTTATCTCTTGGTCAGGAGTCAGTGATTAAGCTAAGAAGCCTACTTATAGTTTAAAAGCCGTCAGGCTCCTATAGTCTACAGGGAAGGAAAAAAAAGGCTTTTAAACCTCTGAGCTCCAACTCAGGGATTAAAGTACTATTTAAACAACTGTTAACTTCCACCACTGTGAACTCTTTAATTACCTTACTTCAACACAAGTCAATCCAGGAAATAGTGATCAGTAATTTGAAAAGTACTGAGAGAGGGAACTCATAACAAAATATATAAAATGGTTAAACCAACAAGAAGAAATATTGGAGAAACGAACCAGGACAAGAGTCCAGCTAAAAGCCTCCAAAGGGTGAAGCACAAAATAACGGGTTCAACATCCAAACACTAGCTAAGGAAATAATCACAGGAGTGAGTAAAGAGTTTGAAAGAATTGTAATCAGAAATACAGGAAAAATAAATGAGACTCTGGAAGAAAACACCAATTAGCTCAAGGTTATTAGAGAGCTGAAAGCTGAGATAGCTGAGCTAAGAACACAACTAGCTGAACAAACTAAAACAGTATCAGAGCAGGGTAACAAAATAGATGAACTTCAGAAAACAGCAGAGGGGAGAGAGAATAGAATCAATGAGGCTGAAGACAGAATTAGCAAGATCGAAGATGAATTAGAGACAACTAAAAAAAAATTAATAGATCTCAAAAAGAGATTAAGGGAGGCTGAAAACAACAATAGAGACCTATAGGATGACTTCAAAAGAAATAATATACAAATTATTAGCTTACCAGAGGAAGAAAGAGAGGGAGGGGAAGAAAGCATTCTACATTGCATAATATCTGAAAACTTCTCTACTCTAGCCAACATCAAAGACATAAAGATTCAAGAAGCCTAGAGGGTCCCAAACAGAATTAATCTAGACTTAAAGACACATCATACTTAGAATGGAAAGGAATAAGGATAAAGAAAGGATCCTGAAGGCTGCAAGGGAAAAACAAAGAGTCACCTACAGAGGAAAACCCATCAGATTAGCAGAAGACTTCTCCACACAAACACTACAGGTCAGAAGAGAATGGCAAGATATCTATCGAGTGCTCAATGAGAAAGGCATTCAACCAAGAATACTATATCCTGCTAGACTGTCATTCAGACTAGATGGAGGATTAAAACCTTCTCAGACAAGCAACAGTTGAAGGAATCAACTATCACCAATCCTGCCCTGAAAGAAGTTCTGAAAGGTCTCCTATAAACAATCAGACCACCATAAATAGGACATATATCAGAACACTCTAAAACTCTACAGTAATGGCATTAAAATATCTTCAATCTTTGATATCAATAAATGTCAATGCCCTGAATTCACCTATTAAAAGACAAAGAGTAGTAAGATGGATCAGAAAATACAATCCAACAATATGCTAGTTAGGTGGAAACCCACCTAACTCAACAAGACAAACACTTAAAGACTTAAAGACTTAAAGTGAAAGGATGGAAAACTATCGTACAAGCCAAGGGCCCACAAAAAAAAAGGGCAGGAACAGCTATTCTCATATCTGAGACAATAGACTTTAAAATAGATAAGAAAAAAAAATATAGGAATGGACACTACTTAATGCTCAGAGGATCAGTCAATGAAGAGGACTTAACAATTATTAACATCTATGCACCCAATGAGAAGCTATCTAAATACATCAAACTTCTACTGAAAGAGCTACAGCAATATATTAACAGTAACACAATCATAGTAGTGGACTTCAACACCCCACTCTCTCAACTTGACAGATCATCCAGGCAGAAAATCAATAAAGACATAAGGGAGCTAAATGAGGAGATAGATAAACGAGAACTATTGGACATTTTCAGAGTCACTCATCCCAATAAACTGGAATACATATTTTTCTCAAATCCACATGGATCATTCTCAAGGATAGACCATATGTTAGGCCACAAAGATAGCATCAGCAAATTCAAGAGCATTGAAATTATCTCAAGCATCTTCTCAGACCACAGTGGAATTAAACTAACACTTAACAATCAAGAAAGGGTTAGTAATAGTCCCAAAATGTGGAAGCTCAACAGTACACTTCTTAACAACTTCTGGGTCAAAGAGGAAATAAAGGAATAAATCAAAATGTTTTGAGAGTTCAATGAAAATGAAGACACAATCTATCAAAATATTTGGGACACAGCTAAGATAGTACTGAGAGGGAAGTTCATAGCTATATAAGCACACATTAGGAAACAAGAAAAAGCACACATAGACAGCCTGATTGCACATCTTAAAGACCTAGAAGAAGAAGAACAAAGGAACCCTAAAGCAACCAGAAGGACAGAAATCACTAAAGTTAGGGCAGAAATAAATAACATTGAGAATAAAAAGACCAGACAAAAGATCAACGAAAGTAAATGTTGGTTCTTCGAAAGAATGAACAAAATCAACAAACCTTTAGCCAGACTCACAAAACAAAACAGGGAGAAGACCCAAATAAATCGGATACTAAATGAAAGAGGAGCTATCATAAAAAGCACCACAGAAATTCAACACATCATGAGAGGCTTCTATGAACAACTATATGCTACCAAGCTAGAGAACCTGGAAGAAATGGACGATTTCCTAGATACCTATCAACTTCCAAAACTAAGTAAAGAGGAAGTGGATAACATGAACAGGCCCATCACAGCTAATGAAATTGAAACAGTTATCAAAAATCTCCCCAAATATAAAAGTCCTGGACCAGATGGTTTTACAAATGAATTCTACAAAACTTTCAAAGAACTAATACCTCTTCTTTTAAAAGTCTTCCAGAAGATTGAAGACATTGGAATACTCCCTGCCAGCTTCTATGAAGCCAATATCACTCTGATACCAAAAGCAGACAGGGACATAACCAAAAAAGAAAACTACAGACAAATATTTCTGATGAACATACATGCTAAAATATTAAACAAAATTCTAGCCAACTGGTTACAGTAGTACATTAAAAAGATTGTTCATCATCGCCAAGTGGGGTTTATCCCAGGCATGTAAGGTTGGCTTAATATACGTAAATCAATCAGTGTGATCCACCACATCAACAAAAGCAAGACCAAGAACCACATGGTCATATCAATAGATGCAGAAAAAGCCTTTGAGAAAATATATATACACAATGGAATACTACTCAGCTATAAAAAATGGTGACTTCACCGTTTTCAGCCGATCTTGGATGGACCTTGAAAAATTCATGTTAAGTGAAATAAGTCAAAAACAGAAGGATGAATATAGGATGATCTCACTCTCAGGCTGAAGCTGAAAAACAAGATCATAAAAGAAAACACAAGGAGAACCTGAAATGGAATTGGCATATCGCACCAAAGTAAAAGACTCTGGGGTGATTGGGTGGAGAGAATACAGGTCCAAGAAGGATGACCGAGGACCTGGTGGGGGTTGTATTGTTATGTGGGAAACTGGGGAATGTTATTCATGTACAAACTATTGTATTTACTGTTGAATGTAAAACATTAATTCCCCAATAAAGAAATTAAAAATAAAAAAAAAGATTCAAAATACCCGGAGAGTCCCAAACAGAATCCACCAAGACCTGAAGATACTGAGACAGATAGTTACAATGGAAAGAAGTATGGATAAAGAAAAGATACTGAAGGCTGCAAGAAAAAAGAAAAAGTCTTATACAGAGGAAAACCCCTAAGACTATCAGCAGACTTCTCCACACAAACTCTAAAATCCAGAAGAGAATGGCAAGACATTTACTGCGCTCTCAATGAAAAAGTATTACAACCAAGAGTTGCATATCTTTTAGACTGTCATTCAGACTAGATGGAGAGATAAAAATCTTCTCAAAGAAACAGCAGTTAAAGGAGGCAACTATCATCAAACCTGCCCTGAAAGAGGTTCTAAAAGGCCTTCTATAAGCATAAACAGTATCACCAGAAACTTGCCATATTGCCGGATTAGCTTCGTGGGTGGGAGACAGAGACGACTAGGGACTCATGGCTGAGCTGAGAACATAGTATCTCTTTATTGATGAGTGGGGATGCGGTTCAACAATATAATCTCTTCTAATCACAACACAGTTCTGTCCTGTATCTCTTCTACCTCCCTCCAGAGGCAGAAGAATCAGGAACAAAGGAAATACTTATGATAGGGGGCAGGAAGAAGGAAAAAAGCCCGAACTAGCGAGGACTAAACCAAATGTCCTGGAACCAGAGGAACGAGGACCAAACCAATATCCCAGAGGCAGGGGGGTGCCCAGTCAACAGTGGACATGCAATCAGAACACATCACAAGCAACACAAAGCGAACCCAATGTGATGATTACAACAGAAGGTCTCAGAAGCAGAATCTAGAAGCATACCAACACCATATATCAGAACAAAAAAAATATCAAATAATGGCACTGCAATACCTTAAATCCATAGTATCAATAAATGCCAATGACTGAAATTCATCCATTAAAAGGCACAGAGTGGGAGGATGGATCAGAAAACACAAACCAACAATATGCTATCTTCAAGAATCTCACCTGGTTCAACAAGACAAACACAGACTCAGAGAAAAAGGATGGAAAACTATTATACAAGATAATGGACTACAAAAAGGGCAGTAACAGCTATTCTCATCTCTGATACAATAGATATTAAAATAAATAAAATAATAATAGATAGGCATTACATAGTTATAAAAAGATTAATTAATGAAGAAGACTTATCAATTATTAACATATGTGCTTCTAATCAAGGCCTGTCTAAGTACATCAAACATTTACTGAGAGAGCTAGAAAAATATATCAATAGTAATACAATAATAATAGGAGACTTCAACTTTCAATCCCATTTAGACCTATCATCTATGCAGAGAATCAACAAAGAAACAAGAGAATTAATTGAAGAGATGGATACACTAGACCTCCTGGACATTTTTCAGAGTTCTTCACCCCAAGAAATTGGAATAGATACTGTTTTCGAATCCACACTGAACATCCTCAAGGACAGACTATATGTTAAACAACAAAGACAGTATCAATAAGTTCAAGAGCATTAAAATCATACCAACCATCTTCTCAGACCACAGTGGAATAAAGCTAACACTTAACAACAAGCAGAAAATTTGGAGACTCAAAAACATTCTACTTAACAACTGCTGAGTTTAAGAGGAACTCAATTAAGAAATTCAAATGTTCCTAGAATTAAATGAAAATGAAGACATGAGCTATCAAAATATTTGCAACACAGCTAAAGCAGTACTTAGAGGGAGACTCATAGACATACAAACACACATTAGAAAACAAGAAAAAGCTCAAGTAAACAACCTAATTATATGCTCTAAAGATTTAGAAGAGTGGGACAAAGGAATCACAAAAATTAGAGTGGAAATAAACAACATAGAAAATAAGAAAGCCACACAAAAGATCAATGAAGCCAAATGTTGGTTCTTGAAAAGTTAAACAAAATTGAAAAACCCTTAATTAGACTCACTAAAAAAAAGGGGGGTTGGAGAGAAGATTCAAATAAATAGAATTGTAAATGATAGGGAAGATATCACAAGAGATAACACTGAAATGCAAAAAAAATTATTCTAAACTTCTATATGCCACCAAGCTAGAGAACCTGAAAGTAACAGAAGAATTCCTAGAAACATATACCCTTCCAAAACTGAACCAGGAAGAACTACAGAACCTAAATGGACCAATCACAGACAAAGAAACTGAAACAGTTATTAAGAACGTTCCTAATAATAAAAGTCCAGGACAAGATGGCTTCACAAATGAATTCTACAAAACCTTCAGGAAATAGTTAATACCTATACTTTTAAAGCTCTTCCAAAAGACTGAAGACACAGGAATACTCCCACTTTCTATGAAGTCAACATTACTCTGATACCAAAAGAAGATAGGACACAACAAAAATGGAAAACTACAGACCAATATCTCTGATGAACATAGATGTTAAAACACTGAACAAGATCCTAGCCAATCTAATACTGAAGTATTAGAAATTTATATTTAAAAGTATATTTAAAAGTTTGTTTATCACCCTAAGACATCAGGAATCTCCAGCTTCCTCTATAGTGGCTGTATTTCCCCCAGTTCTGGAACCTCTGGGGTAGGGCTCACTTCCCTGCATGCTTCTCTCAAGTAATACTAAATGATATTGCATCTGCCTATCCCAACCTAATCAATGCAACGAGTACCACCTCAGCGTGCTTCACTTCAGGCTGTGTCCAGAGATGTCAGGCGTGGAATGTCAACCCTTCACCCTAATTATTCAGGTGAGACTTTTCCTTTCATGGTATTCTCTAATTCCATTCCAGGAGGTTCACTTCCTAACAAAGTCCCAAAACCTAGATATAGACCAGATCCTATAAGATAGAGCATATGTTCACATGTATCCATAAATTAGGGCAAAATATATGCCTGAAAGCAAAAGTACACATAGTCTGTAGTGAGTCAGTATCAAGGTCATAATGAAATATTGTCTACTTAGACTTAGATATCCTCCTCACCTACTTCCTATTTATACTTCCCTCACTCACTCCATAGCTAACCTTATCAAAGCAAGGACTGCAAAAACTGAATAAGGGCAAGAGACTGGCATACTTTAATGATGACTCTTTAGTCACTATCAGGCCATTCCATCAGCTGGGGCCCTAGTCAGGGATTCCTGAGATTCCCAAACAGACTTGATGGGCCTAGACCTCAAATAAATCCCTCTCTCCATTGTTACCAGTCATTTCTATCAGGAACAACAAAACAGACCCCTTTGTGGGCCCCAATAGGACTTTGCCCTCAACTTGGATGAACAACAGTAGAGAGAGAGCCAAAGGGAGGCTGGACAACATACTCTATGCTATACCTGAGGAAGGTGGGTCCTGAAATTGGGGCAGTTTGAAATGTTCCTACTCATGACCACAGAATGTGAGCTCAGATCTACAGGGATGCAGAGGTCACTTATGCTCCTAAGCTGAATATGGGCCCCAGCTCACATCAAATCAATGGGGTTTACAGTCAGCAATATTTATACACCTTTCCCATATTAGGGAGCTACTGTTTTCCCTGATCCAGCTTTTTGGTCCTTTTCCCAGCCATGACATCATCTCCCCAGACAATAACTTGGATCCATGGGCTTATCAGATTTTTGGCTCAGGGGCAAAAAGAAAAAAGGGCGAAAAAAAACTAGTATAGCTGCAGGCCCTTTGGAATTTAACTAAAATATGCCTACTAGCTATCTACAAAATGGAGGACCCCCCAACTCTTCATCTGTTCTATTCCAGCCCTTAGGTCCATGATTGGTCAACAATTTGTTTGGCTTTGTATGTTAACTCTTTTGTCAACCACCAGGTTCCAGATGCTAGCATGATGCTGACCAGACTTCCCTGGACAGACAACCCCACCAATGTGTCCTGGAGCTCTGCTTCCCCAGAGCCCTTCCCCACTAGGGAAAAAGAAAGACAGGCTGGGAGTATGAATCGACCTGTCAATGCCTATGTTCAGGAGGAAAACAATTATGGAAGCACCTTTTGCATCCCACAGTGACCTTGAGTCCATACTCCCAGTGGGTTAAAGAATAGGAAAGATATCAGGGGAAGGGATGGGATACAGAGTTTTGGTTGTGGGAATTGTGCGAAGTTGTACCCCTCTTATCCTATGGTTTTGTCAATGTTGTCTTTTTGTAAAAACAAATGTTAACAACAAAAAAAGATTGTTTATCACAACAAAGTGAGATATATCCCACAAATGCAAGGCTGATTCAATATAAGTAAGTCAATCTATGTGATTCACCACATCAATAAATCAAAACCAAATAACACATGATTATCTCAATAGATGCAGAGAAAGCTTTCGACAAAATTCAACACCCATTAATGATCAAAACAACACAAAAAATGGGAATAGATGGAAAAGACCTTAAGATAGTGGAGTCCATATATATATATATATATATATATATATATATATATATAGCAAACCCACTTCCAACATCATACTCAATGGGCAGAGGCTGAAAACATTCTCACTCATATCAGGGACTAGACAGGGCTGCCCACTATCATAGTACTGTAAATTCTCACCATAGCAATCAGGCAAGAGAATGGAATCAAAGGAATGCATACTGGAAAGGCAGAAGACAAACTCTTACTCTTTGCAGATAATATGATATATACATAGAAAAACCTACAGTATCCAGCAGAAAGTTTCTGGAAATCATTAGGCAATATAGCAAAATGTCAGGCTACAAAATCAATGTACAAAAAGCAGTGGCATTCCTTTACAAAAATACTAAGTCAGAAGAGGAAGATTATCCAGAAATCACTCCCATTCATTATCATGACAAAATCAATAAAATATCTAGGAATAAACCTCATCAAAGAAGTGAAAGACTTTTATACTGAAAACTGTGAGTCGCTTATTCAGACACCAAGTTACAGATGCTACCATGATGCCAACCTGACTTCCCTGGGCAGATGACCTCACCAATGTACCCTGGAACCCCACCTCTCCAGAACCCTCACCCACTAAAGAAAGACAGAGACAGGGTTGGAGTATGGATCAACCTACCAACACCTATATTCAGTGGAGAAGCAATTACAGAAGCCAGACCTTTCACCTTCCACGCCCAATAATGACCCTGGGACCATGTTTCCAGAGGAATAAAGACTAGGAAAGCTTTCAAGGGATGGGGTGGGATATGGAACTCTGGTAGCGGGAATAGTGTGGAACTGTGTCCATCTTATGCTATGGTCTTGTCGATATTTCTTACTTTATAAATAAATTAAAAAAAATAAAATCTAGTATATAACCATTATACTTCTCTCTTGTCCCTAGATGGTAAGAACAGAATTCAACTGGTAGGAACAATAGTGCATTGATATGCCACAAGGTCACTACCTAATTGTATTTAACACACTATAAGAATCATTACAAGAGAATGGAGGTAGAGCATCAATTTGTTTGATCAGTCAATAGAACTGATTAATTACAACAACTTCTGCTCTTTCTCTTATTCAGAACTCACTATTACTTCTTAGTACAATCTGAACAGTCATATCTTTATAACTGTGTATTTTCTGTTAGCTAGAGTTAAACTCTTGTTAATTTTCACAATCTGCAATGTTTGGTGTATGTAATATATAGTATTATCCTTCATTTCATGTAAATGTTTTTGTCCCTGTTTGTTTTTTCATTTGCTCAAACATTTTAATTCTCTGGATTGTGTTTTCGGACTTCATTTCCTCAGCTATATGGTCTCATTTTCTGAAGTACTATTCCTTTAATAGCCCCTACTAAGATTCAGCAATCAACTGTGTTCGCCATCTCAACACTGTATATATATAAACATATATATATAATTTATATATAATTTGACTATAGCAATAACTATATATTGCCTTCTTACACCCTAAGACATCAGGAAACCACCACTTTCTTTATAAAGTCTGTATTTCCCCCAGTCCTAGAACCTCTAGGCAGGGGCTCACTTTCCTGCATGCTTCTCTCAGTTCATACCAACTGATGCTGCATTTGCTGATCCCAGCCTAATCAATGCAACGTGTAGCACCTCAGCATGCTTCACTTCAGACTGTGTCCAGAGACATCAGGTGTGGAATGTCAGCCCTTCAGCATCATTACTTGGGTGAGATCTTTCCTTTTTCATAGGACTCCTTAATTCCATTTAGGGTCCTCCACTTCCTAACAAAGCCCCCAAACCTAGATATAAACCAGGTCCCATGAGATAGTGCATATGTACACATGTATCCTTAAATTAGGGCAAAATATATAACAGAAAGCAAAAGTGAACAATAGTTTGCGGTGAGTCAGTAAATGCAGCAAGCAAGTAGAAAGACCTTAAAAGATACCATAAAGTACCTAATGAAATAGGTTCTACTTAGACCTAGATACCCTCCTCACCTACTTTCTATTATACTTTCCTCAGTCACTCCAAAGCTAACATTACCAAATTAAGGACTGCAAAATCTAAATAAGATCAAAAGACTGGCATACATCAGGGAAGGAGATGGGATATGGAGTTCTCATGGTGGGAATTATATGGAACTGTACCCCTCTTACCCTATGATTTTGTCATAGTTTCCATATTATAAATAAAAATAAAAAACTACATACATTTTTGCATAGAAAATATAGAATAAATATAACACAATAGATTCCAGAATACTTCACTCACCATCCCATTGGCATCTCTCTCTCCTGGACCCCTAGTTCCCTTTCACAACTTTAACAATTCTCATTTTAGGACCCTTGGATTGGTTGGAACACACCATTTTTTATTAATGACTGACCTTACTTTTCTGTTAGTTTGTTTCTTAAAACTCACCTGTTAGCGAGAATCACTGGTGCTTATTCCTCTCCTCCTGGCATATTTCACTCACTTATCATGCTCTGTAGCAAGAGATCTCACTTTTTAAAAAACCTACTTATTTTAAATTTAAAATTTTTATTAGTGTTTTAGTAATGATTAACAAGATTGTAAGATAACAGGGCACACCTCCATATAGTTCCCACCGCCAGAGTTCCATGTCCTATCCCCTTCATTGGAAGTTTCTCTATTCTTTATCCCTCTGGCAGTAGGGACCAACATTCTTTTCAGGGTATAGGAGGTGGAAGGTCTGGCTTCTGTAGTTGCTTCTTCTCTGGTCCTGGACACTGGAAGGTCAGCAATTTCACCTTTTATCATAGTTGAGTAGTAGTTACTTTTCTTATTTAAACCATAGATGACTAATATGTTTTTTTATGAGTAAATTTGTCTACTTACAGATGACATAATATTAACAAAGATGGTTACCAAAGATTCCTTATATATTCTGAGGTTCTGAAGTCTTTGGTTAGTGAGAGACCTTTGGTGGTCTGAGATAGAAAGTTATTTAAATGTCAAAGTGATGATTTCTGTCAGCAGCTAAGATACCCCTTTTTACAACATTCTCCTTATCCAAAATGCAATTCATTGTTTTATTCAATAAATATTTATTGAAGCCAGTACTTAAAGTGGATATATAAAAATAACCTAGCAGGTGGCAGGTTGCAGTAGTTGAAAAGGACAGATAAAAGAGGGTTTTCTGGTGCTTCAAACAGTATTCAGTGTCATAATTAGTGAGATGCTAGCTCAAGAGCTCAAAATTTAAATAGGATATGATCTTTCCTATGTTAATCTATGCCCCCATCTTTTGAAGGGACTCTTCAAATCTGACCACTGCCAGGCATTAGATGGACCAATTTTCTCAACCTTTTCAACTAAATAATTTTTTTCACTACAAGGCGTCTACAATATGCCTTTCATGTGTGGAAAGAAAATTCATGCTCAACCCGTAAAAACCTAGCAGATGGTACAGTAATTTGTACATGCCTATAAAATATATTTTTGGAAAATGAATCAGCTTCATGTTATACCTACTTAAATATTTCATTATATTTAATTTTAATTCATTTATTCATAGTTTTAGCCTGTGTAACAGCATCCCTTGTGTAAATGAATAGTCAAGTAAACTCCATCAACAGAACTGCAGCATTTCATGTTGAAGATAACTGACATGCATGAAGACATTGTACTAAAATATTGGTTTTCCTATTGTTTTGCACAGATGGTGCTAGTAATTAATATTATGCTTTTTTTTCAATAGGGGATTCCCTGTTGACAAAATTCATATAGGATACAGTAGATTGCTACATTATATAATCAAATAGATAACTTTGGTTTATAGATTTATTAATGGTAGTATATCATTTCAGATTCTAATTATACAATATTTCCTGTAGCTAACATATTATTGGAACTAATACATTCAATAAGCTGGATGATGTGATCTATTCCAGAGAATAACCTAAGCTATGTATTTAACCTTAGAAGTCTAACAAACATGTTCCAAGCTATCTTTTCTGAAAACAATAGCAACTTCAAGATACAGAGCCATCTTAATTAATTAATGTAGTAAGAAACAACACAATTTACCAGTTTAAATAGATTTTTTTTTTCCCCAAAGAATGTTACCCTCCTAAGTGGCTAGACAATATCTATGTTGAAATACTGGAGCTCCGGTTCCCGGAAGATGGCGGACTGAGAAGCTGCTGGTGGCTTGAGCTCTGACCACATCTCCTGGAAATGGTAGGATTTTATGCCTTTAGTAGGCCAGTCAATAAGGGGTCCTAGCGGTGACACCAAGGAGGTGACTATAACTTAATTTGGGTTAAGAATTAGAGTAGGAAAAAAGGGGAAATTTTTTCCTTTTAATTTTAATTTTTTTTATTCATTTTTAAAAAAATATTTATTTTATTTATTTATTCCCTTTTGTTGCCCTTGTTGTTTTATTGTTGTAGTTATTATTGTTGTTGTCATTGCTGGATAGGACAGAGAGAAATGGAGAGAGGAGGGGAAGACAGAGAGGAAGAGAGAAAGATAGACACCTGCAGACCTGCTTCACCGCCTGTGAAGCGACTTCTCTGCAGGTGGGGAGCCGGGGTTCGAACCGGGATCCTTATGCCGGTCCTTGTGCTTTGCGCCATCTGTGCTTAACCCGCTACGCTACAGCCCGACTCCCATTTCCTTTTAATTTTTAAGCATACCTCTTCCCCCCCCCCATAACCCCCACCTCTGCTAGGAGCCTCTTTCTTTACTAAATTCCTGTCCCATCAGGGAGTATCATTCATTCTAAGTTATACCCTTCTGAAACCTCTGGCCTTTTTTCTTTCTAAGTAGCCAAACCCCACCACCTCACCCCGCATAGCTAATTAAATAATTAAAAATAAATAAATAAAACCCTTTCCTTTCACTGCTCTTTTATGACTGTTCTTTTTCTTATCTTTTTCTTTTTTTTCTCTCTCTTTTTTTTCTTTTTCTCATTCTTGTCATCCTTTCTTCCTTAATCCTACAGCTTCCAAAGCCACAGCCCCCAGCCCCCACACCAAAAAGATTGTTCATCATGACCAAGTGGGATTCATCCCAGGAATGCAAGGCTGGTTCTACATCTGTAAGTCAATGTCATTCACCACATCAATAAAAGCAAAGCCAAAAACCACATGATTATCTCAATAGATGCAGAGAAAGCCTCTGAAAAAATCCAACACCCATTCAGGCTCAAAATTCTACAAAAAATGGGAATAGATGGGAAATTCCTCAAGATAGTGGAGTCTATATATAGCAAACCTACAGCCAATATCATACTCAATGGACAAAGCTGAAAGCATTCACCCTCAGATCAGGGACTAGACAGGGCTGTCCACTGTCACCGTTACTCTTCAACATAGTATTGGAAGTTCTTGCCATAGCAATCAGGCAATAGAAAGAAATCAAAGGAATGCAGATTGGAAGGGAATAAGTCAAGCTCTCACTATTTGCAGATGATATGATAGTATACATAGAAAAACCTAAAGAATCCAGCAGAAAATTACTGGAAGTTATTAGGCAATATAGCAAGGTATCAGGCTACAAAATCAATGTACAAAAATCAGTGGCATTTCTTTATGCAAACACTAAATCTGAAGAAGAAGACATCCAGAAATCACTCCCATTTACTATTTCAGCAAAATCAATCAAATACCTAGGAATAAAGTTGACCAAAGAAGTGAAAGACTTGTATGCTGAAAACTATGAGTCGCTACTCCAGGAAACAGAAACTGATACCAAGAAATAGAAAGATATCCCATGCTCATGGATTGGAAGAATAAATATCATCAAAATGAATATTCTCCCCAGAGCCATATACAAATTTAATGCAATATCCATCAAAGTTCCACCAACCTTCTTTAAGAGAATAGAACAAACACTACAATCATTTATCTAGAACCAGAAAACACCTAGAATTGCCAAAACCATCTTGAGGAAAAGAAACAGAAATGGAGGCATCACACTCCCAGACCTTAAACTATATTATAAAGCCATCATCATCAAAATAGCATGGTACTGGAACAAAAATAGGCACACAGACCAGTGGAACAGAATTGAAAGCCCAGAAATAAATCCCCACACATATGGACATCTAATCTTTGATAAGGGGGCCCAAAGGATTAAATGGAAAAAGGATGCTCTCTTCAATAAATGGTGCTGGGAAAACTGGGTTGTAACATGCAGAAGAATGAAATTGAACCACTTTATCTCACCAGAAACAAAAATCAACTCCAAATGGATCAAAGACCTAGATGTCAGACCAGAAACAATCAAATACCTAGAGGAAAACATTGGTAAAACAGTTTCCCACCTACACCTCAAGGACATCTTTGATGAATCAAACCCAATTGCAAGGAAGACTAAAGCAGAAACAAACCAATGGGACTACATCAAATTGAAAAGCTTCTGCACATCCAAAGAAACTATTAAACAAACAGAGAGACCCCTCACAGAATGGGAGAAAATCTTCACATGCCAGACATCAGACAAGAAACTAATCACCAAAATATATAAAGAGCTCAGCAAACTTAGCACCACAAAAGCAAATGACCCCATCCAAAATGGGCAGAGGATATGAACAAAACATTCACTACAGAGGAGATCGAAAAGGCTAACAAACATATGAAAAACTGCTCTAGGTCACTGATTGTCCGAGAAATGCAAATTAAGACAACACTAAGATACCACCTCACTCCTGTAAGAATGGCATACATCAAAAAGGACAGTAGCAACAAATGCTGGAGATGTTGTGGGGACAGAGGAACCCTTTTACATTGCTGGTGGGAATGTAAATTGGTCCAGCCTCTGTGAAGAGCAGTCTGGAAAACTCTCAGAAGGCTAGACATGGACCTTCCATATGATCCAGTAATTCCTCTCCTGGGGTTATACCCCAAGGACTCCATAACACCCAACCAAAAAGAGGTGTGTACTCCTATGTTCATAGCAGCACAATAGATAATAGCTAAAACCTGGAAGCAACCCAGGTGCCCAAAACAGATGAGTGGCTGAGAAAGCTGTGATATATATACACAATGGAATACTATGCACCTATCAAGAACAATGAACCCACCTTCGCTGACACATCTTGGACAGAGCTAGAAGGAATTATGTTAAGTGAGCTAAGTCAGAAAGATAAAGATGAGTATGGGATGATCCCACTCATCAACAGAAGTTGACTAAGAAGATCTGAAAGGGGAACTAAAAGCAAGACCTGATCAAATTGTAAGTAGGGCACCAAAGTAAAAACCCTGTGGTGAGGGGTAGACATGCAGCTTCCTGGGCCAGTGGGGGTTGGGAGTGGTTGGGAGGGATGGGTCACAGTCTTTTGGTGGTAGGAAAGGTGTTTATGTACACTCCTAATAAAATGTAGACATATAAATCAGTAGTTAATTAATATGAGAGGGGGAAAATCAATTGTATGTCTCAAAGTTTTTCAAAACACAAACTGAATCTTTTTAATATATAGGCTGTGTATTTGATATGCGGACTCTCTCAAAAGGCTAGACCAAGTAGATCAGAAGCATCCAATAGCACAGCTATATACAAGATACTGGGTACTGTACAGCAAACCCTAACAAAAGGACTTTTCAAAGTTAACCCAATTACCAAATAATGTGATGATAACATTAACTATCGATTGTCTTTTTGAACCCTAAGACAGTAGGAACCTCACATCTCCACTATAGAGCCACTACTTCCCCCAGACCTGGAACCTTTGGATAGGGCCACTTTCTTGTATGCCTCTCCCAATCCATATCAAATAATATTGCATCCGCCGATCACAACCTAACCAACGCAACAATTGCCACCTCAACATGCTTCACTTCATACTGTGTCCAGAGACTTCACATGTGGAATGACAGCCCTTCAGCTTCATTACTCAGGTGAGACCTTTCCTTTCATAGTATACTCTAATTTCATCTCAGGTGGTTCACTTTCTAACAAAGTCCCAAAACTTAGATATACACCAGCTTCTGTGAGAGGGAGCATATCTTCACACATATCTAAAAACTACTGCAAAATATATACCTGAAAGCAGAAGTACACTAGAGTTTGCAGTGAGTACCTCCCTAACACATCCTCTCCACTATTCCAAGCTTTGGGTCCATGATTGCTCAACAATTTGTTTGGCTTCGTATGTTAACTCTCTTTTCAATCACCAGGTTCCAAATGTCATCAGGATGCTGGCCAGGCTTCCCTGGACTGAAGACCCCACCAATGTGTCCTGGAGCTCTGCCTTCCCCAGAGACCCACCCTACTAGGAAAAGAGAGAGGCAGACTGGGAGTATGGACTGACCAGTCAACACCCATGTTCAGCGGGGCAGCAATTACAGAAGCCAGACCTTCTACTTTCTGCAACCCACAATGACCCTGGGTCCATGCTCCCAGAGGGATGGAGAATGGGAAAGCTATCAGGGGAGGGGGTGGGATATGGAGATTGGGTGGTGGGAATTGTGTAGAGTTATACCCCTCCTACCCTATGGTTTTGTTAATTAATCCTTTCTTAAAAAAAAAAAAAGAAAAAGTAATACTGGAGCTCTTCTAGTGTGGTTATATATGAGTGTATAAACTTCAAAAAAATTTAAGCCTTCCTTTTTGTATAGGTTATGGCTCTCCATAGTAAAAATTCCTCAATGAGCTTATTTATAAAATGACAGACAAGGAAGCATACACCGGTGTTTTAGATGTGAATAAGTCACACAACGGGATGATCAAGTTGCAAGGCTTAGAAACACACTTAAATTTTACTTTTTAAAAAATATTTATTTCCTTTTTTGTTGCCCTTTAAATTTTACTTTTTTTTTTTTTTTACCTCTTTCACAAGGCACGCAAAGTGGAAAACTGATGCTCATAAATCTCCCTTACCTCTTTTAGAAGAATCACAATCTAACAAGTTCATTTCATTTTAAAAGACTTTTCAATGATCCTTATCTATAAAGTGCCATGAAAATTGTGTCTAAACTTCACTAAACTCTCAAAACAGTAAACTACTGTCCAGAGAATTATCTATTAGCAAACAAGTTTTTTGAAGTGAAGAAAACAAAAGGAAAAGGAAAAGTACCATTTATTTTGAAACTTCTCCTTTTAAAATTAGGGTTGATGTTTAGAGCTGCCCTTATTTTCTTGTCAAAAATGCCAGCACTTAACATGACTCATTTTCATCTTCAAACTAAATGTAAACTGCATCATACAATATGGGCTTTTCCTTCTTGTGTGGACTATTAATTTGTGTAAGTGTGTAACTATTTGTTTAATGACTATCCTACTAGAAGTTAAACCTATAATAGGGAATCTTTTATCATCTACAGGAATACAAGCTGAACACATTAGTTTTTTCATGTTTTGAATGACAGAATAAGAAAATAAGCAAATGAATGAAAAATGTACAAAAACCAAAAATTGTGAAAGCACAAACATTGATGTCCTGGCTTTTAGTCTGTAATTATTTGTAGAGTAGCCCCTTGGTATCATTTGTTTTGAATTAAAAAAGGGAAACTGTAATTGATCACTAAAATTTTCTGATTTCAGTGAGTTATTAGCAAATACATATTCAGGTGAGGACACTAAAATTCAAATAGTATCAACTCTAGGACATTTTGTGGAGATAGAAAACATTTTAAAATTAATAATTACATACTAGCTATCAGAAAGAAGGAAATAAAGACAATGAGATAGCACTTCACTCCTGTGGGAATGTCATACATCAGAAAGAATAGCAACAACAAATGCTGGAGAGATTATGAGGGTAAAGGCACCTTCTTGCACTGCTGGTGAGAATGCAAATTGGTTCAATCCCTGCAGAGAGCATTCTGGAGAACTTTCAGAATGGACCTACCCTATGACTCTTCAATTCCTTTCCTGGGGATAAATAATAAAGCATAAAACACAAAAAGATCTGTGTATACCTGTGTTTATACTAGCACAACTTGTAATATGAGCACTTAACCAGCTATGCCACCACTTGGCCCCAGAAGCATAATTTGTAATAGCCAAAACCTAGAAGCAACCTAGGTATTCAACAATACATGAGTAGCTAAGAAAGGTGTGTGTGTGTGTGTGTGTGTGTGTGTGTGTGTGTACATATATATATATGTACATATATATATATATGTACATATATATATGTATATATGTATATATATATATATACATATATATATATATATATATATATGTACACACACACACACACACACACACACACACACTGGAATGCTACTTAGCTATTAAGAATGATGAATTTACCTTCATCTCATCTTGAATGGAATTTGAAGGAATTATGTTAAGTGAAATAAGCCAGAAAGATAAGTATGAATATGGAATGATGTCACACATGGACAAAAGTTGAGAAATAAAAGTTGAGAAATAAGAACAGAAAGGGGAAATAAAAAGTAGAACTTAGATTGGGTTTAGTGTATTGCACCAAAGGAAAGGATTCGGGAGGTCTGTGTGGGAGGATTTCAGGTCCTGGTGCATGAGTACCTAGGCTGGGGTGAGTGTTTGCATAAAATTGAGAATTTCTTAATTCGCTTCCCCCCTTTTGCTGCCCTTTATTTATTTATTTATTTATTTATTTATTTATTTATTTATTTATTATTGTTGTTATTGATGTTGTTGTTGTTGGATAGAACAGAGAGAAATGGAAAGAGGAGGGGAATACAGAGAGGGGGAGAGAAAGACACCTGGTGAACTGCTTCACCGTTTGGTTGCTGCGCTACCACCGGACCCCCAAGAATTACTTTATAAACATATCATAAACTATAATTACTGTAAACCACTAATCCTCCCAATTAAAAAAGGATAGAGTTTGACTATAGATACATTTAGTTGAGATTTCCTTTAGAAACCTGTGTGTGTCTAGGTAGTTGGATATATAAAATTGGAGTTCATGGGGCAGTTCTAACCTAAATATGTGCCTTTAAAGTCATCAGCATGTAGCTGGCTACATATCAAGCCATGACTGAATGAGCTCTCCAAGGGGAAGGCATAGAAATGGAAGAGAAGTAGGCCAGCGGCTGAGCTTTGGACACTTTGACTTAAAAGTCCTGGGAGAAGAGAATAGAATCACCCAGGTAGTGAGGAGCAGTGACCAGAAGTGGAAGAGCAAAAGGAAGATAGGCAAAGAAAGTGTTTCCCAAAGGAGGGGACTGTCAACAGTGTCAATGCTCATGTCAAGTGAGTCAGTCACATCACTGGTTCAGTCACTCAGAAGTCACTGACAGTTGTGAACAGAATTGCCTTAGTGAGAATGGAAGAAGGGAAGAGTGAAAGAGAGCATAACACTGAACCTTCCTTCATTGTGGCTCAAATCTGGGCTCAAACCTGGAGCATGCACATTGTTTCCCATTTTATTTTATTTTATTTTATTTTAATTTTGATAGGACAGAGAGAAATTAGGAGGGTATGGGGAAATAGAGTGGGAGAGTGAAAGAGAAACATCTGAAGCACTGCTTCACTGTTTGAGTAACTTCTTCTCTCCAGGTGGGGAACTGAGTTTGAATCCAGATCCTTGAGCATTGTAACCTGTGTTTTCATCTAGATGTACTACCAGCTGGCCCCAATATTCCTTAAATATCAAAATCCTAATAATTATTGGGGAAAGACATTTCAGATTAAAATATAGGAACAATTCTGAAACCAACATCTAACTGAAAAGATAATTTACTCATGGTAGAATATTCTGAATTGAAGAAAATTTAACTGTATTATTACAAATAAGCTCAATGTTGGAGAAATGGAAAGGTATCCAAAAAAACAAAAGCTAATTTTGTTTGTGATATTAAATTAAGTACCATCTGTTTTGCTATGACTCTTAAATATTAAAAGTTATGTTACACAAATAATTGTTTTTGAGAATAGAAATGAGGTGAATCTACTGCTCCTGGCGGCCATTTTTTTCCAATTTGTTGTTGTTGTTGTCCTTGTTGATACTGTTGTTATTGTTCTTATAGTATTTATTGCTATTGGATAGGACAGAGAAATTTACAGATATGGGGAAGACAGAGAGAGAGAGAGAGAGAGAGATAAACATCTTCACCACTTGTGAAGCAATCCCCCTGCAGGTAGGTGTGTAATCGGGCACTTAAACCATGATCCTTACACTGGTCCCTGCGCTTTGCACCATGTATATTTAACCAGGTGCCACCGCCAACCCAGTTTATGGGATTTTGAAATTAAAAAGCTGAGTGCTACACCACACTCACCACCAAAGTTTTGTGCCCCTATTCTTTCAATAATAACCACCTGAGTTTTCAAAAAGTCTTAAAGATAGTTTGGCAACTTCTGTAGTTCAGAGTTTCAGGTATCTAAATCCTACGTATAAGCAAAACCATTCAGTAGTAGTCTTTCAACTCTCTCTTTTTCCTCCTCTATTGGGAGGATTAACGGTTTACAGTTGACAGTAAAATACAGTAGTTGGTAAATGTGTAATGTTTCTTTCTTCTTTTTTTTACTTTCTTTGTAATTTTTAAAAATATTTATTCATTCCCTTTTGTTGACCTTGTTGTTTTATTGTTGTAGTTATTATTGTTGTTGTCATTGTTGGGTAGGACAGAGAGAAATGGAGAGAGGAAGGGAAGACAGAGAGGGGGAGAGAAAGATAAACACCTGCAGACCTGCTTCACCGCCTGTGAAGCTACTCCCCTGTAGGTGGGGAGCTGGAGGCTCGATCTGGGATCCTTACGCGGGTCCTTGTGCTTTGCGCCACCTGTGCTTAACCCACTGTGCTACCTCTGGATTCCCCTCTTTTTAGTTTTTATTTATAAAAAGGAAACATTATAAAAAGGAAAAACCATAGGATAAGAGGAGAACAACTCCGAACCATTCCCAAGAGAACTCCATATACCATCCCCTCTATTGATAGCTCCTTATTGTTTTTTTTTCTTTAGATGGTTTATTTTTATTTTTGTATTTATAAAAAGGAAACATTGACAAACCCATAGAATAAGAGGGGTAAAACTCCACACAATTCCCACCAGCAGCACTCTATATTCCATCCCCTCCCTTGATAACTTTCCTATTTAATCCTCTGGGAGGATGGCCGCAAGGTCATTGTGGGATGCAGAAGGTGGAAGGTCTGGCTTTTGTAATTGTTTCCCGGATCAACATGGGTGTTGACAGGTGGACCCATACTCCCATCCTGTCTCTCTCTTTCCCTAGTGGGGTAGGGTTCTGGGGAATTGGAGCTTCAGGACACATTGATGGGGTTGTCTGTCCAGGAAAGTCTGGTTGGCATCATGCTAGCATCTGGAACCTGATGGCTGAAAAGAGAGTTAACATATAAAGCCACAACAAGTTGTTGCCTAATCATGAACCTGAAGGCTAAAATAGTGACGATGAAGAGTGGGGGTGGGGAGGGGTCTCTTTTTTGTAGATAGCTAGTAGGCATACTTTAGTTTTGATGGCAGGAACCTCCCACTTCCTCTATAGAGCCTATATTTCCCCCAGTCCTGGAACCTCTAGGGTGGGGCTCAGTTTCCTGCATGCTTCTCTCAATTCATACCAAAAGATATTGTATCTGCTGATCTCATCCTAATCAATGCAATGAGTACCACCTCAGCATGCTTCACTTTAGACTGTGTCCAGAGAGTCAGGTGTGGAATGTCAACCCTTCAGCCTCGTTACTCAGGTGAGACCTTTCCTTTCATAGGATTCCCTAATTCTATTCCAGGTGGTTCACTTTCTAACAAAGTCACAAAACCTAGATATAGATCAGGCCCCGTGAGATAAGGCATATGTCCACATGTATTCATAAATTAGGGCAAAATATATGCCTGAAAGCAAAAGTACACAATAATCTGTAGTGAGTCAGTATCAAGTTCATAATGAAATATTGTCTACTTAGACTTAGATAACCTCCTCACCTACTTCCTATTATAGTTTTCTCACTCACTCCAAAGCTAACTTTATCAAAGCAAGGACTGCAAAAGCTGAATCAGGACAAGCAACTGGCATATCTTAAGGATGACTCTTTAGTCACTATCAGGCCACCCCATCAGCTGGGGCCCTATTCAGGGAGTCCTGAGAGTTCCAAATAGACATGATGGACCTAGACCTCAAATAAATCCCTCTCTCCATTCTTCTTCTTCTAGTGTTTGCCATTCTTCCGTAGCCAGTCAACAGCATCAGGTTGAGCCTGATGTAAAGTTTCGAGACCTCCTTTGAATCTGGAGAGGTGGCAGTCGTTGACTATGTGGGTCATAGTCTGTCTGTAGCCGCAGGGGCAGTTCAGGTTGTCTCTGGCTCCCCAGCGATGGAACATAGAGCGGTGCACCGGCCATGGCCTGTTCGATAGCGATTGAGGAGGGCCCAATCATAACGTGCTAGGTCAAAGCCAGGTTGACGCTCGCAGGGGTCTGTGATGAGGTGTTTGTTCTTTACCTCAGCTGACTGCCAACTCTGTTTCCAAGAGTCTGGAACAGAGAAGTTCAGTGTAGGCGTAGGGGACCAGATTGAGTGATGAGACGTCAAGCGTTGGACAGGGTGGGCGAAGATATCCGCGTATATTGGCAGGTCCGGTTGAGTGTAGACGTGGGAAATGAACTTAGATGATGCCGCATCCTGACGAATATCTGGCGGGGCGATGTTGCTAAGAACCGGCAGCCATGGAACCTGGGTGGAACGGATGGTTCCAGAAATTATCCTCATGGAGGAGGAATATAATTTGGAATCGACCAAGTGGACATGGGGGCTACGGAACCATACTGGGGCACAGTATTCTGCAGTGGAATAGCATAATGCCAGAGATGATGATCGTAGTGTGGAAGCGCTCGCGCCCCATGAGGAGCTGGCCAGTCTTGCAATGATGTTATTCCTCGCGCCCACCTTTGCTGCAGTTTTTATGAGATGTTCGTGAAATGACAGAGTGCGATTGAGAGTAACGCCAAGATAGACTGGCTGGGCTTCATGCCGGATTCTCGTATCGCCAAGCTGCACATTAAGCTCACGTGAGGCTGAGGCATGGTGTAGATGGAAAACAGATGATACCGTTTTTGCAGTGCTAGGGATTAGTCGCCATTTTTTACAGTAATCAGATATCAGAGACATGTCTTTCGTGAGTGTTTCCTCGAGGATGTCGAACTCGGATGCCTGAGTTGCATAGCAGATGTCATCGGTGTAGATGAACTTCCTTGAAGAAGTTTCTGGGAGGTCATTGATGTAAATATTAAATAGCGTAGGAGCCAGAACACAGCCCTGGGGGAGGCCACTTGAGACAAGTCTCCATCTGCTAGACTTGTCACTCTCTCCATTGTTACCAGTCATCTCTATCAGGAACAACATAATAGACCCTTTGTGGGCCCCAATAGGACCTTGCCCTTAACTTGGATGAACAATAGTAGAGAATGTCCCATCCTCCAAAGGGAGGCTGGATAACATACTCTATATACCACCTGAGGAAGATGGGTCCTGGTATCAGGGAAGCTTGGAAAATTCCTACTCATGACCATAGAATGTGAGCTTAGACCTACAGGGATGCAGATATCATATAGGTTTCTAAGCTGAATATGGGCCCCAGCTCACATCAAATCAGTAGGGTTTACAGTCAACAATATTTATATACCTTTCCCATATTTGGGAGCTACTCTATTCCCTGATCCAGCCCTCTGGTCCTTTTTCCCACCTTGTCATTATCTCCCCAGACAATAACTTGGATCCACCTGCATATCAAATTTCAAGTCAGCGAAAAAAAACCCAACAAAACAACCAATCAACCAAACAAAAAAGTAGTATAGCCACAGGCCCTTCAGAATATAACTAAAATAAATAAATTTTAAAAAGCCTATTAGCTTTCTACAAAATGTGTAACATTTCCTAGTTTTCCACATAACACTTTAATACCTCTAAGACCTCTTTGTCATCATGTTCCAGGACCTGAACCCCCCACCCCAGAGTCTTTTATTTTCGTTCAATACACCATTCCCAGTCCAAGTTCTGCTCTGTGTTTTCCCTTCTGTTCTTATTTTTAATGCCTGTCTATGAGTAGAATCATCCCCTATTCACTTTATCTTGAATCGAGCTTGAAGGAATCATGTTAAGTGAGATAAGCCAAAAAGAGAAGGATAATATAATCCTACTCATAGAAGTTGAAAAATAAGAACAGAAGTCTTTCATCTCTCTACTTATTTCATGATGCTTAGTCACCACAAGTTCATCTATTTTGTTCCAAAGGATATAGTATTATATATTTTAATTGCAGAGTAATATTCTATGGATTTTGTGTCTTATAACCTGTTTATCCAGTCTCTGATTGATGAGGATTTAGGCTGCTTCCATATTTTGGTTATTCTGAATAATGTAATTACGAACATAGGAGTACATATGGCCCATAGAATTAGTGTTTACACGTCCTTTGGATAAATGCCCAAGAGTAGTATTTCTGGGTCACAAGCTAATTCTATTCTTATTAATTTAAGGATACTCCATACGGTCTGCACTAGTTTGCATCCCCACCAACAGTGTTACCAGAGTTCCTTTTTTTCCCTCTTCTTTGCCAACACTTGCCATTGTCTGGCTTGTTGGTGTCGATCAACAGCTGATAGAACCCATGCATGATTTTTTCCTTATTTTTTTAAATCTAAGATTCTTTGTTGGTGTTTTATTTATTATAAATTTATTTTAACTTTATTAGTGACCTAGTATTGATTGACAAAACTATAATGGGTATAATTCTGCACCATTCCCACCTCCAAAGTTCTGTGTCCCCATTCCCTCCACTGGAAGCTACAGTCGTTCTCTCAAGGTCACAGATATGGGTTAACTATTATTTCTATAACTATCTGTCTATATTTATATATATTTCCCATTTTCTCTCATGATCCATATTTTATTCCTCCTTTATTTTTACTTTTTTTTTTTCCTCCAGAGTTATTGCTGCGGCTCAGTGCCTGCACTATGAATCCACTGCTCCCGGAGGCTATTTTTCCCATTTTTTTTTTTGTTGCCCTTGCTGTTGTTATTGCTGTTGTTGTTGGATAGGACAAAGAGAAATAGAGAGAGAAGAGGAAGACAGAGAGGAGTGGAGAAAGATAGACACCTGTAGATTTGATTCACCTCCTGTGGGGGGTTCCAACCAGGATCCTTAGGCTGGCCCTTGCACTTCGTACCATGTGTGCTTACCCACTGCACTACCTCCCATCCCCCTATTTTTGCACCTGTTAAAAATTGTCTATTTATTTATTTATTATTGGGTAGAGAAAGAGATAAAGTGAGAGAGGAGTTGGAGATAGAGAGGGAGAGAGATAGAAAGATACCTGCAGCTCTACTTTACCACTTCTGAAGCTTTCCTCCTGCAGAGGAGATAGGGAAAGGGGACCAGGGACTTGAAGCTGGTTCCTTTAGCACTGTAGTGTGTGGGCTTAACCAGGTGTGCCAATGCCTGGCCCCTCTTCTCTTACTTTCCCAGTCACCCAAGTTTGACTTTTTCATGCCTTTTAATGTTTTTTTTTTCATGCTTCCCCTCTTTTACCATGGAACACTGGAAATCTATAAGCTAAAAATTATAAAATCATCAAGTATGAAGATCTTGAGATGTAAAGTGTCACTTAGTGGACAAACTTTATGTGGATAAAAAAAAATCTTTGAGCATTAAGCATTTTTTTGTTTGTTTGCTACAAATGATACTTTTAAAATTTTTCTCAAGTATTTATTTATTTATTTTCCCTTTTGTTGTCCTTGTTTTTTATTGTTGTTGTCATTGTTGGATAGGATAGAGAGAGGAGGGTAAGAGAGGGGGAATAGAAAGATAGACACCTGCAGACCTACTTCACAGCGTGTGAAGCGACTCCCCTGCAGGTGGGGAGCTGGGGGTTCCAACTGGGATCCTTATTCGGCTCCTTGTGCATTGCATCTTGTGTGTCAAGTGCACAAGAAAACTAACAACAGAAATGATGTGCCTTTAGAGAAAATAAATTGGAAAATATTTTTTCAGATCCAACAAAGTCAATTTTTAAATTAACTTTTATAATAAAGCATTTCTACAACTTAGCTGACTTATTGGTAGAGATGAAAGTCCTTAAATAAAACTTCATCATAAAATGTACACATATATTACCTTTACATAAATCAGTATGCTACCAATTCCACAGCCTAGTACTATTTTCCTAATATCTGGAATTACTTTGAAAATAATTGTTTCTAATCACTTGCTTCACTTTTACTCTAAATATTGATTTATATATATATTACAGAATATATTGACATGTTACATTTATATATTATATTCATATATAATATATTTACATATATGTCATATAGAATATATGTATTATTTTCCCATACACAAATTTTGAAAATGGATTTCCAAGACAAGTTGGAATTTTTGTAGTCATTCCTACAGACTTGTTGTTGCTGTTATTGAGAGAGAAAAGGAAGTAGAGAAAGGAGCAAGAGAGGGATAGAAGGCATACCAGTGAAGCTTCCTTTAATATATTGGGGGGCCAGGCTTGAACTTGGGTCATGCACATGAGAAAACAGTAAACTATTATGCAAGTAAACTATTGTGCATAACCTTTTAAAGTGTTCCTTCCTCTATGTGGTCTTATATTCCTATGTATCTACTGTTCTTTCTTCTTTATAAAAATCCAGCTCAAAACTCTTCTGGAAATGCATGCTTGCATAATTCATTAACCATTACCTTGTCTTTATACTTACCACCACAGCACATAATAGTTACTTCTGCTTGTCTATGTTGACCAATTTTTATTGTTATAAGTCATTGTGATGATATTGTTGGATAAACAAAAACTTTTAAGAGTTGATAATTTTCCCATTTGTTTCCAACAAGACTTGGTAAATTCCAGAGATTTACATAGGGTGAAGTAGCATACAAATTTCATATTTCTAATTTTTTTTCCAATTTGAAATTAATTTGTAGTTTCATGAGAACTGGAAATGATCATATGCTCTTTTGTGGTATAATTATATTACAAATTAATTCATCTGCACAGATGTATACACATAGTAGGTGTTCACTAAATAATCTTGTTAATTATAATAGTTTTGTTATAAAAACATTTAAATTAGAATTTGTCTTGTATCATTAGACATTGTCTAAGATAACAGTGATTTTGAGATACAGCTCATAATACTAGTATGTTTCTATGATTGGAATCAATTTTTTAATGTAAACTAATTTGAACTTTATAAACATTATGAGATATTATCTATTGTTGAAATAGTAGCATTAACTAAGAACAAAGAGGAGTTTCAACTGGCTAGTTCTTAAGTAAACTTTTCCTTGCATGAGTTCATATTTATGGCTACAAATAAAATATTAACTTAATTTTGCCATATATTCTAATTCAATGAGGCGCATAGCTATTTTAACATAAACTTTTTTTAAGTGAATATATAACAACATTGCAGGCAACCAAATGGATTTAATTTCTATTTTAATTTCTTAAAATGAGGAATCTTATGGGAAAACTCACTATATTAATATTTAAATTAACTTCTCTTATTTTGCAAAAACATATTCATAGACTATGTATTGTTTTAATGAATTATTTCCATATACTATCAGACCACAATTTCATCCTTAATTCCAATGTACTAATCTGGAGGCAACAAACTGAGAGAAGAAAGTAGAACTCAGGCTACTTAAGAAACAATAACAACAAATTATTATTTCTTTTCTCATTTTCTTCTCTTGAAATATTTGAATCAAATATAAGGATTCTTTTAAAAGATGCCATTAAATGCACTTTAAAATCCTTGAAAAAAACAATTTTTTACAAAATGATCCAGTGCTTGCACAGAAATATATGGTAAATATTGATGCATGCAAGAAACTGAATATGTATTTATATAATGTGAGGCATATATTTAATATAGTACACATTAGTATATCTTAGTTTTGTCTTTCATCCCCTCCCCTAGTATTTGTCTTAGATCAAAAAAAAAAAAAAGAAAGAAAGAAAGAAAAGGAACGATAATACCACAGGACACTCTATGTGTTAAGTAATATGCTGAGTGTTATCATACTTTGGCTATCACTACAATGCTTTGATGTAGGTGTTATTTTTCTAATTATTACAAATAAGGAAACTGAGATCTCATTATTGATGTCTTACAGAATGGAAGTATCAATCAGAATTAGAAACAGTAGCCATCTTTACTCTATCTAATTATCAGTTTTACAGAATATACCCAAACTACTTTTCTGCTATTAAATGCAGTAATTAGTATCTAAAACACAGCAGC
Organism: Erinaceus europaeus; assembly: GCF_950295315.1. Taxonomy (NCBI): domain Eukaryota; kingdom Metazoa; phylum Chordata; class Mammalia; order Eulipotyphla; family Erinaceidae; genus Erinaceus; species Erinaceus europaeus. The sequence continues at coordinate 138,783,170 of NC_080162.1, forward strand.
ATCTATTCTAGTGGGATCTCTCAGTTGGATTTGGTTTAAGTCGCATTCTCCAGTCATGTAGTTGGGAGGAGCCTCTTTGTTCCAATTAGCTCTTTGAAACTTCATGCTGTCTGAGATACTGTGATTTGAATACTTTAAAATATAGATTTCTACCCTAGGATTTTGAATGATGCTATCTATAGAAATATACAGAGGCTGTCTTTGGCCAAGTATAACCAATGTAGCAAAATTTTTTAGTATCTTTGAAGAAACAAACTCTAGGCCTATATGAAAGATCAATTAGAATGTGTTTTATTATAGTTAAACAACAATTTTACTACAGATTCCTCCATGGGACAACCACTTAACACATCTAAATAAATCACAAAATTCTAGTCCCTCACCAGTAGTACAGAGCAGTGCTAAGGGTAAATAAGAGATTTTCAATGACTGTATCTTTACTGATAAATACCAGTGACCCATAGTGATATCTTATGAGAAAATGGGAAGAGAAGCAATTTCTTGGAAAGTTTGGGTATAAAACACAACGGGTTGGCGCCAGGTGGTGGCACACCTGGTTAAGCACATAGGCTGCAGTGCGCAAGGTTGCAGGTTCAAGCCCCCGGTCTCCACCTGTAAGGGAAAGCATCATGAGCAGTGGAATAAGACTGCAGGTGTCTCTTTCTCTCTCTTCTTGTCTCCTCTTCCTCTCTCAGTTTCTCTCTGTCTCTATCCAATAATAAATAAATAAATATAAAAAAAAAACACAACAGATTAAAAATTCTTTGAACTTTGTCCTTATCATAAGAACCACCTGATCCAAGAGGATTGAACATAAAGGGGAAAAGTGTTTGAATATATATATATATATGTGTGTGTGTGTGTGTTTTCTTTTAAGATTAACAATTTAAGCCCTTTGAAGTTAGGATAAAAACAAGGGTAAAGAAAAGAAATAGAACATATTTTATTTTGGTAAATGTCCATCTGTAAGGAAGATATGTTATTGATATGTTTAGTACTTTCAGATAAACATAGGCCAGATAAAAATTTCAGAAGATGCTGATACCTGATAAGCACAAAGTCAACTTAACTGTGGTAAATATAATGGTATAATTCCACTCCCAATTACAAAGGAAAGAGGAAGGAGAAAGGAAGAGATGAAGGGATCCATCCATCATACACAATACAAATAAAGAACTGTCACTCATTTTCCTAATGTCAAAAGGGAACTATTTAGTAATGTTTGACACCAAGAAAATCATTTGTAATAGCCTTCTCCGCTTTTCAATTCATCCTTAAATTTAAGAGAAAGGGAAAAAATCCTTTCAATTGTTTCTATTATAAGTCAGTTCATCATTTATGAATCCATGTCAGAGTCTTCATTTTTTTTTTTCTTCAGTGAAATAGCTAATTTATATCATCTTCGCAGTCACCACTTCATAGTGAATCGCTACTGTTTGATTTAGCCTGTCATCTGACACTGAGCATCTCAAAACCATTTGCATCATTCCTCTTATTCTCATCTGCACATATGGTAATAATTAGGAACACATACCTGAAATTCACATGAAATGCCCAAGCTAATTTACAATTACAGCTCATATTTCACAGGAAAATTTTATTAAGCTATGCAAACTAAGATTATGAATTGGAAAAAGAAAAATAAATTTAAGTGAAGCAATTTAATCTATGATGATACCAGAATTTGTGATATTTTTGTATTGTAATACTTATAGCTGTCTTTCAGAGAGTGTTCAAAATGTAAATGAAATGCACTATGAAATACCACAATTCATATCAAAATAGAATATAATCAGAAGTTTTTTTTTATCCCTGAATATACCTATGATTGTCAAGTATTTTTAATTCATAGCTTCAAATGACAGGGTTGCATATACAAGGTCAGTGAAATTGTTTTTTTATGGTTGAAATGCTTTTGCTACAACTATTTTAAGAAGGGTCATTTTTCATTTCATTTTAAAAATTGCTTTAAAGTGTTTAGCTGACTGTACAAAATTACTCAATATATAACTAGCAGTTTTTTTCTTATGTCCAAGCTTTAGTCACAATGAGATTATATAAGGTTTTACAATTAAGATGATTAAGTTAAAATTATATCATTTTACTCTACTTATGTATATTGCTACCATCATTATCTTCACTGTTTTTCTGCAATAATAAAAACATTTTTTTTCTTAAACGTGTTTCTTGCTTCTTTATTCATTTTGGTCTTACTTTTGAGGAAAAAAAATATATAATGCCAGTATTTAAATTACTCATTAGTAATATACACTTTTGTATCTCTTATACCAGTATTTTATGTTAAGATAGTCTGCAGCTTTGAAGATTCTTGTGTCATTACTGAAATAAACCTCTCCAAAGAAAATCATTAGTTTGTCTCATTTTCCTTAGAAAATGTACATCTGAACTAGTTTAAAAAATGAATATAAATCTGTATATCTCTATCTCTGTATGTTTCCTTTTGAGGTTCTACTAAATTCAACATGCATAACACCTACTAGTTGTTGACTGTGTTTAGATATTTAAATTTCCATTATTTCTGCTGACCGATTTTAGCAACTCTTCTCTCTCAGCTGAAAGAGCATCCCAGCTTTGTCGTGCAGACCAGCAGAAGCTGCAGCTCTGTGAGCTGTGAAATGCAGGGAGAAAGCAGTTGCTACAACTGAACTAGAGTAGTATGGACATCTTCAGACCTGGCATGTACTCAGTTTTAGATACCTTGGTATTAATATACAGCGGACATTAAAAAGCTAAGCATATTTTGTTGTTTTATTTGGAAATTGCAGAAATCTTGCAACTGCAAGTTTATGCATTTGTTATTCTTGATATGTATACTTTGTACGAAAAACAAAACTTTAACTACTGACCCTTTTCTAAATTTCAAAGTGTGACTCTTTACAAGCTAAAAATGAGAAGGAATCCAGTCTTTCCAATAAGAGGTTGTCAGAGGCTGAGGAAAATAGCCAAAACAAAGACAATATACTATAATTATTTTATATTCTTATTATTACCATCCAAAGTCTTTAGGTATTTGAAAAAGAATGAATTAAACTAAAACAAACATTTCATTTGTAGGTAGACAAAAAAATAAATAAAGGACTAACCTTGACTTCCATCAGCACACAAAAATCCTACATAACCAATGACAGATTCATTGTCTCTAGACTACTTGGGGATGATTAAGAAAAAAAACATGATGCAATCTAATAGTTGATAAGGAGAGATAGAATATTCTCTACCGGAAGGCATTCCTATCATGTCATATCAAAGTCTAGAAAAACGTTGAAAGTTAGAAATGTTATCAAGCATTAGCAGGCATTTAAAGAAAATTTCTTGAATATTTCTAGCATAAAAAAGTATTTCATGTGATGTAAATGAATGGTAATTTTCTGACTTTAAAAGAGAGCCGTGCCAGTACATTTCAGCGTTCTGGACCCAATTCTGCAAACATGGAGACGCTTTCAATTTGCTCTGCTGCCTTCCCGCCTTAGATGGCTGCGATTTGCAGCGAAATTAATCCATTTAAAAATCTGCGGCTTAAACTTAAGGATTTTCAGTTTCCCCCCCCTCTTCTTCTTCTTCTTCTTCTCTCTCTCTCTCTCTCTCTCTCTCTCTCTCTCTCTCTCTTTTTCTTAGAATATCAATAAGTTCCAATTGAAGAGCGGATTCTTTTGCAATTCAGGCATGTGCCGGCGATAACGGGCGAGTTGGCATGAAGAGAGGCAGAGATGGATTAATTATGCAGAGAACATGGAAATTCTGCTTATCATCGGCTAGCAAAGGAGCCCAGCTCACATAATCAGCAAACGAAGGGAGAGGAAAAAATAACAATGCAATGGCACCTTCCAGCCCATCATCAGGATTTTTTCTACCCCCCTTGTAATTAAAAAATAACATACACTTATAGCCCTATCTCCTGTGCAGGCAAGGAGTGGATGTCCACAAAATAATTGCACTGGGATATTAGAGCTGGCAACATAGGCTGCCCATTTCTGTTTGCTCTCTCTCAAACCCTCTCTTCCTCACTTGCCCTCTCAAGGCACTGTGCTTATGAACCAGGTCAAAATCAGACTGATGTCTTAGGTGACATACTAGCTTACTTTCCCCATATCCTAGATTGGTACCTTATCATGATCCATAGGAAGCATGCATACATATATATGATAAACATTTGAAGGGCTACCTTTTGGGGGAGGCACTGGAACTGATCACCTGTAGACTATCTGATCTCTTCCCTTTTTTCTTTTCTCTCTCTCTCTCTCTCTCTCTCTCTCCCTCCCTTCTTTCCTTCTTTCCTATCTTCTTTCTTTTCCTCCTTTCTTTCTCTCTCCACTTCTTTCTTTCCCTCTTTCTCTCTTTCTCTCTTCCTCTCTTTCTTTCTTTCTTTCTTTCTTTTCTTTCTGTGAAATAGTTTTCATTTACAAAGTGACTCAAATAAATTGGTGGACTATGCTATGATTGTGCTAATCTTCTCAATTAATTTAACTTCTTTACAACATTTTATTTCTATTCCCTTTACCAATTCAATTATTAATATTATTATTATTATTATTATTATACAATAGAGACAGAGAGGTAAAGAGAGAGTGAAAGAGACTACAGCACCAAAGCTTCCTTCAAAGCACTGCAAGCCAATCTCACATCAGCATACTGTACATGGTAAAGCAGCACACTACCCAAGTGAGCTAATTCACCACTTACCAATTCACTTTATAAATTCAAATGTATATAGTTAAGCATTAGAATGTTTCTGCCTCTAAATCACAATCAGTAATTTTATTTTGTCACTATCAGAACATACAACTTAATGTTTTGTATTTATATAAATGCTGGAAATGAACACAGTCAATCTAGTTCACTGCTTTCAAAAAAAAAAATTAATACCACACTTATCCATGTATTTTCCAACTCTGAAAATAAGCCTGGAAACACAACTGTGAAGTCATCCTCCTGACTAAAGACCACTAGAGTAGATTTTGTTGCTTAAGTCACCACCAGAATAATTTGACCTCATTAAAGGCACAAGATCTAAGAATTACTGGCCATGCCATGGGAGAGGTCATTTCTTTCAGCAAATGTTGATTAGCTCAAGAAAAAGGATGACTAAAAAAAAAAAATCACCTTGCAAAGCCAAAAAATTATGCAACACGTGAAGGAAAGAGGTTGTTCTAAAGTGCAGTAAACTGAAATTAGAAAGCTGGCAGACTCCACAGATGTAATTTATTCATAGAGTTCCACCAAATCAGGGAACCAGTATGGGGCGCAGTTTACACGCTTGTGGGAATGCTTTAAGTGACAGTGACAGTAACAGACTGATTTTTTAAAAGTAATTATTCCTCTGTGTTTGCGAGGTGTACACATGCTCTTTAGTGTACTACGTATCACCCAAAACAAGACTAAGTGAAAAAAAAAAGTATTTGAGGATATTTATAGTTATTGGCTTCATTAGTGCCTGAAAAAGTGTGTATGGGGGGGAAGAAAATAAGAGAAAGCATTCATTCAAGTGGGGTTTAAGCTCAAGAGTAAATAAAAGTGGAGACAAGAAAAAGAAGTTCAAGGCCAGGCAGTGAGCACTGAGTTAAGGACACAATGGGTTCCAGCTCCTGCAGTGTCCCTCTCCTCCTTCAATTTCTCCTTGTCCTATCCAGTTCAATAAAAAGAAAAAATGGCCATCAGGAGTACTAATCCTGGGATCAATAAAAAGGAAGAAAGAGGAAGAAAGGAAGGAAGAAAAAACAACAGAAGGAAGGAAGGGAAGGAAGGAAAGAAAGAGACCAGGGAAATAAATTGTTGCAGTAACTATAACTTTTACAGTAGGAATTAAGGATTTGTGGTGTGTTATTTTGTATCTCACAGTAATAAATGCCTAAACATAGAAAGGAATATCTAAAAATTAGAAATATAGAAAGTAAATGAAGTGTATATTACTATACTAAGTATGATTCCAATATTAGCACTGTGACTAAAGTACTGAATTAAAAGCACAGGGTTCTAAATTCAGTCCTTAGCATCATGTGTGTCCAAGTGATTCTCTGGCTCTCTTTCTTTCTCCCTCCTCCTCCTCCCTCGCTCCCTCTCTCTCATGTTAATAAATCTTTTAAAAGAAAGAAATATCTTAATAAATGCCAGAAAACATTGATTCTGGAGCAAGAGAGAATGTTCACTTGGAAGAGTGTCTGCTTTGCCATATACAGGATCCCCAGAACACTGAGGCATCAAACCAGGGAGAATCTCAGTGTCACAGTGTGTCTTTGTCACTATGCTTGTCTGTCTGTCTCTATCTCATCTGAAAAGTTTGGCCTGGAGTGGCAAAATTGTGTAGGGTCAAGATCCGATAATGTAAAAATGAAAACAAAACAAACAAACAAAAAAACCAGAGTAATCAGAGAGTCTGTGAAGAAGAACACAAATTTTTGGATCATAACCATATCAAACAGCAGAATACAGCAGGACTAATTTGGCTTCCTATCTTTTATCATTGAATACCTATCTTCCTATAATTTAATACCCTCAACCACAATGAATATCTTTTTTTCAAGAATAATTTTTTAAGTCAACTATTGGATAGAGACAGAAATTGAGAGGGGAGGGAGAGAGGGAGAGAGACAGAGAAACATTTGCAGCCCTGCTTTACCACTTATGAAGCCTTCCCCCTGCAGATGGGTGTCGGGTTGCATCCCAGGGTAGAGAGAAGAGACTAGAGCAGAGCGGCAACACAAATCTTTATTCACCCAGGCGCCTTAGAGTTGGGTAAGGGCACAGCGGTTTGGGCCACATGGAGCTAGCAAGATGGCCACCTCCCGCTATGTGCAGCAACCCTTCTCTGAGTCAGGTCACCGAAGTGAGGAAAAAGGCAAGAGAGAGAGAGAGAGAGAGAGAAAGGCGGAAGTGGGAGGGCTTTTATGGGAGAAATTCTGGAAGTGGCAAGTCGGGACAGGATTGGCTAGAAAAAAGGGGGGTGGAGAAAACAAGGCACTCTGGAAAGCTAGAGTTTCAGCTCTCGTGGGAATGGGCGATACCCTGAGAGTATCTGCACAATTACCCAACAGATGGGGACCAGGGGCTTGAACCTGGGTCCTTGTGCAATGCAGTGTGTGCGCTTAACCAGTTGGGCCACTGCCTGGCTCCTGAATATCTTTTTGACTCAGGCCTTTTGTTCTGCTCCTAGACTAGTAAAGCCCAGTTTTTACAAACCCTTACATAAAAGATAGTGAATAATCATAAAACAATAGTGAGTAAGTCTTATTTGGATCTATTATCAGACAAGTTCTGAAAATTGCTCCTCTGAAATGGGTGATGAAGCCACACTTAGCAAAGTTGATCATTAAGTAGTAGCTAAAGGTATAATGTATTCTCCTCAAAGTAAATGACTGGCTCCAGAAACTGATCTTCCAGAATAAAAATCTAGAGAGTTAGCTTAACTCAGTCAGACACTAGAAAACAACTTCTTAGAGAGGTACAAGATGAGCAAAAAAAAGAAAAAAAAAATCTCAGTTAATATGAAGAGCTTTTGTTGGATGGCCCAATGTTTTCTAATCCTTGTCTGCATAATTGAAACCCCTAAGGAATTTTTAAAATTTATTTATTTTTCTCTCCCTCATTTTTAATTTAATTTTATTTATAAAAAGGAAAAACTGACAAAACCATAGGATGTCAGGAAATTGTGAGGATGTGGTTGAGCTGGGCAGGGCTTGACTTGAAGGGACAGCCATCCTCTCATCTTATCAGATTCCCTGCCTCACAAAGCACCCTGTATTCCTGATACTATTGCCTGCTCCCTTATGGTCTACATAATCATTGCTTTGCCTGAAAGATCCCCACCCATTCCATTCCTTTCTACCCTCAAGACCCTCCCCGCCTACAGGGTATTATTAATACAACCAGTTAAAACCCTCGCAACAGTTGCTAAGGAAGTCCCTACTTTTCTAGCCATTTTTGCCTTACTCCGTCCCTTTCATAACCATTTCCATTTTCTGACTTGCCACTTCTGGGTCTGCCCTTTAAAAGCCTTGGCTCTCTGATCAATAAAGAACTGAATTGCCTCAACATCACGAGTCTGTTCCTGAGTCATCTCTCGCATCACTGAGTGAGCAGCAGCCCAGGCTGGCTCCTGTCACATTCTCTCCAACCCAGAGAGCACACGCCAGGAAGAGGCACCCCAACACTAGCCCGGCAATGGGATAAGAGGTGTAAAACTCCACACAGTTCACACCACCAGAACTCCATATCCCATCCCCTCCCTTGATAGCTTTCCTATTTTTTAACCCTCTGGAAGGACGGATCCAAAGTCATTGTGGGATGCAGAAGGTCTGGCTTCTGCAACTGCTTCCCAGTTAAATATGGGTGTTGACAGATTGATCCATACTACCAGCCTGTCTCTCTCTTCCCCTAGTGGGGGGGGTGGGGTTTGGGGGAATTGTAGCTCCAAGACACATTGGTGGTGTTGTCTGTTCAGAAAAGTCTGGTTGGCATTATGCTAGCATCTGGAACCTGGTGGCTGAAAAGAGAGTTAACATAAAACCAAACAAGCTGTTGAACAGTCATAAACCTAAAGGCTGGAATAGTGCAGATGAAGAATTGGGGGGGGGTGTCTCAGTTTTGTAGATAGCTAGTAGGCATATTTTAGTTAGATTCCAAAGGGCCTATGCCGGGACAGCTTTGCGACGGGAGACAGATGACCAGAGACTCATGGCTGAGCTGTACACAGTACCTCTTTATTCATGTGGAACGCAGAACAATCTAAGCCAAGCTAAGCTAAACTAAACTAAACTAAAACTCACAATCTTGTCCATATATATACTGACCAAGTAGGGTGTAAACAGGATGTGACGTAGAGACGGTGGAGCGAAAAGTGACTGGTGCAAATCAGTGTGTACTACGAGAGGGGGCAGAGCAAAAAGACATCATGAACCAGTGGTGATTAAACCAATGCCCTGCAGGCAGTGTGGTGCTTAGTTAACAGTGGTTATGTAAATAGCATACAGTGTTAAGCAGGGGGGATTGAACAAATGAAACAGAAGGGGTTTTAGAAGCATACCAACAATTCCCCTTTTCTTTTTAACCAATGGCCATAGTATCAGGAGTGTGGGGTGAACAGAAACCTATATCATACAGGCATTTTCAAAAGAACTGGCATAAGATATGGAGGAACAAAATAGGAGAGCAGCAAGAACCAGTGTGATGCCAGAGGGAGGTCTGAGGGGGGCGTTTCCTGCCTCAAAGTACAAGGCCTAGCAGGCGAAAGGGCATTTCTTGCCTCTGTGGGCATCTCTTGCCTCAAAGGGCATTTCCTGCCTCTGTGGGCATGACCTAGTAATGAGGGAGAGTTTTCTACCTCTGAGGACAGGACCTGCAGGTGAGGGGGTGTGCCCTATAGAGTCCCAAGGTCCTGGCTGCAAAGTCCATGCACTGCTGCAGTCAGTCTTTGAGAAACCCAGCAGCATAAAAGGAAACTGCTGTCAAGTTGTGTAAAGTGTCCAAGAGGTGTACCAGTAAGTCTGATGGAAGTGTCAGTCGAAAGTAGATGACCACGGAGGAAATGCCAGGGGATGAAACATTGCAAGTCTGTCTTGATGGGGAATGTCAGCTACCGAAATTCTGCTTTTCTATAGAGAGTGAGCTTTGAAGTCTGTGAATCTGTTTCTTCAGGTCGTGCCAGGTCACATCATTTGTTTCCAGGGGTGTGTTGTTGTCATGCCATCTTGTGGGCGATGTCAGAGAACAGGGGTCCAAAGGGATTTCCGGGGGTTCCATTTGAGCAGATGCTTTTTCATGTGAAGACTTGACAGCTGAAATTCACTTACTTGTCAAACAAAACTTGTAGCAGATTAGAAGTTTAGTATAATTGATAACTCCATTATAATTGGAAGTCCTTTCCAGTATGATTTCAAGGTTGTTTAAACTCAATAAATGTGGAAAGGTAAACAGAAGAACCACAGTTAGAAGCCTCAGGCATGAGAATAATTAACATAATCATTGCACTATCTGTCCTGCCCATAATTCATACAGTTTTCAGGATTAAACGTTTCAGATTTATGCCAAGACGTAAAAAAAAAAAAAAATCAAAGGAGGAAAAAACAATTTTTTGGATTGTTTCTGGATGTCTCTAGAAATCATGGCTGAATCCAGCATTTTTTTTAAGTCAATGTCATACAAAAATTCAATCATTCAAATCACTCTCTTATGAAATGCAACTTGAACCAGATTATCCAGATCTCACCATGTAGCATCATGAGCCCCTGGAGGGCATCCTCGTCCAGAAAGCTCCTCGAAATTCCATTTAGGGTGCTTCTGACTGTTCCTGCTGAATTGCTTCAGGCACCCATTTTTAAAAGCGTCTTCCCATCGAAGAAAGAATCGAATCAGGAGACTAGAACTAACTACGTGTCTCCATTCTTGGGGACTGCCAGGGTACTGGAGAATGCTCCTCAAATTAAAATAGTCCTTCTCCACGGGAAACATGCGAGAGGAAGTCCTTTTCGTGCATCTTCCAAGCTCTACGATCACAGTCATAAGGAACCAAATTGTGGCCCGGAGTAAAATGTATTCCTTCTCCTCGGGAAACATGGGAGAGGGAATCCAGAAAGTCCAAGGAGAAATCTCCATGCATCTTCCAAGCTCTATGATCATGGTCATAAGAAAACAAAGTTCCCAGTCAGGGAACCAAAGTGTGGCCCAGAGCAAAATGTTCCAGAGACAGAGAAACTGTCTCATGATGAAACAGTAGAGGCTTTGGGAAACATCTTAATAAATGGAAAGGCAGGCCATGGCATCTTTACTCATCTGGTCTCCTTTGGTCTGCTGCATGTGTGTGGATCCAAGATTCCTGTCCCTGTTTCAGGGCGTCATTATGCTGGGATAGCTTCGCGGATGGGAGATAGACGACCAGAGACTCATGGCTGAGCTGTATGCAGTATCTCTTTATTCTTGCAGAACACAGCACAATCTAAGCCAAGCTAAGCTAAACTAAACTAAACTAAAACTCACAATGTTGTCCTTAAATATACTGGCCAAGTAGGGTGTAAACAGGATGTGATGTAGAGACGGTGGAGCGAAAAGTGACTGGTGCAAATCAGCGTGTACTACGAGAGGGGGCGGAGCAAAAAGACATCATGAACCAGTGGTGATTAAACCAATGCCCTGCAGGCAGTGTGGTGCTTAGTTAACAGTGGTTATGTAAATAGCATACAGTGTTAAGCAGGGGGGATTGAACAAATGAAACAGAAGGGGTTTTAGAAGCATACCAATAGGCCTATGGCTATACTAGTTTTCTTTCTTTTCCCTGAACTTGAAATCTGATATGTAGGTAGATCCAAGTTATTGTCATGGGGAGATGATATCATGGCTGGAAAAAGGGCCAGAAAGCTGGATCATGGAAAAGAGTAGTTCCCAAATATGGAAAAGTTCTATAAATATTGTTGACTGTAAACCCCATTAATTTGATGTAGTCTGGGTCTCATATTAAACTTAGGAATCTATGTGACCTCTGCATTCCTGTAGATCTGAGCTCACATTCTGTGGTCATGAGTAGAAACGTTCCAAGTTGCCCCAATATCAGGACCCATCTTCCTCAGGTGTAGCATAGAGTATGTTGTCCATCCTCCCTTCAGAGGACGGAACATTCTCTACTGTTGTTGATCCAAGTTGAGGGCAAGGTCCTATGGGGACCCACAAAGGGTCTATTTTGTTTTTCCTGATAGAGATTACTGGTAACAATGGAGAGAGGGATTTATTCGAGGTCTAGGCTCATAATGTCTGTTTAATCTCAGTTCATATAAAGAGCTTTTGTTGGGTGGCCCAATGGTTTTCAATCCTTGTCGGCATATTTGAAACCCCTAAGGAATTTTTAAAATTTATTTATCTATTTTAAAAAATATTTATCTATTTATTTTTAGATATAGACAGAAAGAAATTGGGAGGGGTCGGAGAGATTATATTGTATCAAAAGAAAAGATCTACCTATCATCTATCCTCTTTCTAGGGTATTCTAATGTGCATCTAAAGTTTCCAAATTGAGGAACAGCTGAGAACCAAACAAAGCTGTCTACTAGAATTCATTTAAATGTATGATGTGGGGGGCCCGGCAGTAACGCAGTGGGTTAAGCACACGTGGCGTGAAGCAAGGACCGGCATAAAGATCCCGGTTCGAACCACAGGCTTCCCACCTATGAGGTGGGGGGGGGTTGCTTCACAAGCGGTGAAGCAGGTCTGTAGGTGTTTATCTTTCTCTCCCCCTTTCTGTCTTCCCCTCCTTTCTTGATTTCTCTCTGTCCTATCCAACAACAATGACAGCAATAACAACAGTAATAACCACAACAACGATAAATAATAAGAGCAACAAAAGGGAAAAAATAGACTTGAGGAGCAGTGGATTTGTAGTGCAGGCACCAAACCCCAGCAATAACCCTGGAGGCAAAAATAAAATAAAAATAAAATAAAATAAATTAAATGTATGATGTGATGGCATTCAATGTGAAGACAGGTTAAGTGGTTCACCTAAAACATATACAGTCTTGTATATGGCATTAGTTACAGAAAGTAAAAACCTCACCTGCAGAAGGAAAGTTTCATGAGTGGTGAAGCAGGGATGCAGGTGTCTGTCTGTCTCTGTCTCTATCTCTCCTTCCCCTCTCAATTTCTCTCTGTCTCTAGCCAATAATAAAAAAAAGAAAAAGAAAAAAAGTAAAGTAAAAATATTTTTTAAACTCAGGGCATTCATCATTGTTAACTAGACCTGGATGACCTGGAAGGCAAGAACCATATTACACTTTTTTATTTAATCTCAACACCCCAGTGACTACTGTACAGTATGTTCTTAGGTACTTTTTCCAGCCATGACATCATCTTCCCAAACAATAACCTCGATCTACCTGCATATTAAATATCAGGCACAGACAAAAACTAGTAAAGTCATTACCTAAAGGGGAGTCGGGCTGTAGTACAGCGGGCTAAGTGCTGGTGGCGCAAAGCACAAAGACCGGCATAAGGATCCCGGTTCGAACCCCGGCTCCCCACCTGCAGGGGAGTCGCTTCATAGGCGGTGAAGCATGTCTGCAGGTGTCTGTCTTTCTCTCCTCCTCTCTGTCTTACCCTCCCTCTCTCCATTTCTCTCTGTCCTATCTAACAACAACAACAACAATAATAACTACAACAATAAAACAACAAGGGCAACAAAAGGGAAAAATAAATAAAATAAATATAAAAAAAAAGTCATTACCTAAAATAGTCCTACTAGCTTTTTCCAAAATGGAAACCCCAAATCATCATCTGCCCTCTTCCAGACTTTAGGTTTATTATTATTCAACAACTTGTTTGGCTTGGTATGTTAACTTTCTTTTCAGCCACCAGGTTCTAGATGCTAGCATGATGCCAACCAGATTTCCCTGGACATACAACCCCACCTAATGTGTTTTGGAGCCCTGATTTCCCAGAACCCCACCTCACTAGTGAAAGAGAGAGGCTGGTAGTATGGATTGACTTGTCAATGCCCATGTTCAGTGGGGAAGCAATTACAGAACCCAGACCTTCTACCTTCTGCACCCCATAATGACCTTGGGTCCATACTTCCAGAGGGATAAAGAATAGGGGAGGTTCCAGTGGAGGGGATGGGTGGGATATGGAGTTCTGGTGGTGGGAATTGTGTGGAGTGGCACCCCTCTTATCCTGTGGTTTTGTCAGTGTTTCCTTTTTATAAATAAAAAATTTAAAAAAGGGGAAAAATAGTAGTTCTCATTGAGAGAATAGCAGCCCCAGATACACAAGACATTAAAAAGCCTAAGTTACCTCTTTGACTCTGTAACTTAAAATTTTTAAAAAAATTTTTATTTATGATTTAATAATGATTAATAGGATTGTGGGATGCATTGGATCGACCTTCTCGTGGTGCATCCCGTGAGTACCCATTCATTGGGGAAACTGACGATCCTTCCTAGCCGACTGAATCCACATGGATCCCAGTCACTTTCAAAGCCAGCAACAAGCAGCTCCTGACACCTTTCAACCTGACGCTGTAGACTGGCTACGCAAGAAGGGCAAACGCTAGAAGAAGAAGAAGAATAGGATTGTAAAATAACAGGAGTATAATTCTACAGAGTTCCCACCACCAGCTTTCCTTGTCCCACCCCCTCCACTGGAAGTTTTCCTATTTTTTATCTTTCATGGACCTAAATTCTTTATGGGGTTGCTACAGATGGGAATTCTGGCTTCTGTAATTGCCTCACCACTGGACATAGGCATTAACAGGTCAATCCATACCCCTAGCCTTTTTCTATCTTTCCCTAGTGGGGTAGGTTGTAAGCTTTCTTAAGGTTTTTTGAAAGCTGGTGCTTGGAACTTTATGGAAACAGCATACTTCTATAATCTTTTATACTTCCTGGAACATGTCTTAACATCTTTTACAAGAGGAGGTAGATAATAGAATTCTCAGTAGCCGTAACTGTAAATGGATTTGTAATCTACCCATGATTAAAATTATTTTCATCATGAAGTAGAATTCTCATTATTGTTGCAATTTTAATATTATCAACTCCAAAGTGTCTTGGTGATTGATAATATAGACAGTGAAACCTTATATTATAGTAATTAAATTTAAAATGAATCAGCCATCCTTATATGTCTCAGCACCGTACCTGATTATTTGAAAACAATTATCTTTGCATGTCACCTAATGCCACATAGCACCTGGAGCTGCTTTAAGAAATTGTTTGGGGTCATAGAGTTGCTGCAGACACAGTGTCTTAGGTGAGATGATGCCTGTTTGCTTCATTAAAATACATGACCACCATCATAGTGGGCTCTAACCCATGAGGAAATGTAGAGTAGAATTAGGAAACCTTTGGACAAAACCTGCAGGCTGAAATGTGCATTCATCATGGGTACATCTCTAGGTGGCCCCCAGAAACCATGGACCCAAGAGCAGCTGCTTGACTCTGAGGATGAGACTTTACTTTCCTGATCAGAGCCTGGATGTAAAGCACAGTACCTTTCAAAAGACTGCCTTTCAAAAGAGATGTCTTCTTTATACACTAAATAAAATACACTGAATTTACAAATGTTTTCTCCTATTTTCTAACTTCAGATTATATAGGAACATGCATTTCTCCACTGGAGAAAGAGGGTCTATTCTTTTTTTTTTCTTTCTGTCCCCCAAAGTGTAACATTTCTACATTCCTCTTCAATAGCAGGACACCCTTCATCTGATGCTCAGGCCCATCACCTTCCTCATACATATTTTGAGGAAAAAAATTAACACACACAAAAAATTCTTGGTTCATTTGCAGATTTCACCAGGCTTGAAAAAAAAAAAAAAAGCACACCTGTTGTGCTGTGTGGATTTCCTTTTCTGATCATAGGTTTCTGACAAAGGTGGGGGGGGCGAGAAAGATTTTTATCAAATGCTCTTCATTGGACAATGAATTTTCTTCACCATTTGAATGTATCTGTGGAATGCCTGAGTGATTCATTACAGCAGATTCTGAAGTATGACAATGGGCCACAGAAATGACTGATGGTATCTTTTTCCTGATTTCATTTCCCTGATCCTCTTCATCCCTTGGCCTGTGTACCTCGATTAATTAGAAACCAGGGATTTTCACTCATCAGCTGATGGGTTTCATGCTCCACTCTGTCACAAATCTGCTGCCTGCACTATCTCTCTTACAGCCCGTGGCTGCTTTAAAAACTTTGCCTTCTTCTTTTTTATTTTTCCTCCTCCTTTTTTGAAGCAGTGCTTTGTGAGGTTTAGGTCTTTTTAATGATTCAGACACATACACGTATTTTAAAAGAGATTAAAAATTAAACTAAAGAAGATTCAAAATCTCTGATTAAGTTAATCCCTCTCCAAATGATACTTGTCCAAAAAACGAACTTTTTGAAGCGATAATAATATAAATGTTTCATAGCTCATAGCTTTCTAAATTCCTTTCTCAAGATATAATAATTGAAGTTTCATGAAAAACCAATATATATATATATATATACATATATATATATGGTTTGATTTTGTGTGAGTACAAAAGCATATTTATTCATTCCTCATGTGTTTTTGCCATATCTATGCTATATTTTAAAACTCAGTTACATTCAAATTCCAATATGATAAGCTGTTTTATAATAGCAAACTGAAATAAATCATTGAACCATTATTGTTTCCAGAGGAAATATTTTATAATTGAAATATGCCTCCCCTCAGGGTCTATACCAAATTAAATCACATGATGATATAATCCCCAAGGAAGCAATTCATAATTAAATAGTATTTAAAATTCAGGATATTTTATGGTAAAACCCCCACTCTGAAATCAAAATAATGTTTGCTTCAAAGGTGAAAACATAGATTATTTTCACCCAAGTAGTAGCAATCTACTGTACATGGCTATTTATCAGGTTTTTTGTTTTGCTTTGTGTTTTCACATTAATTTACTTTGCAGCAGCTTTGAACCAAGTACCAAAAATAAAAACAAGTCCTTCCATTTAAAAATATCATATCCTTCAGATGTGGTTAGACAAAGTCATAAGAAGTGGATATTATTTTATGGTTATCTTGTGATATGAAATGGCAGAACTGCAGAAATTTATTATTACTGCTACTATTATTATTATTATTATTTTTCTATTTCTATGTCTTCATTCCTCTGGATTTTTTTTCCAAATAAAGAGGTAAGGAAGAGAGAAACAACAGCACAGAAACTTCACCTAGTGGTACAGTACTCACGTGTGGTACACACATTTAGTACCTGGGTTGTACACATGGCAGAGCTAGAAGCTGTCCCAGATGTGTTATCTCACCACCCAAGGCCAGGGCTTCAGAGGTTCTTTTTCATTTTAGTGTGCAAGTCAGCTTTTATGAATTTTCAAAGTCATGGGAAGACGGAATAGGAACAGGGCCAGTCATGCAATGGATAACACAACTGACTGGATCAGAGAAGAGAAGAATAAAGTATTTGTGATTACTTCTAAATTATCTTTATTTATTTATTGGATAGGGACAGCCAGAAATCTAGAGGTAAGGGGTAGATAGAGAGGGAGAGAGACAGATAGATACCTGCGTCCCTGTTTCACCATTCACAAAGCGTTCTCCCTGCAGGTGGAGACTGGAGGCGTGAACCCAGATCCTTGCGTATTGTAACCTATGAGCTCAACCAGCTGGACCCTGTTGTGACCTCTTTAAAAGTTATGCTTGGCTTTGAGTCCTTTTTGAGAACAAAGGAATCAGACACATTTCTAGTAACCTCCCAAAGAAATCTGGAAATGGGTAGATATGTTGTTCATTTTAAAATGCTATTTTTGTGAATTGGTATTTTCCAGTCTAGACAGTCACCTGTTCTTTTTAACTTACCTTTAAATGGTGCAGATCTCCATCTTTATGCTAACTGGGCCTAAAACATTGCCTATATAATAACATACTTTCCTTTAGCAGGGATGCAAAAGAGCTATGGAACAGTTGGAGAGTATTTTATTTTAACAACAACACAAGTGTGCTGATAATCTGGAGTATCAGGCCCATCTGTAAATTTCCCTAATTTGCTATGTCTTTCACTAACACTACCAATATTGTGATAATGCCACATGCTCTTGAGTACCTGCTAGTGCCAGGCATAGGGACCAACAATCACAAACAGACACAGTGAGAAATATCAGTCTCTAAGTCTGTGAACAGTGGCATGCCACCATTGACTCTTGACTTTAGCCATCTCACAATGTTTACTTATGGCACTCCAGGAGAATGACTTTGAGTAGTGTTGTCTTAACAGGTTAGATTAGTTACAAACTATTTGTTCTTTCCTTTGGAGTGGTGTCTTCTATGCATACTTTTTGAAAATAATCTAACAAACTGATTAGCTATTTTACTGTCTAACTCTAAGATTACCAGTCTTTAAGTTTTTTCTTTTTCTCCCCCCCACCCCCCGCCTTGGGAAATACAACAATTTAGACAACAATGGAATACTATTTAACAACCATGAAAATGTCATACATTAGGAAAAAATCAGAAAAACAAAGTGTTAGTGGGGGGTGGGGAGGAAGCCTTCCACACTGCTAGTGGGAATGCAAATTTGTCAAACTTTAGGAAAATATCTGGGTACTTCTCAGAATGACAGAAATGGACCTAACAATTCGTCTCCTGGGGATATATTAAAGGAATCAAACATTCCCATCTGAAGCTATCTATGCACACCTATGATCATAGCAGCGCAATTTTTAATATCCCAAACTTGGAAGCAATTTAGATGCCAAGGACACACGAGTGGCTAATAAAGCTGTGGTATACATACAAAATTAAATGCTAATCAGCTATTAAGTACAATGAAATCAAGGGAGTTGGGCGGTAGTGCAGCAGGTTAAGCGCACATGGCGTGAAGCTCAAGGACCTTAAGGATCCCGTTCGAACCCCCAGCTCCCCACCTGACGGGGAGTTGCTTCACAGGCAGTGAAGCAAGTCTGCAGATGTCTTTTTCTCCCCTTCGCTGTCTTCCTCTCCTCTCTCCATTTCTCTCTGTCCTAACAATGAAGACAACAATAACTACAACAATAAAAACAAGGGCAACAAAAGGGAAAACAAATAAATAAAATTTAAAAAGGTTTTAAAAAAATGCAATTAACTTATTTGCCTCATCTTGGATAGAACTTAAAGGAATCATGTTAAGAGAGGTAAGCCTAAAAGAGAAGGACACATTCATCATGATTTCACTTATAGGTGGAACTTAAGAAACAAGGACAGAATAGGAAAGCACAAAGTGAAACTTGGACTGGGTGGGGTGTATTGTACCAAAGCAAAGAACTCTGGGGAAGGAGGAATATGGAAGAGGTGGAGGGGGTTTTGGGACACTGAGGTATGAAGGTGGAGAAAGACCAAAGTTGGGAGTGAGAGTAGTTTGCAGACACTTACACTGACGTATTAGAAATTGTAGCCATATGCCAACAACTGTATAGCAAACCATTAACCAACCATTCATTCCCCAATCAAGTGATTTAAGGAAAAAAAAAAAAGTTATACTCCTATTTAGACAGAAATGTTCTCAAAAGAATTAAAATTATCAATCTCATCAATTTTTTTGGCTAACAAGTTAAGTGTAGATTAAAACCAAAACATATCAAATGGCAATATTAGATCCAAATAAAAACGTTCTTCATTTATTTAAGACCATTGCACCAGCAACACAGGCAACATTAACCATTTCCTTGTTTTTTCAGTACCTGTTAAAGTGATTAAATGCTAATTTAATGAGCTTGGGGCTATGCAAAAAATAACCAGACATTAATAAACACCACAGAGTAAGAAGATGGAGGGGGATCTGAAGTTATTGTACATAATCTTAGTTATTTGTTGGGACTGTGTGGTTCACACAGGAATAATTTATTAAATACAGAGATGAATACATATAATTAGTGTCCTCAATATTTTATTTTTGATAAATATATTTTCAGTTATACTATTTAAGTTAGACTATATAAGAATTTATGATTGTAGCATACTTACATTCTAATGTTTTAGAAATTAGTTGGAGAACTTTTCATTATGTCTTTACCATGTGAATAAAATATAGTATCCATTGAATCAGGTGTAGCTGGAAAACCCAAGATAAATTTGCTTTTGTTATTTTTCCATTACCTCCACCTAGCAGGATGTCTGATCCATGGTATTATAGTTGGTTAGATTAAAATAAACAAGCTTCTATTTAAGCCTTGTTTTACACTATCCATAAATCAATGTGTGTAAATGTTAGATCATTTACTGGGGGTATTATTCTATTTTATCCTAATTTATTCATTCCTGTAAAAAAGTCACAACAGGGACAATTCCTTAACCTAATTCTCAACAATTTTCTACTCTTCCATCATTCATCCATCAATACATGTTTGTCAACCATTTTGTGCAAGTTCAAATTCTACATAAGATGTAACAGGAGTCTAAACCTTGAATATATTATGTTTATTTGACCCAACTTAATAGCATGATTAATTTGTTGTCTTGAACACAATATGTGTTGGTTCTCATTCACCAAATAGATGATAAGCAACTTGAGGTTAGGGAATAGGATCTTGTTTTCACCGATGAAGCATCTCTGTCTACATAGATCACTGTTGTGCAGAGGAATGCTCATTAAATTTACTTATTGAATGAATCCTCTTTTAAATTATAAAGATGTATTTAAAACTTTATCATATCTCAAAAATCAATTCAAAATTGGACACTGTATATGAACTATTAATTATTGTATTTCCTCCCATGTTTCACTGCCGTTTTCACTGTCTTGGAGGTTGGGAATCCTGCCAGCATCTGGATTTTCCACCTTTGGTAACCCTCATTAATCTTTGTGATTATGGTCCCCACTTACTAGAAGCACCCATATTACACCACAATTACTGGGAATATTAATTGGAAACTGGATTTTCTACTATGTCTCCTTTTATTTGCAAGTCTCTAATGGCTAAAACACAGGATTGCTTTTTGGGTAACAGCATCAAAGAACCAAGGTGGGGGAGGATATATAAATGTGCAGGTGATCAAAGAGAAATACTTACATTTGTGGTTTTCTTTTATTTCTAAACTCAAATTCAGATTTTAGGCAATGTTTTGTGCCAGAAGAACATGATGCTAGCATGTTTAGATGGCAATACCTGCTGCCCCCCTCCTCCAAGACTGAAAATTCCCTGGAGACTTGTTTTGACTCAAACAGCCCAAAGATATAATAGAGATATAAGAAGGAGGGTGCTGTAAAAACAGCTTATCTGTGATTAAGGACAGATGCACACTGGCTTTCATTTTCCTTCACTCCTGCCAGTGGGAATGTTGTGGCTTTTACTTACCTTTTGTTTGGCCTGATGAGGACATTGCGTGCTTCTGAAGAGATCTCTTAAGGCTGTTTCAAAGCAGGAAAAGAGTTGTAAGTGAGAGGGAAGTATTATAATGGGAAAAATACTTTTTTCCATTATCTTT
This sequence comes from Erinaceus europaeus, assembly GCF_950295315.1. Classification (NCBI taxonomy): domain Eukaryota; kingdom Metazoa; phylum Chordata; class Mammalia; order Eulipotyphla; family Erinaceidae; genus Erinaceus; species Erinaceus europaeus. The sequence goes on from NC_080162.1 coordinate 138,804,105, forward strand.
TAAAATATTTGTGTGTGTTTTTTGAGAAATGTGAAGCAGAAGAAAACACATAAAATTATTCCCTAGGATAGGGTTTTTGGATCATTGTTGCCATTGATTACATATTTCTACAAACTCTGTGGTGTTAATGGAAGGAAAATACATGCTTTTCTATTTTTCAAAACTGGAAGCATAAACTGAAATTCAGCCTCTGTTTTCAAAAGATGAATTATGGCAAAGGCTTTCTAAAATTGTGAGCTGCCTGCACTCCCTATAATTGAAAAATATCTTCAATCCAAAAACATTCAAATATATATATATATTTAATATTTATTTTATTTATTTATTCCCTTTTGTTGCCCTTGTTGTTTTATTGTTGTAGTTATTATTGTTGTTGTCGTTGTTGGATAGGACAGAGAGAAATGGAGAGAGGAGGGGAAGACAGAGAGGAGAAGAGAAAAATAGACACCTGCAGACCTGCTTCACCGCCTGTGAAGCGACTCCCCTACAGGTGGGGAGCCGGGGGTTCGAATGGGGATCCTTATGCCGGTCATTGTGCTTTGCGCCACCTGCGCTTAACCCGCTGCGCCACAGCCCAACTCCCTCAAATATTTTTATATAAGATTGCACTGAAAAATTTTTATTTTTTTCCCCAGAGTACTACTCAAGTTTGATTTATTATGGTGGTATGAGGAATTGATCCAGTGATCTTCGAGACTCAGCCATGAAAGTCTTTTTGCATAACTATTATGCTATTCCTTCCATCCTTGTATTGAAACATTTTAAATCCCACATTCTGATCTGAATTTTAAGAGTGGTTGGGCATGTGCAACAGGAGTTAAGGGGGAAAGGGGAAGAGAAGCAGAGTTAATTCAAAGCCTGCCCTATATGATGAGTCAGGAATCCATGTTTGCTGAAGGAACAGAAATAGGCTTTACATGAAACACCTCAGCTTCATGAAGCATTTGTTCAGCCAGAGCTAGCGTACTCTAGGAAATATTCTGAAAGAGCAGAGGAACAAATGAAAGCAGAGTCTTACTTCAGCCTTTACTTTTTATTAAATAAGTATGATAAGATATATACATATTTTCCTGTAAGATTCTATTAGAAGGAGAAGGGTAAATAGCTAAATTAAGAGCATAGTGGCTTATGCAAAAGACATGCTGGAGGCACTATATGCCAGAATTGAACAGTGCTCTTGAAAGAAAGAAGGGAAGAAAGAGATAGAGAAGAAGAAGAAGAAGAAGAAGAAGAAGAAGAAGAAGAAGAAAAGAAAAAGAAGAAAAGAAAAAGAAGAAAAGAAAAAGAAGAAGGAAGAAGAAGAAGAAGAGAAGGAAGAAGAAGAAGGAAGAAGAAGGAGAAGGAGAAGGAGAAGGAGAAGGAGATGGGAGAAGAGAAGGGAGAGAGAAGAAGAGGGAGAGAGAGGAAGGAAGAAGGGTACAGACCTGTAATTTGGGGCTGTGTGGTGGCCCACCTAGCTGAGTGCACATGTTGCAATGAGCAAAGACTAAGATTCAAGACCCTATTACCCCCTGTAGGGGAAAAGCATTGAGAATGGTGAAGCAGGGCTGCAGGTGTCTCTCCATTTCTCTCCTTATCTATCTCTATCTCCCTCTCCTCTCTTGATATCTGTCTCTATCAAATAAATAATATGAGGAAAATTAATTAAAAACTTTTAAAAGACCTGTAATTTAATAATTGCTTAATCAGAAAATGTCTCCTGGAAATCTATACAAGCAGCTTGCAATATATCCCTATGCTAGTCACAGTACTGAACACATGGTGGTCATCAAAACATTTATTTAAAAAAAATGGATATGTAAGCAAATGAGGGATTACAGACAAGTCAGCTATGCATTAAATAACTTTATGGATGGACAAAGTACAGAGCTGGTTAGTAGATTCCCCTAAAAGGGAAGGAGACAGACAGTACCTGAAAAGTACTGACAAGATACCAGTGCTTAGTGATCACAGCTGAAATCTGTTGCCTAGGAGAGGATCTAGGTTGAGAAATCAGGCTTCTCCAAATTACAGCGGGAGTTTTGATACTTGATTGTGCACTAGAATGGAATCTAGAACACAGCAACCAAAGCAGAAATCTAAGTTTTGACAGCAAGATGGAAATACTGTTTTCAAAGATGAGTTAAGGACAGACATTCTTAAAGAGAACTCACATAATCAAGTCCAGTCTTCTTTGGGAACTGGGGTTAATTGGTGATCAATTTCAATCATGATTAGATTTTGGTAGCAGAAGTTAAAATTCATCCTCAGTTTAGACTGCCTTTTTTTTTCTCTCCCAATTTAGGAGGGGCTCCTTGTTTAAATTTGCTCACTTTGAATAGGTTCAGCTGGGGAAAATCACAGCTGAGTGAGAGGGAAGGGAAATTTTAGAGGTAAGAGGAAGGTTGGGTGAATCTAAGAAGCATCTCTGAATGAAGAGTTTGAATATTACTGATACAGTACTAACTAGGAAACACATTCACATGATTATTACAAGTGAATGAAATAAATTAACTTCTTGACAACATATAAGATCACCAAAACAAAATATTCACCAGGGTACTGTGAAACATATTTACCTTCCAATGTACAGTATTTTATTTTTTTGAGGGTAGGATCAACACCATTATTCCTTTATCTAGTGAATTTTTATGGAACTATGTAAACTCATGACAGAATATTTAAATAGTATAAATGGAAGTAAACAGTTGCTCTGGGCTATTTATATGAATGTTGGTAAGTGTCTTGCTGTATGTGGTTTTTGAAATATTTTATGTATATGCAATTGTCTATGTATTCATACCTTTCTTTTACAAATAGAGTCATATACTTCCTGCTAACAATATTTATTAAATGTGTTCTTTATACATATATGTGTGTATATGTACATATGTACCTTATATTAATCATTAGGCTGCATATAACTTTATAACTTAATTTTTGTATATACTATATATTGAAACTAACTTAAAGGGGCAGCTTTGTTGATGTGTTATAACTTGAGACTTAAAAAGGAGCTTAGGGGGAGTCAGGCGGTAGTGCAATGGGTTAAGCACGTATGTGCGAAGCTCAAGAACTGGCATAAGGATCGTGGATAGAGCCCCCGGCTCCCCACCTGCAGGGGAGTCACTTCACAGGTGGTAAAGCAAGTCTGCCGGTGTCTATCCTTCTCTCCCCCTCTCTGCCTTTCCCCTCCTCTCTCCATTTTCTCTCTGTTCTATCCAACAACAACGACATCAATAATAACTACAACAAAAAAAAAGGGCAACAAAAGGGAAAATAAATAAAATAAAACTTTTTTTTTTTTAAAAAAGGGGCTTAGGTCTTTAGGGCTTCTGTGCTTAAAAGGATTCACAGTGGGATGCTGGGAACAGGTTTAAACAATTAAGGCAAGGTTTTATTAAGGTGAAATGGGTAAAAGGCAAAATAGCAATTAGCATCAGGGGTTAAGCTAGGTCCATAAAGTCTGTGTATAGTTATCAAAAGTTTAGTCCCATAAGATAAACAATTATCAGCTGATGTATAGGTTGCTCATGGATGTAGCGGGGTCTTAAAAGTTTACCATCTAGCAGAGTCACACATGTTCAGCTCCCAGAAGAAGCAGCCATGGTGGATACCTGGAGCATCTCTGTTGAGATGCTTCTGACCAGGAGAAGAAGCAGAGGGCTGTTTCAAGACCATGCTTTTATACATTCCCTTCTCTGTGTCCCTGCCTCAGGCTGACAGTACTCATATGCTAATAGTCCCAAACTCTTGTTGGCATCACAACAACTCTATATTTCAAGTTTTATTTTATCAGTGATCTAATAATGATTGACAAGATTGTGGCATAAGAGGGATACAATTCCATACAACTTCTACCACCAGAGTTCTATATCCCTTCTCCCCCACTGAAAGATTCTCCGTTCTTTATCATTTTGGGAGTATGGACCAAAGATCTTTATGAGGTGCAGAAGATGGAAGGTCTAGCTTCTGTAATTGCTTCTTTGCTGGACACAGGCATTGACAGGTCGATCTATAGCCATAGCCTGTTTTTATTTTTCTCTGTTTTAATGCACATGTATTAACATATTTCATATGTCCAGTATTCCTGTAGAAAAAAATTTCTAAAAGTAAAATTTCTGAGTGAAAAGGACATAAAATTGAGGTATTTACTTCTGTTTCTCTTAAAATGATAAAATGTATAATTTTCTAATATGTCTAATAGTATAATAGTATTAATACTTTTAAAAGATTTAATTTACTGTATTTATAATAGTAAACCAGCTAGCATAATTGCTAAGTAAATAACATCCTTATTAAGATAGCTTTCAAATATTTCCATCTTCAACTTTACTTCACAAATTTAGAAAATAAGAGCAAGGAGCAGAGTCACACAGATTGTGGAATAGAATTGAGAGCTCAACAGTAAGCCTCCATGCTTAATTTTTTGTAAGGAGGGCCCAAACTATTAAATGGAGAAAGGAGGAGCTCTTTAACAAATGGTGTTGGGAAAAGTGGGTTGAAACATGCAGAAGAATGAAACTGAACCACTACATTTCACCACACAGGTCCTTTTGGCCTTTTACAGCTCTTACCTTGCCTTGTCTTTCTGCTAGAAATTTGGTCATCTAAGTAGATCCAGACATCCCTCCAATAAAATAACAACAAGTTCAAATATAATTATGACAAAGGCTCTGGAAATCCTCTCTGGTAATTGACTTGGAAAGAAACTTGAAGCATTTTACTGAATCAAGACTATTGTTACAGGGCATGTGTGATAACACCAATTCTGAAATTGCCCATTTTAATTCATATATGAAAGATACACTGCACATTCTAAATTTGCTTTTAATAAAAGTGTTTTTTTCCCTCTACACCCAAAATGAGTTGATGCTAAGTCCTCTAACTCCCCCAAATTTGAAGAAACCCAGATATTGCTCTCAAGACTTTTCACCTCAGCAAATAACTTCTAGCATTTCAGCATATACCTCTTGATCAAGGCCACATGTACTATATCTCTGGCGTGACTACAATATGAACATTCTTCTCCACTGAAATGAAGCTCATCATTTCCTATGAATAGACAAGGCTTCTCTTATTCTCACACTTAAAAAAAAACTTTTATGGAACCATGTTTTTGACATACTTTAGGCTAATGGCATATGGCATCTTGACTAGATAAATTTACATACTATAATTTTTGCCATTGTAGCCATAGTATTTCCATGTCATATAAATATCATTTATTTTTCCTGTTGCAATAACTAAGTTGGGCTTTCAGTACGTTTGATGATTAAAAACTAACATTTCTGTCTATAGTTATTGTATTCAGATTAGACTTTCAGAATTGTTTGTTACTCCATCTCTACTTAAATATTGATCCTAATTTTCATGGAATGTCATACCTAAAATAGTGGAAAACAGTCCCAGTTATTCCAGTGGTTATTTTCATTGTTATCACCTTTGTGTTCTGTGACTAGAAGGTAAATTTCTTGTATAGATGTATCATTTATCCTACATAATAGTCTTTAGTTCATTCCTGATTTTTCTGGTTTTTTGTAATAAGACAATTATCTCTTTATTAAGAAAAAACAAAGACCATAATTATAAAAAATGGTTTTAAAATGTATTTTATTTGTTTACTTTAATAAGGGATAGAGAAAGCTACAGAGAGGGAGACAAAAAGAGAATGAGCACACAATAGCTTAGCTCTTTATGGTGGCATGGGGGATAGAATCTGGGACTTTAGAACCTCAAGCATGAAAATATTTATTTATTTATTTACTATTGGATAGAAAGTGAGAGTGAAAGGGGAGATAGAGAGGGAGAAAGAGACAGAGAGACACCTGCAACTGTGCTTCACCATTTGTAAAGCTTTCACCCTCTAAGTAGGGACCATGGGTTTGAACATTCAAGGCCCCTCACTGTAATGTGTGTGCGTAACCAGGTGTGTCACTGCCTGGCCCCCATGAAATTTTTTTTTGCATAACTATTATGCATAATAATTATACTGTCTCTCTTGCCTACTCCTGGTTTTACATTAATAGTGATATACAAGATTAAGAGATAATAGAGCATAATTCCATACCACTCGCATCCGTAAAATTCTGTGCCCCCACTGCCCCAAAGACAAAAACCATAATTCTCCCAAATTTGTAGATATGGCTTAATTTTTTTCTTTTTTTCAAGTTTGGGTTTCAATTCTCTTTATTCCTTTTAGAAGTGATGTCATATAAGGAGTGTTGCAGGTGAGTCTCTCTGTCTCTCTCCCTATCACTCCCTTCCCTCTTGATTTTTAGTTGTGTCTATCCAATAAATAAATAAAGATAATAAAAAATTGTCCTTATATGATTGCTTACAGAAAGGGAAACACCCAGAATCTTTACAATAAAGTTTCTGTCTTGCTTAAGTCCATCTTAGAAGGCAAGCCATTGCCAATGCCTCAAGGACATTGTTATCAGGGATAATTGCACTTTATCCCATATCCTTATGCTCAAAACTCTGCTCCATTAACTATCTGTGCTCCAAAGTGAAAACTATCAACAACATTTATGAAGAAATGAAACTAATGCACTTTTATATATACAGAACACTTTCTTTGCTTGCGCTGCATAATATATTTATGCACACATATCAACTTGTTTTCTTTCCATGTTATGATATTTATTCCACAGCTAGTTTCGTCTCATGAAATGGCTGGTCAGCTTCTGACTGCTCCCACACAATATAAGAACTTGTTTCCAAAGAGCAGAGAAAATTGACCAAGCTTTGTAGTGAGATGACAGATGGATTCTGTCATGTTGCCAGAAACATGAAATTACAGGTGACACCTGATATATGAAAAATAAAGACCATGCATCCAGTTATCAGTCTTTGGCCTTTAGTTTTGTGATGTCATCAGCCTGCAGGTGGCTTACCTGAGATTCTGAGTAAAATACTGAGCATTGTCCAAGGGACCACGTGGACACTTTTTATCTCCCCATCTGTGTGATCTCCCGTGTGATGACTTTGGACAACAGCCATTTTTATTATTGTCTTGGTTTACAGAAAGCTTTCAGAAGGTTATCTGTGGTCTTACTTATCCTTCTCTGTTCTTTGTCTTAAAAATAATCTGAATTTAATTATACAATTCTATTGCATCATTAATTGTGATATTCCTCTATTTAAGATTACATTTTCATCATTTCCAATAGAGTCAATAAGAACAGTGAGGTGTAAATGATACCTACACAATATCAACCTGGATTTGGGTTGTACATGGTGCTCAGAAACTGTCCTTTGTTCTATAGGCTTCTTCTGACAATTTGGTGGCACATTAAAAGCAGGCCTGAGGAAGTCATGCTTTTCTTTCCTGGGCTTTGGAAAGTAGAGCTAATAACCTACTATTTATTTCCACTCAGTTTAGTTTCCTCTCTTTTATTTTTTATTTTAATTAGTGACTTAATATTGTTTTACAAAATTATAAGATAACAGGGGTATAATTCCGCACTGTTCCCACCACCAACATTCTGTATCCGCAATCCTTATGTATCCTTCTTTATCCCCAATATATGCCCCACTGGAAGCTACAATAGTTGTCTTAAGGTCACAGATATGGATTGACTATTATTTCTACATCTCTCTGTCTATATTTATATATATTTGCCTCCCCTCTTTTCTCATGGTCCATTCTTCTTTTCTAAGTCACACCTCCACCTATTACTACTTCTGAATATCCTTTCTTTCCCTCTCTTCTATCTCTGGGTCTTGATGGAGCCACCTCTCATTAAAAAGCTCATTTAATTTGAGATTTCCTAACAAAATAATGACATGTTTCTTTAAAATGCTAGTAAAGTAAACTTCACGTGCTGGAATTAGGTAATGATTAATAACTCACACTTTTGGGAGCACTGAAAACATAGTCAGGTGCTGTGGACTCTGTGACCATGAGTGGACTTACAACTTATAAATTCTAGTAAGCTGTATTTTTGTTTTCTTTTGTTTCTGCCAAGTCAACAAGGCAAGGAGGAGTGGGGGTAATAATGTTCAATATTAAAGTCTGCACAACTGTAAACACCAACACCAAAAATCAAACTCAAATTCTGCTGATTTCAAAGCTATATTCCTCACCCAATATACCAAAATTCTAATAAATATTAAGCTGATAGATCAAGTGCTTTCCAGATGCTATGTCATATTCCCTCCTCATTGTGATATGACATTAAAGTAAATAGGGGAATAGGTGGGGAAGGGGGAGACAGGTGGTGGCCCACCTAATTATGTGCAAATATTACCATGCATAAAGACCCAAGTTCATGCTCCTGATCCCCACCTGCAGGGCGGAAGCTTTATGAATAGTGAAGCAGGGCTGCAGGTGTCTCTCTGTCTCTGTCCTTTTCTACCTCCCCCCTCTCAATTTCTTTTTCTTTTATCTGCTCTAAAATAAATAAAGTTAAAGAATGAAGAAAAAAAACATACCATTTATCCTCAAAGTTTCCTTTAAATTTTATTTACTATTGGATGGAGATAGAGACCAGTTGAGAGGGGGAGATAGGAAGACAGACAGAGAGACACTTGCATCCCTGCTTCACCACTTGTGAAGCTTTCCCACTGCAGGTAGAAACCAGGGGCTTGAACCTGGGTTTTTGTGCACTGTAGTGTGTGCCCTTAACTAGGTGACCTCCTCCCAGTCCCCACAAAATATTCTAAAAAGAAGCTATCATGGCTCCTTTTCTTCACTATTATCGTGAAGTGTTAATACTCACAGCTTTCTTTTTGTTTCCTATGTCAGTCTGTGTTCTACATCGATCTGATCTCTTTTCCCTTTCTGTGCTCAGTTACAGATGACCAAGGACAGAAATAAATTGAGAAAGAAGAGGGAGAATGAGAGTCATCTGCAGCACTAGTGAATCTTCTTCCTTCAGGTGATGACCTGGGGTTTGAACTTGGGTCCTTGTGGATGGGAATGTGTGCCACTGCTTGGGCCTGCAAGTATGAGATTTCAAGAATTCTCACTTGTTATATGCATGTGTGTGTTATTGTATATAGAGAAATACTTAATGTGTATAATGTAAAATATTTGAGTTTATATTTATTTATTCATTTTTAGTATTAAAATATTTGTTTATTTATTTCCATTTTGTTGCCCTTGTTGTTGTAATTATTGTTGTTGTTATTGATGTCATCGTTGTTGGATAGGACAGAGAGAAATGGAGAGAGGAGGGGAAGACAGAGAAAGATAGACACCTGCAGACCTGCTTCACCGCTTGCGAAGCAACTCCCCTGCAGGTGGGGAGCCAGGGCTGGAACCAGGATCCTCATGCAGGTCCTTGTACATTGCGCCACGTGAGCTAACACCCAACTCCCTTGAGTTTATATTTAATACCAGAAATCCTTGAAATTACATTTTATCACATTTCTCAATAATGACAGGAGGTTTGTTTCTTTGATTATATGATTGTATGAATCACAATAAATTTCAAAAATTCAGTAATGAGAAAAAGCTCCACACACATTTTTCAGAAGTAAACAGAAATATCTAGCATAATAATGAGGATGGTGACAATACTTCAGCAATACTACTGTGTTCTAATTATTACAATTTTTACTTCACAAGGAATAATATGATACTGAGTCTTATTTGTATCCTCAGTGAGACCATTCATGTTGAATAAATCTTGGATAAATGAGAGAGATCGAATGTAATGTGAGAATTATAGGATTCATAATTGCCCCATTGAGGATTTGGGAATATGTACCAATTACAAACTCCACAAATGAGTTTTTAATAGACACACTAAATAGTATCATTATGCCCCATCTACAAAATCAAGTGTTTTTTTTTCCTGCACTGTAATGTTTTTATTTTATTTTATTTTATTTGGTCTCAAAATCTTGAACTCATAAAATAAACACCTATCATTATGGGCAACAAGGCATTAAATGTGTTCATCAAATTACATGTCAGTAAATAAATCACAAATGATCCATGACATCTATTGTAAAGAAGTTCAAATTTCTGAAAATGCACATATATATTAACACTGGACTTATACATCAATGACATGTGTAGGGAATGACCCATTTTATGTAGTCAAAGAATGATGAGATATGGCTGAGAAGAGGTACAAGAAGTTTTCAAGTGGATACAAATATAATTGCTAATCTAAATAAACTTTCCCATATCAATATATTATTCTCAGATTAACTTAATAAGTATCTCTATTGATATGATCAATGAATACTGAGAAGGGAACTAAAAAGACTTCTCTGAGGACTATTGGAAGGGCTGGGTGGTGGTGCCATGGTTGAGTGCACATATTACAATGTGCCCTTGTAACATGTGCAACAGGTTTAAACCCCTTGTCCCAATCTGCAGGGGGAAAGCTTCATGAGTGGTGAAGCAGGGCTGCAGCTGTCTCTCTCTTTCTCTCTCTCTCTCCCTTCTTCTCTCCATGTCTGGCTGTTTCCATCCAACAAATAGATAAAGATAATAATAAAAAAAAAGACTACTAGAGTAGAACATAATATAATGTGAACTAAGTAGCAGGAGATCTGATTGCTGATCTCCTAAGCTATGTAACTTTCATAAATGGACTCTTAAGAGAGCATTCCATCACTTCCTAATGATATTTCTTATCACTTTGGTAAGTCAGACAATAGCCCCTAAAATAAAAATCAATACATTTCATTCAGATGGTTGTGATTCTGAGTAAGCAAATCTTAAATAAGAAAGAACTAAACTTAGGAAAACAACTTTGTTCGGATTAAAATCTAGGATAGACCTAGTGACATTGTAATGGTGTTCAAGGAAGCACAAATCTGTCATAATCCCTTCTGAGTGATTATTTATTCATACTTGATTTATTTAAAAATGTGTGTGGTTAGGTTCAGAATTGCTTCATATTTATTATATGATAGGAATGCTGTGAAGAGAGTCAACCCTCTGAGTTATCATCAAAAGCAAATTTTCTCCCTTTTTTCTAATTTTTAAAAATTTAATTAGCATTGATTTAAAAATTATAAAATTCCAGGAGGTTCAATACCACATTTACAAGTATGGATATACTACTCACTGTACCTGCTAGCAAGGTCCCTATGCCCCCTATTACCTCTGATAGTAACTATAATTTTTACAAGAGCTAAAAGACAGTTTTGCCATTTCTTTTGTCATTTCATCTGCTTTAGTATCTATATTCCACATGAGTCATATAAGGTAAACCATCCAACAGTTATCATTCACCTTTTTCTTTTCTTTTTTTCCCTTTCTTCTTCTTTCTTTCTTTCTTTCTTTCTTTCTTTCTTTCTTTCTTTCTTTCTCTCTTTCTTGTTTATTATATTTATTTATTGGATAGAGACAGACATAAATAGAGAAGAAAAAGGGTGATAGAGAGGAAGAGAGACACCTGCAACACTGCTTCACCACTCTCAAAGCTTTCCACTTGCTTTCCACTTGAGGGGATCAGGAGTTCAAACCCAGATCCTGTTTATTGTAACATGCACTCAACTAGGTGGCCACCGACTGGCCCCTCTTTCTTTCTCTTTCTTTCTTTCTTTCTTTCTTTCTTTCTTTCTTTCTTTCTTTCTTTCTTTCTTCCTTTCTTTCTCTTGTTCCCTCCTTCCTCCCTCCCTCCCTCCCTCCCTTCCATTTATTTACTTATTTATTTTTTGCCACCTCAATTATTCTGGGGCTTGGTACTTGCACAATGGATCCACTGTTCCAGGTGGTCCTCCCCAAAATTCCCACCTCATTCTTTTATTTAATAGGAAAGAAAGAAGTTAAGAGGGAATGGGGAGGCAGGGAGAGAGAAAGTGGTGCCTGTAGTACTGCTTCACTGCTTCTGAGGTTTTCCAGTTACAGGTGGGGACTGGCATCTTGAACCCAGTCATTATACATGATAATGTGTGCTTTGCTGTACACACCACCACCCAGCCCCTCTTTACTTATTTCACATAGAATGATCACCTCTAGTTTCATTAATTTTTATCCTAAATGATACAATGTCAACATTTTAATATTTATTTCTTCCCTTTTGTTGCTCTTGTTTTATTGTTATAGTTATTATTGTTGTTGTATTGATGTTATTGTTGTTGGATAGGACAGAGAGAATTGGAGAGAAGAGGGGAAGTGGGGGGGGGGGAGAGAAAGATAGATACCTACAGACCTGCTTCACCGCTTGTGAAGCTACTCCCCGGAAGGTGGGGAGCTGAGGGCTAGAACCGGGATCCTCACACCAGTCCTTGCACTTTGTGTCACCTGTGTTTAACCTGCTGCGCTATAACATGGCTCTCCAGTGTCTTATTTAAAAATCAAAATAAGAGGATGAGTTAGCTGAATTGGGACAGGGTGGTGGTGCATCTGGTTGAACACAAGGAGCTGAGTTTGAGCCCCTGGTTCTCCCTACAGGGAGAAAGCTTTCAACGTAGTAAAACAGAGTTGTAGGTCCCTCTCTTTCTCTCTCTATCTCCTCCTTCCCTCTTGATTTCTGTAAAATAATTTTTAAAAAATGAAAGCTGAATTCATTGTGGTCATTATTTTAATTTATGTAAATAAACCAAGCTGTATGCCTTAAGCCTATACAATATTTATCTTAACCTACACCAAATATTTATCAATAAAAATTATAGTATCCATATTTCTTTGTCCAAAGAACATCATAAGTCCTCTCCTAAAATCTGGGAAATGAAAATATGCTTTGTTCCTATTATATCCACAGATCAAAGGTAAATCAGTTTTCTTACTGGAAAAACTGCAACAGTGTCTATCATCTAACACAAAGCAAACAAGACAATAACATTTGTTTACTATCTGTCAGAAATCAGAACTACACTGGCAGACTTCTCACTTAGTACACACACACACACCATATATATATATATATATATATATATATATATATGTATATATGTGTGTATATACACATACACATTGCCTCCAGGCTTACAGCCGGGGCTCAGTGCCTGCACTAAGAATCCATTGTTTCTGGAAGCCTTTTTTCCTTTTTTCTTCCTTTTTTTCTGTTGCTGTTGTTATTGCTGTTGGATAGGACAGAAAGAAAATTAGAGAGTAGCCTAAGACAGAGGGAGAGAGAAAGATGGACACCTTCAGACCTGCTTCACCACCTGTGAAGTGACCTCCTATTCAGGTGAGGAACCCGGGGGTTAAACTGAGATCTTTGTGTGGGTCCTTGCATTTTGCACTATGTGCACTCAACCCAGTGTGCCACTGCCAGGCCCCCTATGGATATCTTATAGTATCTCTTGTTTTGCAAAGGTCAACAAGGAAGAAAAGAAAAAAAAGCAAATCTATACTCCAAATATGTTCCAAAGACTTAGAAATTAACTCATAAATTCTGACTTGAGTTTATTATACACAATTACATTACCTTTGAATAACTACAAGTTCACAAATAATAATCAATAAATATGATACCTATATTCATCACTTAAAAATTCAAAGTAGAGATGGTCTCTCAAGACAATAACTTATCCCTCTTTTCTTGAAAGTAAGACTCAGAAAATAATAAAGTAACCAGAATTAATTGATTCATGTGGAATTCTCTATCTTCCTTTCTAACTTTTTTGGGTGTCTTAGTCTGCTCTTTCAGAAGTTATAAACATCTGACTCACTGACTACAAATACATATTTTTTGTGTTTCATCCATCAGTGGACATAGGAATTAAAAATGGAGCCCACTTCAGCATAAAATGTGAACCTAGTTACACAAGCCTTTTAAAAAACTCAATGATAGGTAAAGAGCTTTCATACCCATTGAATATCTTATCTTAGTGTTTCAATGCAGCTAGGTTATGGTCTTGCAAGAGAGACTATTTAACATGGTCTATAGAGATTTTATTTTTTAAGTTGAGAAAGTAACCTGAAATATGGCAAGGATAATGATTTCTATATACTCTTGAAGACTGTCAGTATCTCTATAAAAAGGACATGGAATGCATTACCTCTTCTGTCCAAAGTAACTATTATATTTTTAGAGTCTGAATTGACAATAGATTTAGTTTGCATACATTAGTATTCAGCCAATTTGCCTATTTTGGATGTTAAATAAATAAGTATATGACTTTGTGCATATGAAACTAGCTTTTCTCGTTAACTGAAATTGTTAAGTAAGTTCAGTGGTTGTGTCTTCCTTCTCTGCATCAGAATATGGATATGAAGAGAAAGATATGAAGATATGAAAAGAAAAAAATTCATAGTTCTTTTCATATAGTAAAGTATTATTTCTTTATTTTAAATTTCAGAAGATAGCTCATCTCAAATAAAATTAATAAAGTTAAGGATTTCTAATCAACTTTCTAAGCACCGTTCTTCTAGCTATGTTCTCAAAATATGCTATGAAATAAAATATTATTGCTAGGAATAATCTGAATATGAGTAATACCTAGTAATGAAAGATATCAAAACAAAGAATTTTAAGATAGCTAATATTTTAAGGAGTCTAAACAAAATTTAAACAGGTGAGGTTTTGAGACTAGTAGAAACTCAAAACTGACATGTGAAAACCAAGTACAATATTTGCTTATAGAATTCAATCCATATTCTCAGTGAAAATATAGGATTAAGCTATTGATCAGCAACTATTATAGAGTGGATAAATAAATTATGCTGGAAAAATAACCTGTGGGGTTATAGACTGATTTGCCAATGTCCATGTCCAGTGGAGAAGCAATTACAGCAGCCAGAACTCCTACCTTCTGCACCCTTTAAAGATTTTTGGTCCATACTCTCAGTGGGGGAGAAGTGATAGGAGAAAGAGGATAAGAGGACTCTGAACTTCAACTCCATCAGGACCTGCAGACAGGAGAAATGAAGAAGGAGGAGGAGGAGGAGGAGGAGAAGAAGAAGGACATTCAGAAGCAGCAATAGGTATAGGTGTGTAGGTGTGACTTGGAAAGGAAGAGAAGATGGGACCATGGAGAAAAGGGACCAAATATCTATAAATATAGACAAAGATTTATAGAAGTAATAGTGACCAGAAATAGATTCAGAAATGTGAATTAACATGTTTTTAAATAAGATGCTTTGGAAAAATGACTCCTGCTCCGTTATGGGTCAAGAAGTTTTAAAAAGAGTCAACGTCTAGAACTCTGAGAGATAATTACAAAAAACTAGTTGTTGCTATTTTATGTCAGTTAGGGTGACATGCTATGCAGCGATAAGTAACCAATATATTTATGGCAAAAGGTTTAACAGTTTTGTTGAAAATTAAGACTGTGATTCATTAACTCTTCTAATAAATAAAAATAACAGAAGAAATTAAGTTGGAATATTTTTCCAGTTATCAAAATAACACCAGAGAAAGCCTCATATTTGTATGAGAAGACTACATAGATTATCTGATTGATGAACATGTGAGGTTAAAATGTTACAAGGTAGCAATGTTTTGACAGGTGTTTTGAGGTTGGAGATCCATACAATTTTGCTGATCTCCTCCATTTTATTGTGACAACAGCTTAGGTCCTATCTTTCACTACTAACACTGTTTTCAATGCCAGGTTCACTCTTTTATGTCTTTTTTGTGTTAGTCTCTTGGTTTTCAAAGAAATTCCTAAACAGAAGAGACTTTAATGTATCTGTTGTCTCAAGGTATTTTAATTCTCCCAGGCTTAAGATATAATAGATAGGTGAAGGAGGTAGAGAATCCTAGGAATGACACCAGGTGCCTCTGTAGGAGAGGCCAGACCTGTGGAATTTCTTTTACTGAATTCAATCTGTCAGTGGGTAGGGTGGTACTGTGTTTCAGGAATTTTCAAAACATCCAAATATTCATTTCAAATGTGTTTGAGGAATTACTTGTCCTGTAATTAAATTATTATGGATAACATTGTTGCCTCCAGAAAAAGGAGATCATTACCAATGAAAGACCAAATAAATAAATAAATAGTATTAGGCATACTTATACAATGTCACAAAATTCTGATTCAGAAATTCACACAGAAACTAAACCAAAACAAATGGTGAATTTCTGAGTCAGAATTTTGTGACAAATTGCTTTGCTGGTTTAAATAAATAAAATCACAACATATATGAGATTAGCAATTCATTGAACCAGCATGAGGGAAAAAAGAAACAGTTTAATTTTCAGTGAGCTCTGGATTTTTTAATGACTGGTTATTATTGTGGAAAAACTACATAAAACAGAGTAAATACATGTTTAATTACTTTTCAAATTAAACATAGATTTTGAAAGTATAAGCAAATCTGTCAAAGTAGGTTTCATGCACAGATGAAAGATATATATCACATTCATAGGGAAGTCACATAATCAGAAGACATGAACCAATGTAAAAAAATTCAAAGTAATAGTTTGTGTAATTATATGGAATCAGAGGGATCTTGTACTTTGTTCCTGGCTGGGGGAGAGACCTTATGTAATACTGAAATGAAACATTATTACTGTCTCACTTACTCATTCTTGGAATTGGTCTAGTGATTACTTCAACATAGACATCAGTGGAAAACATTTGACATCTGGCCTCGAAAATCAGACAGGAGGCCACAGAGACTTTGATTAAAAAAAACTTCATGTAATTTTCTCCAATCAGTAGTTTGGCCTATTCTTTTATCAGAATGAAAGTTGCTCTCATCGCCTGCAAATTTATACTAAAGCTTTAAACAAACAAGCACGAAACTTTTACATCAAAATCCCCCTCCTTGAAGAAATACAGAAGAACTTGATGATTAGCTGTGTTGATTATTTGGTTTCTTCAATGTGAAACAAGAAGGCATTCTGTTGTAAATATATATATGTACATATGTATTATTCCAGCTGTGGAACAGAAAATAATGTGCCCTTAAATGTGTGTATTCACCCTTCATCTCATGAAGCACTTTTTTTTTTTCCTTTTGGAAAACCACACAAAATGCTGTTGCTTGCTGGAAAAAAAAAAAAAGAAAGACAGCTTTTTCACATCATCTATGTGCCAGGAACTATTCTGAAGTCAGAAATCATGCAAGCCACTAGGGTTCTGTATGTTTAACCTCCTATAGAGCAGAGCCATTCCCATTACTGAGAAGAATGAACCCTCAGCAACACAACAATAGAGATCCTGAAATGAACTGCATTGCAGTATTGCCATGAATTGAAGTCTCCATCAGGGGCTGTGGCTCTTGGCTTCAGAGAGCAAGGGCTTTGGTGAAGTCGAGCAAGGAATTCTGCAGTAATGAGCCATCCTGCTGCCTTTTCTCTTTGAAGTTCAATTTATTTGATGAAACTTGATAATTAGTGTATGTCCAACAAGCTAACGCCAATATATCTGCTTTTCAGGTCAGAAGTAGTAGTTGCAGTCTTTTGGAATAAACTACATCTACAAAGTTAACATCACACAAAGACAGTCCCTACTAATATAGTGTCATACTAAATTTGCTATCTCTTAGAAACAATGAGGTGTGTTGTAAAATATGTGTATATCAAAACATTCATAATAACATAAGAAGATTTGAATACAAGAAAATCATGATGCTCAATTATTTATCTTGAAATTACTTTCAATCATAGCTGATATGGTATATATGTGATGACTATTACACACACACACACACACACACACACACACAGTCACAATGTTCTAATCCATGTGCTCACATTAGTTTTCCACATCCAGGTTCATTTTCCAAAGGAAGAAAAACAGTATAATGAAGTAAAAATTAACTTTTTTTTCTCAATTCTACAACTTTATCTTTTCATGGTTTACAAATTGTCATTGCACTACTATCACCTAGAGAATATGAAATCTACTCAATGTTAAGAGACACTGTTAAAAAGTGAGAAAGAAAGGTAGAAAGAAAAAAAAGGAAAAGAAAAATCATTTCTCCCACTTCACTACCTGAAATAGCAAAGCGCAAAATCATAGAAGGTGGAAAAAGGAAACGTCAAGATCATTTTTCAAAATGTCAATGTTTTATTTAAACCTGCCTGGGGCTGATCTTTGCACTCAATCCATGTACATGGCATAGTATTGGAATTACAACTCTCAAATGGAAAGCAGTCACAAGTACAAGGTAGATTTTGCATCACAAGTGGTGAGTATTTCTTGATACAGGCTTACAACAGTCATTTATTGGTCCATTGGCCTACATCCTCATGAAATCAGATTGCATTTTTGGAAATCAAACAGAGAAATAAAATCTGCTCTCTAAGATAGGTATCTACTGGGAAACACTGTCATTAGGGGACTGCTACATGAGGTATTCTGTTGGAAAGAAAAGTGTATTGTTCCATGGGGAAATGTATATAGGGGAAATTGATATTTAGTTATTCCTATCTGTCATGCTCCTGAAAAAGAGATGCTAGGATTTTTTATCTTGAAAATCATTCTATTATTACTCTTCTCAGATGTATTTATTTGTGTAACACATACTGCAGAAGCTTAAACTCCTTTCAATTTCTGTCAGTAAATGTTAAATTTGTCTGAGAAAACAATAGGGAATACTTTTTAACCATTTTAGGCTAACCCATTAGTGCCGTAGCAGTGAAAATTTTCTTTCTTTCTTTTTTTAAATTTCTTTATTGGGGAATTAATGTTTATATTTGACAGCAAATACAATAGTTTGTGCATGCATAACATTTCTCAGTTTTCCATATAACAGTACAACCCCTTCTAGGTCCTCTGTCATCCTTCTTGGACCGGTATTCTCTCCCCTCAGGCACCCCAGAGTCTTTTACTTTGGTGAAATATGCCAATTCCAGTTGAGGTTCTACTTGTGTTTTCTCTTCTGATCTTGCTTTTCAACTTCTGCCTGAGAGTGAGATCATCCCATATTCATCCTTCTGTTTCTGACTTATTTCACTTAAGATGAATTTTTCAAGGTCCACCCAAGGGGTGACTCTCACTTAGGAAGATAAGCTTACCAGTTCCCCCTTGCTAGCTCAAGGGCTCAGCGATATAGACAAGAGACAACGGGGAGGATTCTGGTATGAACTTCTCATTTATTTGGGGGTGGGCTTGGGTTTATATAGGGATTCAAACAAAAAACATTTTTCAAATACATCAGAAATCACATGTTTTTTAAAGGTCAGCTTGCCCCTATGGTAGGGGGTTGGTATGACAAGAATTGATGTGATACATAAAGGTCAAGACAATTATTCTTCATGATGCAAACAGGTTAATTATCTAAAGGCATTTGAGAGAAGCATAGGGGTTAAACTAGTAGGATGAGATAGAGAGAAGATAAACAAGGCTTGATGTAAATCATAGATATTAAAGAACATAAGGAAATAGTGTTTTGGGGCTTCACTGTCTGGTGTCGAGGAAGGGTTTGATGGAGTGTGTGATAAGGTGTGTTCTTTGTGATCAGAAGGTGAGGTAAACTTTGAGTAAATGAACCTTAAAGCAGGCAGCCATGTGGTCTGCTGCTAGCAGGGAGAAACTGTGATATCTCTGTGAGCTTGAGAGTCTTACAAGGGGAAACTGAATCTGGGAGACATTTTCCCCTTTGCTCATCTCTATGAGAGAGGCCAACAAGGGGGTGTCTTTTCCAGACCTCCATCCTAGGATGGGGGGAGTTTTCCCTAAGCTCTACCACGCTTTCACATAGTCCCACAGTATTCAATATCTTTTAATCTCTTTTTGAAATCTCTTACTTCTTTTTTAGTTGTCTCTAATTCATCCTCGATCTTGCTAATTCTTTCTTCAGCCTCATTGATTCTATTCTCTCTCCCCTCTGCTATTTTCTGAAGTTCATCTATTTTGTTACCCTGCTCTGATACTGTTTAAGCTTGTTCAGCTAGTTGTGTTCATAGCTCAGCTATTTCAGCTTTCAGCTCTCTAATAACTTTGAGATAATTAGTGTCTTCTTTCAGAGTCTCATTTGTTGTTTCTGCATTTCTGATGACAATTCTTTCAAACTCTTTACTCACTCCTGTGATTATTTACTTAGCTAGTGTTTGGATGTTGACCTCATTATTTTGTGCTTCACCCTTTGGGAGGCTTTTAGCTGAACTCTTGTCCTGGTTCATTTCTCTAATATTTCTTCTTGTTGGTTTAACCATTTTATATATTATGTTATGAGTTCCCTCTCTCAGTAGTTTTAAAATTACTGATCACTATTTCCTGGATTGACTTGTGTCTAAGTAAGGTAATTAAAGGGATTCACAGCTGTGGAAGTTAACAGTTGTTTCAATAGTATTTTAATCCCTGTTTTTTTTCTTCCCTGTAGGCTATGGGAGCCTGAGGGCTTTTAAACTCTAAGTAGGCTTCCTAGCTTAATCACTGACTCCTGACCAAGAGATAAAGCAGGGTGTGGCAGAGATAATCCAGTGGTTATGCAAAAAGACTTTCACAGTCCCACAGCTATGCCACTGAGGTATAGGTCTTCTCCTGAGTTTCCTGGTTAGTTCTCTGTCCCCTGCTGTCAGCCCAGGGCCTCCCTGCCACTGCTTCAGATTCTGAGGTCAGTAGCAATGGAGACTCAGAGTTGCACTTGATGAGTCTCAACAGAGTCGTCTCCTCCCTTCAGTCATCTCCTTGTTGGTGGAACAGACTGGAGGTGGTGTCTCAACTGATAAACTGCTAGACTGTTACTAGGCACTTAATCTCTCCCTAGTCTCCTCTCTGTCTACCAGCCACACGTGTATGTACTCACTGTTGATTTGGTGGGTTCCTGAAGTCATTCCAGTCCTGTCTTGTTTCAGTACCAGGTGGTCTTCTTTGGTATTCCTAGTTGATCTGGGAGAGGAGAGGAGAGGAACACATCTGCTGCTGCTCACAGCCCCACCTCTGGAAGTCTACCATGATTCCATCCTGATTTCCCAAGGCAGACAACGTCACCAATGTGTCCTGGAACCTCACCTCACCAGAGCCCTGCCCTACTAAAAAAATACATAAACAGGCTGGGGTAAGCACGGACCTGCAAATGTCTGTGTCTTGTGGAGAAGCAATTATACAAGCCAAACTCTCACCTTCTGCACCCTAAGAAATATTTTTGTTCATACTTCCTTAGGAGGAGCAATGATAGGGGAAGATGATCAGAGGTCTCTGAACTCTAAGTCCATCAGGACCCAGAGAGAGAAGAGGAAAAAAGGAAAGATATTAGGAAGTATTATTTAGTATAGGTGTAAGACTTGGTAAGAAAGAGAAGGCAGGACCACAGGAAAAATTGGGCCAATATATACACAGATAGTTATAGAAATAGTAGTCAACCCATATCTGCAACCATGGGAGAAATGCTATAGCTTCCCATGGAGACAATGGGTATACAGAACTCTGGTGGTGGGAACAGTGTAAAATTACATCACTATTATCATATAATTTTGTAAATCAATATTATCTAACTAATAAAAATTTTAAAAGGAAAATTAATAAAAAATAAAATTCCATTTATGGTACTTTAATAAAGAAATAACTACCTCTCCTGGTCACTAGGAATACCAAAGAAGATCACTTGGTACCACAACAAGACAGGACTAGAATGACTTTGGGGCCCCACCAAATCACCAATGAATGCAAACACATGTGGCTCATGAACAGAGAGGAGACTAAGGAGATACGGAGAGGCTGGTAATCATGTGGCAGTTTATCGGTTGAGGCAACACCTCCAGTCTGTTTACCAACAAAAATACTGCTGAAAGGAGGAGAGGACTTCCCTAAGATTCACCAAATGCAATTGTGAGTCTCCATTGCTACTACCCTTAGAGGCTGGAGCAGCAGTGGGGAGATGCTGTGCTGACAATGGGGGACAGAGACCTGACCAGGAAACTCAGAAGAGCTACACCCCAATGCCTTAGCAGTGGGGCAGTATAGTTGGAGTCTTTCCACAATGTTCTCCTGATGAGAGCATGGTGAACCTCAGAACCTACAGACTATAAACAGGACTTGTTTAGAAACTCACAGGGCCCAGCAGCACTGCCCAGCTTGGCAGAGAAGCAGAATTGAGCCTGAAGCTTTGGATCCTTGGGGTATGAGAGTCTCTTTGCATAGTCACTGTACTATCTCTCCCCACCCTGCTTTATCTCTTGGTCAGGAGTGACTAAGAATCCTATTTATAGTTTAAAAGCCCTCAGGCTCCCATAGCCTACAGGGAAGAAAAAGAACAAAAGAGGCTTTAAGCCACTGTGCTCCTACTCAGGGATTGAAATAATATTGAAACAACTTTTAATTTACACAACTTTGAACTCTTTAACTACCTTACTTTGACACAAATCAATCCAAGCAAAAGTGATCATGAATTTGAAAAGTACTGAGAAAGGGGCCTCATAACATACTATATAGAATGGTTAAACAACAAGGAGAAATATTGGAGAAATGAATCAGGACAAAAGTCTAGCTAAACGTCCCCTAAAGGTTGAGGCACAGAATAATGAGGTCAATACCCAAACACTAGTTAAAGAAATAGTCACTGGAGTGAGTAAAGAGTTTGAAAGAATTGTCATCAGAAATGCAGAAACAACAAATGAGACTCTGGAAGTAAACACTAATTATCTCAAGGTTATTAGAGAGCTGAAAACTGCAATAGCTGAGCTATGAACACAACTAGCTGAACAAGCTTAAACAGTATCAGAGCAGAGTAACAAAATAGATGAACTTCAGAAAACAGCAGAGGGGAGAGAGAATAGAATCAATGAGGCTGAAGAAAGAATTAGCAAGATCGAGGACGAATTAGAGACAACTAAAAAAGAAGAGATCACAAAAAAAGATTAGTAGATACTGAAAACAACAAGAGACCTATGGGATGATTTAAAAAAAATAATATACACATTATTGGATTACCAGAGGAAGATGGGGGGGAGGAAGAAAGCATTCTACATTGCATAATATCTGAAAACTTCTCTACTCTAGACAAAATCAAAGACATAAAGGTTCAAGAAGCCCAGAGGGTCCCAAACAGAATTAACCCAGACTTAAGGACACATCATATTTAGAATGGAAAAGAATAAGGATAAAGAAAGGATCCTGAAGGCTGTAAGAGAAAAACAAAGAGTCACCTACAGAGGAAAACCCATAAGTTTAGAAGTAGACTTTTCCAGTCAAACACTACAGGCAAGAAGAGAATGGCAAGATATCTATCGAATACTCAATGAGAAAAGCTTTCAGCCAAGATTACTGTATCCTGCTGGACTGTCATTCAGACTAGATGGAGGCATAGAAACCATCTCAGAAAAGCAATAGTTGAAAGAATCAACGATCACCAAGCATGCCCTGAAAGAAGTTCTGAAAGTTCTCCTATAAACAGCCAGACCACCATAAATATTCCATATATCAGAAAACTCTAAAAATCTATAAGAATGGCACTCAAATATCTTCAATCTTTGATATCAATAAAGGTCAATAACCTGAATTCACCCAATAAAAGTCACAGAGTAGGAAAATGGATCAGAAAACATAACCAAACAATATGCTGTCTATAGGAAACCCACCTAACTCAACAAGACAAATACAGACTCAAAGTGAAAGAATGGAAAACTATAATACAAGCCAATGGCCCACAAAAAGGGCAGGAAAAGTTACTCTCATATCTGGCATGATAGAATTTAAAATCAATAAAATTTAAAAAGACAGGGATGGGCATTACTTAATGCTCAGAGGTTCAGTCAATCAACAGGACTTAACAATTAGTAACATCTCTGCACTTAATGAGAAGCCAGCTCAATACATCAAACATCTGCTGAAAGACCTACAGCAATATATTAACAGCAACACAGTAAAAGTATGGGACTTCAACACTCTACTCTCTCAACTTGACAGATCATCCATTCAAAAAATCAATAAAGAAATGAGGAAGCTAAATGAAGAGACAGATATATTAGACCTATTGGACATTCTCAGAGTCATTCACCCCAAGAAACTGGAATACACATTCTACTCAAGTCCACATGGGTCATTATCAAGGACAGAACATATGTTAGGCCACAAAGACAGCATCAGCAAATTAAGGAGCATTGAAATGATCCCAAGCATTTTCTCAGACCACAGTGGAATTGTACTAACACTTAACAATATATAAAAGATTAGTAATAGTCCCAAAATGTGGATGCTCAACAGTACACTCCTTAACAACTACTGGGTCAAAGAGAAAGTAAAGGAAGAAATCAAAATGTTTCAAGAGTTCAATGAAAATGAAGACTCAAGCTATCAAAATATTTGGGACACAGCTAAGGCAGTTCTGAGAGGTAAGTTCATAGCCATACAAGCACACATTAGGAAACAAGAAAACCACACATAAACAACCTGATTGTATACCTTAAAGGCGAAGAAGAAGAAGAAGAAGAAGAAGAAAAAGAAGAAGAAGAAGGAGAAGGAGAAGGAGAAGGAGAAGGAGAAGGAGAAGGAGAAGAAGAAGAACAAAGGAACCCTAAAGCAACCAGAAGAACAGAAATACCTAAAGGTAGGGTAGAAATAAATAATATTTAAAATAAGAAAACAATACAAAGCATCAATAGAAGTAAATGTTGGTTCCTCAAAAGAGTGAACAAAATCAACAAACCTTTAGCCAGATTCACAAAACAAAAAAGGATAAATGAAAGAGGATATAGAAACAGACACCATAGAAATTCAACACATCATGCAGAGGCTTCTAGGAATAACTATATGCCCCCAAGCTAGAGAACCTGGAAGAAAAAGATGAGTTCCTAGATAAATACAAACTTCCAAAATTAAAGAAAGAGGAACTAGATAATATGAACAGGCCAATCACAAACAAAATTGAGACAGTTATCAAAACCCTTCCCAAGAATAAAAGTCCTGGACCAGATGGTTTTACAAATAAATTCTACAAAACATTCAAGGAAGAGTTAATGCCTCTACTTTATTATTATTATTATTATTATTATTATTATTATTTTTAACCAGAGCACTGTTCAGCTCTGGTTTATGGTGGTGTGGGGGATTGAACCTGGGACTTTGGAGCCTCAGGCATGAGAGTCTGTTTGTATAACCATTATGCTATCTACCCTCTGCCCTAATACCTCTACTTTTAAAAGTCTTCCAGAAGATTCAAGACACAGAAATACCCCTTCCAGCTTCTATGATGCCAACATCACATTGACACCAAAAGCAGAGAGGGACACAACCAAAAAAGAAAACTAAAGACCAATATCTTTGATGAACATAGATGCTAAAATATTGAACAAAATTCTATCCAACCAGATATAGCAGTATATAAAAAATACCATTCATCATGAATGAGTGAGGTTTATCCCAGGGATGCAAGGTTGGTTTAATATATGTAAATCAATCAACATGACCCAGCACATCAATAAAAGGAAGACCATAAACCACATGGTCATATAAATAGATGCAGAGAAAACCTTTGACAGACCAACATCCCTTTATGATCAGAACACTACAAAAAATGGGGATAGAAAATACATCAAGATAGTGGAGTCTATATAGCAAACCTACAGCAAACATCATACTCAATGTTGAAAAACTGGAAGCATTTCCCCTCAGATCAGGTACCAGACAGGGCTGCCCACTATCACCATTACTATTCAACATAGTGTTGGAAGTTCTTGCCATAGCAGTCAGGCAGGAGCAAGGAATTAAAGGCATATATATTGGAAGAGAAGGAATCAAACTCTCCCTGTTTGCAGATGACATGATAGTATACATAGAAAAGCCTAAAGAATCCAACAAGAAGCTTTTGGAAATCATCAGGCAATACAGTAAGGTGTTAGGCTACAAAATTAACATACAAAAGTCAGTGTCATTCCTCTATGCAGATACTAAGAAGAAAATGAGAATCTCCCGCTTCCTCTATAGAATCTATGTTTATCCCAATTCTGGAGCCTCTGGGCTGGGTCTCACTTCCCTGCATGCTTCTCTTAAGTTAGGCCAAATGATATTGCATCTGCCGATTCCAACCTAATCAATGCAACGAGTACCATCTCAGCATGCTTCACCTCAGACTGTGTACAGAGACGTCAGGCATGGATTGCCAACCCTTCATACTCATCACTCTGGTAAGACCTTTCCTTTCATGGTATTTTCTAATTCCATTTCAGGAGGTTCACTTCCTAACGAAGTCCCAAAACCTAGATATAGGCCAGGTCCTGTAAGATACAGCATATGTTCACATGTATCCATAAATTAGGGCAAAATATATACCTGAAAGCAAAAATACAAATTGTAGTGAGTCAGTATCAAGTTCATAATGAAATAGTGTCTACTTAGACTTAGATACCCTTCTCACCTACTTCCTATTGCAGTTCTCTCACTCAATCCAAAGCTAACCTTAGCAAAACAAGGACTGCAGAAGCTGAATAAGGGCAAGAGACTGGCATACTTTAATGATGACTCTTTAGTCACTATTAGGCCATTCCACCAACTGGGGCCCTAATTGGGGAGTCATGAGATTCCCAAACAGACTTGATGGACCTCTTTCCATTGTTACTGGTCATTTCTATCAGGAACAACAAAATAGATCCCTTTGTGGGCCCCACATCAGTCCTTGGCCTCAACCTGGATCAATAATGTTAGGTAATGTTCCATCCTCTGAAGGGAAGATAGACAACATACTCTATGCTACACCTGAGGAAGATAGATTGATACTGGGGCAGCATGGAATGTTCCTACTCATGACCACAAATATGAGCTCAGATCTAGAGGGATGTAGAGGTCACACAGGCTCCTAATCTAATTATGGACTCCAGATCACTTCAAATCAATGGGGTTTTCAGTAATATTTATACCCCTTTCCCATATTAGGGAGCTACTCTCTTCCCTGATCCAGCTTTCTGGTCTTTTTCCCAGCCATGACATCATCTCCCCAGATAATAATTAGGATCCACCTGCATATCAGATTTAAGGCTCAGGTAAAAAAAAATCATCATCAACAACAACAATAAAAACAAAAACACTAGTATAACTACAGACCCTTTGAAATAACAACTATAATATGTCTACTAGCTATCTACAAAATGGAGCCTCCCCAACCCTCCCAACTCTTTATCTGCACTATTACAGCCTTTAGGTCCATGGCTGTTCAACAATTTGTTTGGCTTTGTATATTAAGTCTCTTTTCAGCCACCAGATTCCAGATGATAGCAGGATGTGACCAGAATTCCCTGGACAGACAATCCCACCAATGTGCCTTGGAGCTCCGCTTCCCTAGAGCCCTCCCCACTAGGGAAAGAGAGAGAGAGACTGGCAGGATGGATCTACCTGTCAATGCCCATACTCAGCGGGGAAGCAATTACAGAAGCCAGACCTTGAACCTTCTGCATCCCACAATGACCTTGGGTCCATACTCCCAGAGGGTTAAAGAATAGACAAGCTATCAGTGGAGGTATGGTATATCAGTGGAGGTCTGGTGGTGGGAATTGTGTGAAGCTGTACCCCTCTTATCCTATGTACCCCTCTTATCCTTTGTCAGTGTTTCCTTTTTATAAATAAAAATTTTTTTAAAAGAATATTCCCAGTTGTGGACCATGGACTGTGAGCTTAAACTGTCAGGGACTCAGAGGTTACACATACTTTAGTGCTAAATACATAGGACCTGAATCTGACTGAAAAAAAAATAGAAGATGAAATTCAAAAATCAATTTCTTGCATGTACAAACTATTGTATTTATTGTTGAATCTAAAACATTAATTCCCCAATAAAGAAATTAAAAAAATAAATTCCTTTTTTTTTCTTCCCTTCACTTTTTTAATTTATTTAAGAAAGGAGACATTAGCAAAACCATAGAGTAAGAGGGGTACAGTTCCGCACAATTCCCACAACCCGATCTCCATATCCCATCCCCTCCCCTGATAGCCTTCCCATTCTCTATCTCTCTTGGAGTTTGGATCCAGGGTTGTTGTGGGTTGCAGAGAGTGGAAGGTCTGGCTTCTGTAATTGCTTCCCTGCTGAACATGGGCGTTGACTGGTCGATCCATACTCCCAGTCTGTCTCTCTCTTTCCCTAGTAGGGTGGGGCTCTGGGAAAGTGGAGCTCCAGTACACAAAATCAATTCCTTTTACTATAGCAACAAAAAACAATAAAATATCTAGGAATAAACCTAACCGAATAAGTGAAAGACTTATATACTGATAATTATGTGTCACTACTCAAGCAAAAAAAAAAAAAAAGACACAAAGGAGTGGAAAGACAGTTCACATTTATGGACTTGAAGAATTAACATCATCCATCATTAAAATGTATATACTACCCAGAGCCATATACAAATTTAATGCTATTCCCATCAAGATCCCAACTACATTTTTTAGGAGACTAGAACAAATACTACAAATATTTATCTGGAACAATAAAAGACCTAGAATTGCCAAAATAATCTTAAGACGAGAACACAGAACTGGACCATCATACTCCCAGATCTCAAATTGTATTATAGGCCACTGTCATCAAACTGGAACATAAGCAAACACACTGACCAGTGGAATAGAATTGAAAGCCCAGAAGTAAGCTCCTACATCTATGGACATCTAATCTTTCACAAAGGCGCCCAGACTATTAAATGAGGAAAGGAGTATCTCTTCACCAAATGGTGTTGGGAAAATTGGGTTGAAACATGCAGAAAAATAAAACTGAATCACTATATTTCATCAAATACAAAAGTAAATTCCAAGTGGATCAAGGACCTGGATGTTAGATCAGAAACTATCAGACACTTAGAGGAAAATGTTGGCAGAACTCTTTTCCACATAACTTTTAAAGACATCTTCAATATAATGAGTTTCATTACAAAGAAGACTAGGGTAAGTATAAACCTATGGGACTATATCTTATTAAAAAGTTTCTGCACAGCAAAAGAAACCAATACCCAAACATAGAGATCCCTCACAGAATTGAAGATCTTTACATGCCATACATCAGACAAGAGTTTAATAACCAAAATATATAAAGAGCTTGTCAAACTCAATAACAATAAAACAAGTAACCCCATCCAAAAATGGGGAGAGGACATGGACAGAATATTCACCACAGAAGAGATATGAAAGTCTGAGAAATATATGAAAAAAATGTTTCAAATCTTTGATTGTCAGAGAACTGCAAATAAAGACAACAATGAGATACCACTTCACTCCAGTGAGAATGGCATACATCAGAAAAGGTAGAAGCAACAAATGCTGGAGAGGTTGTGGGAACGAAGGAATCCTCCTGCACTGCTGGTGGGAATGTAAGTTGGTCCAACCCCTGTGCAGAGCAGTCTGGAGAACTCTCAGAAGGCTTGAAGTGGACCTACTCTATGATCCTGCAATTCCTCTTCTGGAGATATAGCCTAAGGAACCCAACACACCCATACAAAAAGATCTGTGTATACCTATGTTCATAGCAGCACAATTTGTAATACCAAAACCTGGAAGCAACCCATGTGCCCAACAACAGATGAGTGGCTGAGCAAGTTGTGGTATATATACACAATGGAATACTACTCAGCTCTTAAAAGTAGTAATTTTAGCATTTTCAGCTCATCTTGGATAGAGCTTTAAGAAATCATGTCAAGTGAAATAAGTCAGAAACAGAAGGATTAATATGGGATGATCTCACTCTCAGGGAGATGCTGAAAAACAAGATCAGAAGAGAAAACACAAGTAGAACCTGAACTGGAGTTGGTGTATTGCACCAAAGTAAAAGACTCTGTGGTGGGTGTGAGGGAGAGTACAGGTCTTGGAAAAGCATGATGGAGGACTTAGTGGGGGATTGTATTGTTATGTGGAAAAATGAGAAATGTTATGCATGTACAAACTATTGTATTCACTGTCGACTGCAAATCATTAATCCCCCAATAAAGGAATAAAACATAAAAATATATAAATAAAAGAAAGAAATAACTAATATACAATTGTTTATGATAATGGGGTCCAAAGTGAGATTTGATATTTCTGAGTGTGTTCTCTTGTCTATTTTAATATATGCCTTATAAATTAATAGTTTATTACTTTATGAGTCCATAGTTCTAGACAAAGATTTACATTTTATATCATGCTTTTCCATGGTCTATGTAGTCAATGAATAATTTATCAAATCCCATGATTTAAAAAGATATCTAGACATACCTTTAGTTATTTAACCAACTGGGGGAAGTGTCATGTGGTCCTGGGGAGTAGGAGAGCAGGCAACATAGAGCTCAGGAGCACAGTGCCATTTCTGCCAGACACTTGCTAAAACAACTTCCTATAAACCCTTGAGTTTGCATAAGTCCTTAGCATGCTCATCAGTCCATACCTTAGTCATTTGTGAATTTATCTACATGTCACAACACTCAACCAGGTGCGCTCAAGCAGGTGCACCACTGCCTGACTCCCCACCCCCAGGAGATTCTTAAAAGAGTGAGATATATGTCCTATAGCTTTGAGTTATCAAATTATCTTTGAAAAACACTGTGACTTAAATTTTATATAGGAACTATTTTTTATAAAGCATCAAGTTTCATTTATATAGGCTTTATAGGCTGACAGTGATAAAGAGCTACTGACTTATGTGGACACTGACTCTTTGGGTGGTTTGTAGAATTTGTAAGCTAAATTAAGATATGCTTACACCTTCGGTGGCAAACACGGTTAAGTCCCTCAGTGTTGGAAAACAGTTCTTTTCAACTATCCACCTGTTCTATTTCCATGGCTTTGACCTCCACGCACATATAAACAAAGGATGCATGAAATCTGAACAGAGTACCTAGAGGTTTCTATTTCTAATATTTCCCAGCCATCACCCTTTCTACATACCATCCATCCTTCAAACTTAGTAACAATATTCTCGCTGCCTTTTCTCCCTGACACTTTCACAGCTTTATAGTTCAGACTTTGGTTCCTGATTTTCAAGCCTCTATTTCAAGCCTCAAATGAAATTAGTTCCAGTAGAAGACTGGTCCAAACTTCATAAGAATTCTTCACTCCCTGTATTCATACTTTTTGACCTTGAGAAAGAGACACTCTCTGTTTTCTTAGCCTGGACCCTTTTATTTGAACCTCTTAGTTGATTTTCCTTTTGCCAAGATTGGCATGCTAAAAATTTTCAACAGATACCTTTAATAATAGCAACAAGACACTGTTTTGCAAAAGGAATATCCACTCAAAGAAATACAATTAAAAAAAAATCTCTAAAACTAGGTAGTGGAAAAGGACAACTAAAAAGCACTTATAACATTTTGCAAGTAACAAAATATATTTTCTGATACTATTATGAGTATTATCCATAGACCTTTAATGTGATTAATTTCTATAAAAATACCTATGATTATATATATAAAGATAATGTGATCATGTGGTTTGAGATTTTTTTCCCTTCCATCTCCCATATACTGATAGTAGAAGCACAAACATTATAGTCATTTTAGAAAAATTTCTTAGAAGCATTATTTACCATAAGGCTCAATTCTCCTTCTCCTACATATATGCAACAAATAATAACAACATATTTCCAAACAAAAATATAGGTGCTTATGTTCATAGAGGCTTTTTCACAATTGTCCTAGCCTAGAAAATAAGGAAATGTCTGCAAGATGATGAATAAAAATATTGTACTATATCACTGCAATGGAATACTGCTCAACAGGGCCAGGTATTTTACAAAGCATGCTTATTCAAGGTTTATATTAGAAAATCAGTTGCTATGATTTCTTCTAACTCTATGGATTTATTTTAGATGCAAATATAAAAAAATCTTGATTATTCATCTCATGAAAAAAATCTTAATTTGATTTAGAAACTCAAAATCTATTAATCCCAATAAGACTATTATAGCACATACATATTAATGAGTGTATCACTGAGTATATGTTATTGTTATTAAAAATTATTGTGACCAGAGCACTACTCATCTCTGATTATAGAAGTAATAGTGGTTAAACCTGAGACCTCTAAGCTTCAGGCATAAACTGGGCTATTTCACAAGACCAATTGTTATAATTTTTTTTTATTAAGAGGGTTAGTAATTTACAGTACAATTATTGACATATGCATATGACTTTATTATGGAATAGGCCCCAGAGTTTTCTTCCTATCTCCCCCCCCTTCCTTTCCAGAGTCCTTCCTTTGCTTTAGTGCAATATATCATGTCCAGTCCATGTTTTACTTTGTGCCCTCCTCCCTCATACCTGCTTTATTGAGTCCTGCTAATAAGTGAGATCATTTGATATTCACCCTTCTCTTTGCCAATTGTTTTAATTTTAATTTGCAATTAATATACTAGATGAAGCTGAAGTTGGGTCTACATTTAATAAACACAGCAATTCATGATTAAATTTTCCTAGAAATAAGCAAGAGAAGGAAATCAATCTAGTACATAATAGTGAGTATGGAAGAGGAAAATATATGTAGGGTAGGATTCTAGTGACTTGACAATAGTGCAGCTAGCTTCCAAGCTATTCACTCTTGATAAACAAATTCATCGATTATGTTTAAACTAAATCATGTACAACTCTTCAGAAACCTAACTTTTTCTAATCAAGATTTATCCATACTTCCTCTCTGTCCTTCAGATATTGGTATAGAGGAATACAGAAATACAGCAAGGGGCCTTGTACACTCTTTACCCCAAAGACATCAAGGACATGATACTGACATGTAGTGAAGTTAGGTTTTACCAGAAACTGAGATTGACTGTTTGTAGCTATCATTTTATTTGATCTCATTGCAACCCCAGGAAGTGGGTACTCTCATCATTTTACAGCTGAGTAAACTGAGTTTTCAAGAGATTAATAACGTTTTTAAGGTCACATGTAGTTGTGAAAGGGGCAGAACCAGGTCTAAAATGCCTGCAAATCTTAAAATCAGCCTTAAAATCCTACATCCTACTTTAGTATTCTCAAAGTATGGTCCTGGGATCAACAGTCTCAGGAAACTTATGGATTACTGACCACCATAATGGACCTATTGAACCAACGATTAGGGGAGCCTGTGAGACCTAACTTTTTTTTTTTTTAATCTCACTAGGGATATTGCTAGGTGCCTGCACTAAGAATCCGCCATTTCAGGCAGCCATTTTTTCCTTTCTATTTTTATTAGATAGGACAGATAGAAATTGAGAATGGAAGGGGAGATAGGGAGAGAGAAAAAGAGAGACTCTTGCAAACCTGCTTTACCACTCATGAAGCTTCCCCCCACAGGTATGGAGCGTGGGCTCAAATCCAACTCTAAGAGCATGGTACTGTGTGCACTTAACCAGATGCATCTCTGCCCACCCATGCATTCTGTGTTTTAGCTGACATTTAAAGTCATTTTAATGCTAAAGTTTGAAAATATTAAAATTTTATGCATATACAATGTGCTTGACATTCATAAAAAATTCACATTCAAAAGAGTCTATGATGGTTTTAACTGATGCATTTATTAGTCAAAGGATCTCAGTGAATAGCCATCAATAGCACTTACCCTTACATGAACAAAAATGAAGCTGAAGAGTTGTTTGGAGTCCAAGTGAAGTGTACTGTTCTGCCTATCATTTTATTCATCTATAGGAATCAAAGCAATTTTCCAAAAGGAAACAATTTTTTTAGCACAACCATTTTTTTACTTTAATAAAGAGACAGAGAAAAATAAACACCAAAAGAATCACTCTATCACTTATTATGAGGTAATGGGAATTGAGCCCTTGCCCTCATACATGCAAGACTTGTACTCTAGTGATGAGCTATCTTCCTGACTACTTATGGGAAATCAGACATTGGTACCTGAATGACCTGACTTCAACCCTTCACTAATAAACACAGTAAGAGGCAAAGAAAAAAAAAGAGCAAGTAGTATATACACAGTTGACCTGAGTGTTCAGATGCTTATAATTTTGATAATCCCACATGAGAAAGGACCTGGGAGAGTGTGAGGAGAAATAACTATTACAGAAGGCAGCAAAGTGAGATGGTAAATACTGCCTTCCACACAGAATGAAAATGCCAGCTCCCTAGTTTAAGCATTGTGTGCCTCCGTGGGACCTATCACCCAGTGTCTGAACTCCAGAGCTTTGCCAGTATGTGGTAAATGAACTATATTCAACTAGGGAATTTCAAGTGGAAGGCTTGTGGCAGTCAGTGTAGTGTTATACACATTTCAGAAAATATGACTAGAACATAGTTTTAGTAAAAAAAAAAAAGTTCCTTAATTCATATTAACTGTCTATTAGGATTGTGCTTACTGATGTGAAAGGTTTGGAAAAACTATGTGAGATATCACATTAAAACAGGAAACAGATGGTGCTTAACTGGGTATGCAGGTGAGGAAGCAGGAGCTTCCTCATTTGGCTGTGGAATGCAAGACAAGAACAGCCGCGACCTGTTTGTTCTGTAGTCCGAGTCCTAGGGAAATATCAGTCTGTTTGTGAATTATTGTTCATCGTGTTTAAGATGTACTAATTTACTTACATAGCATCTAACATGATAACAGGAGTAGAATCTGACCAGGAACTCAGTGAGTTGTGGTTTATTCTTGTTATTACAATTATTACTGAATATCAAAAGCACTCCTGATATTAATGTAGAACATACTGGGTTTTAGTGCATGAAAGACTCAGTGCAGATTTAACCATTTGCAAGCTAGGTTGGTGTTGGAGATAGCTAAAAATAGTTTACAGAATGTACTACGATTAGAATGCAAGGAGATTTATTAGAGGTAGTCACACAATAATAAAATTAAAAACAATGATGAATTAACATAAAATTCTAGCTGTTATATTTCTATAAGTAGGCTAATTATAATGTAATCTTATTTCACTGACTGACCCTCCAGCTAGGTCCTCTGTAAAGTCAATATGAAAATAAAAGGTGCCTTTAGGTCAGAAGGAAAACAGGACATGATCTCACCAGTTTGGGAATTAAAACCACCAAATTGTGTGTAATATGTGAGCATATGAGCATGAGCACACACACACACACACACACACACACACACACACACACACACACACAGCTTTAATGATATTCATATTACAAATAGGACATTTGAAAGAAAAAAATTAATGACAAAATAGATAAAAGCATTTCAGGATATTGTAAAGTAACTAATGTATTGAGTTTCATTACTAAAAGAAATGATTGTTTTAGGTCCCTCCTATGAGTGAGATTATCAGGTATTCAAAGCAAGAGGTAGTAAAAGAGTCAAACCTCAATGGACTGGAGTATATCACAGTAGATCTTGAGACCTGGAGGGTGGTGACAAGGTATTTTTTGTTTGTTTGCCAGAGCACTTAACAGCTCTGGCTCACAGTGGTAGAGGGCATTAAACTTGGGACTTTGGAGTCCTCAGGCATGAGAATCCCTTTGCATAACCATTATGCTATCTACCCATGCCATGATGACAAGTTAGCTCATCTGCCTCATGCATTTGCTTTGTTATGTGAATGACCCAGGTTGAAACCTGGGCTCCACTGCACTGAGGGAAGCTTTGGTGCTGTGGTCTTTCCCTTCCTCTGTCTCTCAGTCTGGGTTTCTCTACCACAAAATGTCCATTCTAACAAGTGAAGCCCCAGGAATGCTAAGAATAAAACAAAATAAAACAACAACAGCAATAATAATGATAATAAATTAGGGGCCATGGGAGGCGTCTTAATGGTTATGCATAAGACTTTCCTGACTGAGGCTCTGGTTCAATCCAGTTCAATCTCCAGCACAACCAAAAGCCAGAGCTGAGTAGTACTGTGATCTCTTTTTCTCTCTCTACATCTCTCTTTTACTAACAATGACTAAAATGAAATAAAATATTACAAAATAATTCATGATATCTTACTTTTAATTAGAAGAGACATTTGTAGTAAAATCTCATTCTGTAAATATATCTGATATATTGTCAAAAGTATTAGAAAATGGCAGACAGCTTGGGCTCATTGAAGTTAGTCAGACATTTTGGGCTAGTTCCTACGTCAGGCTCATTAACAAAGAAAGCATGATATCAAGGTGGGCTATTTTTGTTGATTTTGTTGTGGAATTTTAAAGAAGAACACTTTAACTGCCACTCTTGAATGATTTACAACTTATCTGTAGTAATCACTGCCCATTTAAAAAAAACACAAGAGGCTTTGATCTAAAAATGAATAAATTCAAGGCTGCTTTCTAAAGTTAACCCATTTTTCAGCAACCCTTACAGCTTTTTCCAGACTAATGAAATGCTTATTTCATGCATCAGATAGTAATTCAGAAAATAAACATTAAAATTATATATAATTATCCTTCCCAAAGTAATAATTCCTAACCAGATTTGTTATTTTGCCTTCTTTGAATCTTATTTTTGCTTAAAAAATTAAAGCACAACAAAAACTTAGTGATAGACTAAAAGTATTCAAATAGACCATATCTCAAATATATAATATTTATAATTGAATATGATTTAACTTGATAGATTAATAACAGTTTTGATGTTTGAAAAGCACGAGTCAATGAATGCTAATCTTTTAAATCAGAGATTTACAAATAAACACAATTAAAATAGCCAGATAAGCTTATCTGATTATGGAAAAAAAATTCTATCAAATAAGGAAAATAAAACATCAGAAGAGAAAATTGCAGGAAAATTGCTATGTGTTGAAATAATAATAGAGATTCTACATTTGTGCATGAATGTACCATCAAGGCTAATATAAACACAGGACACTTACCTACTAATACTTTCTACACAAACCACACTGTATTTTAAAATCCAGATATTCAGCAGTAATGAATTGTATCAAAAGTAGTCATGAGAATGACCCTCATACTTATACTTCAAGTCAGTGCCAAGAACTGCATCCCCTATATTGTCATAAATAATCTATTTGGCTTCATTATGTGCTAATAAACATTTCCCATCAATTTCTGTTGAAGCATATACAATTGACATACTTTGAGATAATAACAGATAGCCTAAAATAACATTTTCTTAACACTTTTCTTCAAGGTTTTCCTCCAAAGCAAAATAGAGTTTTAAAATTCATGTAGATTTACATAATTGGACATTTTATATTGCCTATAATCTCTAATAAATAAAGTTGTATGTTAAACGAATTCAGTCTTTTCAAATGCTTTCATATTTGCCATCACTTTTTTTCTTTTTGCAATATGAAAATCCACCAGCACATTTTCAAGTCTGACTGGAAGCCAATTTAGAAGCAGTATTTCAGCAAGTAGTATTTTTTTAAAAAATGACTTAACTGTTGAATATCATCTCAGCCTCCCCACTCCTATCTAGCACTACTTCAGTCCAAAGGGCTGATCCATATGCTCATAGGACCCTGGATCTCCAGAATCCATTTGTCAATCAATTTGCCTACTTTGTATTACCATAGGCTTTGTGGCCAATATTTACCGTGCTGAGCAATATTTACTGAATTAAGCTAAGTTGTCAAAGTGATAATAACCTTGTGTCATCAGTATTAATATTGACTTATCAAGCCTTGAAAACATATTTCCATAATTTACCTTTTCTTCAAGGAAAACAGAACAGTCTATAAACTTAATTTAACCTAAAAATCAAGAATACTTTTGTGTTTATTTTAGGAAGTCATCAGTGTAGGGAAAAAGACATGCACAGTTTATTCTCTTCTACAGAGTGAGATTGTCAACAGGACTGGAACTTTACTGCCCATCACTGAATGGCTAAAATAGAGACCTAACTCCTAGATTCTCACCATGTTGTGTTCTTGAATTTGCTGCTGGATTTAAATAGACACAGTGAAGACTCATGTTCTTCATGAGAAATCCCGTGATACTGCTCACTTTGTACTACAGAAAATAGACACAAGTTGAGAAGTCATGTTCTTTGTAAAGAGGACATTTACCAATTCCATCTCCCTGTGGAACTGCTAGAACCCTTTGCCTTGTTTGGCCAGGTATAGTGCTTTTATGCCCAGAGTTCTCACTCTGCATATCCTCAGGCATAACAAAAATCACACTTTATTTTTTTATTTGTGATTTAATAATGATTAACAAGATTGTAAGATAACAGGCAACAATTCCATACACTTTCCACCATGAGAGTTCCATGTCCCAGCCCCTTCACAGGAAGTTTTCCTATTCTTTACCTTTCTGGTAGTAAGGACCAAAGTTCTCT
Organism: Erinaceus europaeus; assembly: GCF_950295315.1. Taxonomy (NCBI): domain Eukaryota; kingdom Metazoa; phylum Chordata; class Mammalia; order Eulipotyphla; family Erinaceidae; genus Erinaceus; species Erinaceus europaeus. The sequence continues at coordinate 138,841,953 of NC_080162.1, forward strand.
GAGGTCCAGAAGGTGGAAGGTCTGGCTTCTGTAATTGCTTCTCTGCTGGACATGGATATTGGCATGTGGATCTATACCCCCCCAAGCAGTTTTTGTCTTTCCCCAGTGGGTTGGGACTTTGGAGAGGTGAGGTTTCAGGATACATTGGTGAGGTTGTCTGCCCAGGGAATTCAGCAGATTATTATAGTAGCACTTGCAACTTGGTGGTTGAATCATAGTGAGATATAAAGCAGGACAAAGTGTTAAACAAACAGGAACCCAAAGGTAGGGATAGAGCAGATGAACTTCAGTGTCTCTGTGTGGGAAAAGCTAGAAAGTCTGTTTTAGGTATGTTACTAGGGGCCCATGACCTTAGTAATTTTTCCTGAGCCTGATAGCTAGCATTCAGGTGAATTGGGTTTTCTCAGCTAACTGAATGGCTCTCTGCCATTTAGATTCCACATTTAAAAAATGAAGATAAAAAACAGCATTTATTACACAGGACACTATGTGATAGCATTAAATACTCCACACAAATTTAAATATAAAAATGTAGGAAATTCTAAAAGTTAGCTGTTGTTGTTATTATTATTCCTTCAATTTGAAATGCCATCTGTGGTGATGTGGTAAATGTTCATTTCATTTCTTTTCTTCCTTTCCTTTTTTCTGTTTCTTTTTTTTTTCCAGTATCAGGTTTCACACACATGCAATATACCACTACTATACTACCTTTTTATTTTTATTTTCTTTCAGTAAAGGAGTGTGCAGAGTATACAACACTGCTCTGCCTTATTGGGTTCTTATCCTCATGTTATGGTGTTGTTGGGACATATACCCATGGTTTCACATATGATAAGACATGTACTGTGCTGGGGAGTTATCTCTTACCCCTTTTCCACAATATCTTTACTATGAAGTTATTGTGACATAGGACTCTTAAGAGGACAATAAAAACCACAAAACAGAGACACGCTAAGATGGTCATTGCAATAACATCAGTGAACAAGATATTCAAACCCATTCTGAGTTTCCATTCCTACAAGAGAAGTAAAAGTCAATTCCAGACAATGTAATGATGTTAAGCACCATGTTCTTTTTTAATGTTTATTTAATTATTTTTATTTTTTATTTATTTATAAAAAGGAAACACTGAAAAAAACCATAGGATAAGAGGAGTACAACTCCACATGATGACCTTGGGTCCATACTCTCAGTGTTTTAAAGAATAGGAAAGCTATCAAGGGAGGGGATGGGATATGGAGTTCTGGTGGTGGAATTGTTCGGAGTAGCACCATGTTCTAAGGACACATCTAGTCTGGATTTGAGGGTCAGTGTGTGGAGGGTTTAGGAAGACTTACTGAGTAACTGACATACAAATGATAAATGAAAAGACATTACATACACAATATGTGAGGAAAAGACGGGGAAGGGATGAAGGATAAACATGTTAAGTGAGAGTATATATGGCAAGAAGCCACTATTAAAAACAAGTGTAATTTGTGTAGAAGTCTATGTAGAGAAGAATACTGATAGTGTGGTGGTGATGCTGTGTGTGTTGGGTGCAGCGCTGTTACTACCCTGTAGAGTCATAATTGTGTTTATTGATGGCTGACTAAATAGTGGTGATTCGTCAGATGTCCTAGAACCAGCTTTTTTGGAATGGTTGTGTAGAGGGAAATGTCAGTGTTGGATTTCACCTCCAGAGAGTTGTTTTTACCAAGTTAGGATGGGTCTAAATGATGGGTTTAAATTGTTGAAAGGCATTGTTGGTAACCTATAACACGTAACTACTGTTTGGATTTAAATAAATAAATCCCAATCCATCTCATGAAAAGGGAACAGGGAGATCTCTTAACAGATTTTCACTATGAATCAAGAAAAATGAGGTTGTGATGTCATATATTTATAAATGAGGTTGTGATGTCATATATTTCTTCAGTGATAGTGTGTTTAGGACATGTCATCTACTTTTTTTTAAATCAGTGATTTAATAGTGATTAACAAGATTGTAAGACAACAGGATATAATTCCTTACAGTTCCCACCACCAGAATTCCATGTCCCACCCTCTCCATTGGAAGCTTTCCTATTCTTTGTCCCTCTGGGAGTATGGACAAAAATTCTCTATGGGGTGCAGAAGGTGGAAGGTCTGGCTTTGTTGTTGCTTCTCTGTAGGATATGGGTGTTGGCAAGAGGATCTATACCTCAGCCTGTTTCTATCTTTCCCTTCTGAGGTAGGGCTCTGGAAAGGTAAGACTATTAACTAAAAGAGAATGACTTTTATTTTGAATCAAGAAAAATGAGGTTGTATTGTCATATATATATACATATATATATATATATATATATAGGTGATATTGTGATTAGGATATTTCACCTATTTTTTAAAAGTTCTAGGAAAGGGTGCTAATCAGATATTCTCAGGTCCACACTCTCAGAAACTCAGTCTAGGGTTATACCTTTGCTTTACAAACTGACCATACTGGGACTGAGAGACAGCCCACTGAGTAGTATCTTGCCTTGTCCATGGTCTGGGGTTAGAGCCTATACTCAACATAGGAGTCTTAACATACTGAGAGGAGCTCAGGTACCACACTGTCTATGCTTCACTCTCTCCCTGTCTCTCCACTTGATATTAACGAAAGACCCATGTATGGTCTCTCACTTTCTTTATCTTCCACTCTTTCTCTAGATGAATGAAAAAGTTGGCACAGGAGTGGAGAAATCATATACATGCAAGGCGGCTCTGGTTACAATTCTCTCTCTCTCTCCATCCTAATCAAGGGTGTGTTTCAGGCACACCATTTCATCATATGTTTGGAAATCAAATAGAAAAATTTGAAAATAACATAGCTGGATAATGATAATTCCATCAGTAGCAGATAGTAGTTCAGTACATCATTACACCCAAGGGGAAAAAAAAGCTAACAGAATGCAGAAGCAGATGGATGTTGCTTTACTATTTTTTCAATATAGCTTGTTTATTTTTCATTCTTTTCCCCATGCCCCAGGGTATATGGACATGGACTGAGTTAAAAGCATAATTTATTCTTAGCCCAGAGCCATTAGTAGGCAATACTGGGTAGCATGTTACATTTATATAACAGTACTCCTGTTTTTAGTTAGATGGAAAAAAATACTTCTAAATTTCTTTTTCCAGTATTTTCACTATGATAGAGTTCTTTGTAATGGGTATTTACTTCAGTAAATAAGGGGCCAGGTGGTGGTGCAACTGGTTGAGAGTACATGTTACAGTGAGCAAGGACCAGAGTTCCAACTCCCCAGTCTCCACCTGCAGGAGAAATGTTTTACAAGTGGTGAAGCAGGGCTGCAAGTGTCTCTCTGCCTCTCTCCCTTTATACCTCCCCTCCTTCTCAATTTCTCTCTGTCTCTATCAAGTAAATAAAGATAATAAAATATTTTAAAAATAGTTGCTTGAGTAAATAGCAATTCTTTATTTTGCAAGTCATCACTGCTCTCCAAAAACAGTGATGGAATTCATACCTCAGAAATTTATCTCAGTTATATTTTACACACACACACACACACACACACACACACACACACACACACACACACACACACATTTCTTTCCTTAGAAATGAGAAAGTGGCCTATGACTTGTCTTCACCAATACTCTCCTGTCACTCATGCACAGTCTTCAACACCTGCACTCCCCCAACTACTCAGTGCTATAAACCTTATATTCGGATGCTGTGTATGCTCAGAACTCCCTTTAGAGAGCTGAGAATAGAGGCTCTATCATTATATGTGAAGGCATATTTGTTCATAGTTGGGGACTTGGAGCATGATGGCAGTGAGGATAAATTCAAATTAATATGCAATCAAATTATTAATGAAATTGGATCACTGTTTTTTTTCTGGAATTTTATAAATTATGATTAAATATGTCAGCTAATATGACCAGGTAATTGCTAAAGCAAGAGAAAACAATATATTATGTAGGATTTCTGCAAAAGAAAAAAGAAAAGAAAGCTTCAGACAACTCCTATGTCCGATGTTTAAATAAGAAGCACTCAGAAGGAGTTATTTCACTAAGATCATAGCTATAGTTATCAATAAATAAATAATAACACTAGTCCCCAGGACAGAATAAAAGTTCCAGCACCCACTGATCACAACCTGCCAAGAAACACATCAACCTCCTCTACAAGGAAGGAAAATAAAAATATCAGAGGGAAACTGGCCATATCTCCCAGCGATCTATGAAATGTTTAGCACTTAATGCCATTTTTATCACCAATAATCTGCACTTTAATCTTACATAAAAGAATTTTCACACACACACACACACACACACACACACACACACACACACACTCGCTGTTCCCTTGTACTTGATAAAGAAAAGGAATTAGAAATGGGCCCAATTTCTTTGAGGAAAGTAGGCTTCTTCTGCTTTCGATTGGCCTTTCTCATGACCCCCCCCATAGAAGAAGACAGATAATAAATATAATGATTTATACTGAAAAGAGAGCAGTGAGGATAATGGCCCCAACAGTGCTGTCTTTTATTATGTTACCATAGTAAATAATAGCAGTACCACTCACACTGGTATGCTTCAGGTTGCAGTAGCAATTCCATTATAATTCCTGTTTTTCAGAAATTTATAACATGGTTTTGACAATACACTCCAGCCTGAAACTTGTTATGATTCTTTTTTTTTAAATCAAAGATTGATTTTCCTTGATTGTCATGCTGTTGCTGAATAATCAAATTGGAAATTAAATAGTCCTCTCATTAACTTTTCTGCCTGTATTTTGCACATAGATTAAAAAGCCACTCTTTAACACTCACATACATACACACACACACACACACACACACACACACACACACACACACTTGTAGATAGCCCAATGTAGAATGTTGATTTTACAATCACATTGCGTTTAGAAGAATAGAGAACATTTCATATATTAAATATTCATTGATTTGAATAACCAGCATAAAATCTCTCACAAAATGTCTAAAAAGACATATATTAAAATATTTTAAATATATTTGCCACTTTTTAAAAATGATAGGATGTTTGTATGATTGAGGCACATAATCTCATTTGAAGATATGACCATGATTTTACTAAAGATCTGGTAATTCAATTCCAGAAGAGGCATCAACAAAAGAGGACATCTTTTATTTTGATTAAAAACAAACAAACAAAGGGGGTTGGGCAGTGATGGACCTATTAAAGACACATAGTACTAAGTGCAAAGGACCCATGCAAGGATCTGGTTATCCACCTGCAGGGAGCAGGGGAAGGATGCTTCACAAATTTTCTCTCTCCTTCTCTATTTGCCCCTTCTCTCTCAGTTTCTCTCTGAGAAACTTCTTCATTTCATTTCTATTCAGTGAAATGGAAAAAAAAATGGCCTCTAAGAACAGTGGATTCACAGTGCCAGTACCAAGCACCAACAACTGGAGACAAACAAAACAAATAAACAAGCAAAACAGGCAATTTCTTCATTGTATCCTCTTGCACCTTTAATATAAGAGGTAGTATGATATTTTGAATATTTAGTCATTCTTAATTTTTTTACTGTCTGAATAATTTACTCAATGACTATTTTAGTGGAATAAAAATACTTATACAGAAGCATAAAAATAAGAATTAGGAACCACACCAACAATTATAATATATAACCAATGTTCCTCAAAGCTTAAAACATTTAACACTTTGGCACTAATATCACTTTGCTGACTAGACAGGGAAAGGCTTTTGCCAAAAGAAAGACCATGATTTGGCAAAAAATGTTCATGATAAATAAATTTCTAACATCCTAGCTCTTGTGTGTACCATAGAAAGCAAAGTCCTAAATCCATATTAGTTTTTTTTTTAATGAAAAGAAAGATTATCTTTATTTCTAGACTGAGAGTTTTTCAAAGGACTCTGTCTCATTTCTGCCCAGCACCTAGGAAATGTGGCATTGCCTTCTGGGTAGATGGAAAACAGACATCTGTTTTCAAACTCTTCCAAAATATCAAGGACACAGGACTACTCCCTATGGCCTTCTATGAAGCCAATATCACACTGATAGCAAAAGTGAGCAGAGACATAACAGAAAAAGAAAACTACACACTGTTATCTCTGATGATACTAAGATACTGAGCAATATTCAAGGAAACCAGATACAGCAGTACATTCAAAAAGGCTATGACCAGGTAGGATTTTTCTTGGGAGTGCAAGACATGTTCAAACAAATAAATCCATACCTGTGATCAATCACACCAAGAAGAGGAAGCCCAAACATGACATAATTATTTTAATAGATGCAAATAATTGTTAAACCCTTTAACAAGATTTTACATCATTTAATGTTCAAATTATTAAAAAGTGTTCATAGAAGTACAGTTTGTAATACCCCAAACTTGCAAGCAACCCAGACAGCCAAGGACAGATGAATAGCTCAGGAAATTATGGTGTTTGTACACAAAGAAGTATTATGCATCAGTTTAAAATGATGAGGTCATCTCCTTTGCAATATTGTGGTCAGAACTTAAAGGCATCATGCTGAGTGACACAAAGCAGAAAGAGAAAGACCAATGCCAAGTGATTTCCTTTATAAGTAGAACTTAAGAAGAAAGACAGTAAGGAAAACATGAGATGAAAACTGGACTGGATATGGTATATTGCATCAAAGTAAAAGATAGAACTCTTGGGAAGGAGGGAATGGGGCAAGATGAAGATATATTGGGATCCTGTTGTGTCTTCTAGATAATAATCAAAAGGCAATGAGAGGTTATGCCTATGTGACTATACTGTAAACTATTAACCACCTATTTAAAAAAGTGGGATAGATTAAAAATTCTTAAATCTAGTTGAATTTATATAGAGCAAAACTATAACCAACATCAAAGTAGATGGTGAGTAACTGAAAGCTTTTCCTCTTTGATCAGAAATAAGCAGGTTTGCATATTATTTTTTAATATTTTATTAGTTATTAACAAGATTGTAAGATACTGGGGGTACAATTCTATACAGTTCCATCACCAGAGTTCCGTGTCCCATTCCCCTCCATTGGAAGCTTCCCTATTATTTGTCCCTCTAGGAGTATAGACCAAAATTCTTTTATGGGGCACAGAAGATGAAAGGTCTGGCTGCTATAACTGCATCTCTGCTGGACATAGACTTTGGCAGGTGGATCCATACCCTAGTCTGTTTCTATCTTCCCCTAATTGTAGAGCTGTGGAGAGGTGAGATTCTGGGACACATTGTTGAGGTTGTTTTACCAGGGAAGTCTACATAGTGTCATGGTGCCTAAAAGGTGCTAAGATATAAAGCAAGACAATTTGTTTAATAAACAGGAACCCAAAGGTAGGAACAGAGCAGATAAAATTAGGGGTCTAATTTTATCTAATTTTGTCTAATCTGTGGAAGGAAGCTAGGACATCTATTTCAAGTATGTTCCAAGGGGCCCATGACTTTAGTAAGTTTTTGCCTGAAGTGCAAAACAGTTAGAAATTATTACTCTTACTACTTAACATAGTCTTGGAAGTCTTAGCTTTAGCAGTTAAGTCAAAGAAAAGAACTAAGTGGAAAAAAATGGAAGAAACAAAACAAAGCTGTCAATATTTTCAGATGATATTATAATGCACACAGAAAATCCAAAAGAATCCAGTTGAAAATTACTACAAGTTACAAACAATACAGTAAGGTGGCAAGACAAAATGAATGTACAGAATTCCTGGCATTCCTCTAGAGAAACACTAAGTTAGAAGAAGAAATTTAGAAATCAATTCCATTTACTGCAAGCAGCAAAAACAATGGGCATCTAGAAATAAATTTAACAACAAAGATGAAAGACTTGTACAATGAAAATTTTGAGTCATTAGTTAAAGAAATAAATAATATATATATATATATATATATATATATATATATATATACTATAAAACACAAAAGTATACTGTGCTCATAGATTGGAAGAATTAGTGTCATCTAAATGAAGATAATATACGAAGACATATACAGATTCAATAAAATCTCTAGTAAGTTACCACCAAATTTTGATTTCTTTTTAAAAATCTTTTCATTTATTTATTATTGGATAGAGGCAGAGAGAAGTTGAGAGGGCAGAAGCAGATTGAGGGAGAGAGAGAGAACCTGCAGCCCCGCTTCACCACTTGTGAAGCTTTCCCCTTGCAAGTGGGGTCCAGAGGCTTGAACCCTAGTCTTTGCACACTAATGTGAGCTGCCTGCTTCCCTCTCCCTAAGAAATTTCTTTAAGAGAATAAAACATCAGTTTACTTGAAACCAGGAGAAAAATAAAAACTCTGGGTCACCAAAGTAATCTTGGAAAAACAAGCAACAAAACAAGAGTGGAAGCTTTCTGATCTCAAGTTATAGTATAGGACTACTGTGACCAAAATTGCCTGGTTCTGAAACAAAATAGACACAAGGATGAGTGAAACCTAATTGAGAACACATAAATATACCTTCACAACTGTGGACAACTGTTGACAAGGTACTAAAAAATTTTATAAGGAGAATCTCTTTAACCAATGAGGTTGGAACATGCAGAAGAGTGATATAGGCCCACTGCATATCACCATGTACAAAGGTCAATTCCCAAATGGATGAAAGACTTGGACCTTAGACTAGAAATCATCAAATACATAGGAGAAAAAAAATCTCTAGCAGGACACATTATAATCTATGTTTCAGAAATACCTCTATATACTCAAGTCCATCAGCAAAGAAAACAAAAGAAAAAATAATCCAGTTGAACAATATCAAATTGAAAATCTTTCACATCACAAACAGGAAGATACTGCAATATGAGGGAAGATCTTTATACACTGTACATCAGATCAGAGGCTAGTAGCCAAAAACTCAGCAAAAAACAAACTAACAATGAGGAGAGGACATGGATAGAAGCTTTTCCAAAGGAGAGATTCAGCAGATCAACAGACATATGAAAAAATACGCAAAGTTATTCATTGCCAGAGAAATACAAATAAAGACAACAATGAGATATCATCTTACACATGTTAAGAATGCCATATACTCCCTACCTGCGGCGGGGGGGGGGGGGGGGAGGAAGCTTCATGTGTGATAAAGCAGGCCTGCAGGTGTCTCTCTGTCTCTCCCTCTCTATTCCTTCCCTCTCAATTTTGCTCTGTCCCATCAAAATAAATAAGTAAAATTAATTTATACAATCATTAAACTGGACCCTAGATTATAGCTGTCCCTTGTACTACTTATATTTTTTGTAGAACCTTATCAGAAGTTATAAATAGGAAGGTAGCCCAGATCTAACAGGGACTCTATTAAGAGAATAATTCAGAAAATTGGAAAGACTATGGATAGTAAATAAGCAGTGTCTGCAATTACTGTATTGGAACTATGCAAGGAAAATGTTTGAAATAATAATTGTAAAACATCTTTTGTCACTCATGTGTTCTGGTACCTCACTTCTCCGGAGTTCTACCCAACTGGGGAAAGATAGAAATAGACTGGGGATATGGACCAACCTGTCAACATCCATGTCCAGCAGAGAAGCAATGATACACCTTCTCAACCCCATAAAGAATTTCAGTCCACACTCCCAGAGGGATAAAGAAAATGGGAGCTTCCAATGGAGAGGATGGATCACAGAACTCTGGTGATGGGAACTATATGGAATTGTACCCCTTGGACCTGCAAAAGCAGCAATAATTAAAACATCAAAAAATCAAAATCAAGGTAGAGAATGTATGTGGCTAGCTCTTACAAAGATCATCAAAGAGAAACATCATCTGTAACAGTCAGATGGAGTGGTGATTACTGATACAACATCCCAAGCCAGTCTTTGTTCAGAATTCAGTTCAGATCAGTGCTAGCTGGATAAAGTTAGACAAGTCATTATACACGTTATTAGACTCCTGTGTCCCAGTTTTTTTCTTTTTCATCTATAGCATGGGAAAAGATAATGATATCAACTCTTAGTAGAAATTACACACCATTTGCTTTCATTTCAGTTTTTATAAAGAACAAAATAATGGTCAGGAAGGAAACATACTTGTACAGACTGAAAATTTTAAAAAGCATTGCTGTGAGGTGGGGCATGGAGGGCAGGATTATATATATTGTGACACCCCTGACACACCTTAAAATTTTGTTACTCTACATTGTCTCTTTATCCTGCTATCATACACTTGAGCACTAAAAAAACATGACATGGAGATCTTTGTCATTATCCCCAAGTTTGGGGACAAGATGAGAATAGTTACACAAGGTGAGACATCCATCCCAAGACCAGAGATCCTTAGAGATTCAGGAAGTCTACCATGATTACTGAAGTATCATCTGGACCCTGGTTTGGAAGCTCAGTTAAGGTACAACCACCAGCAGCAAAGAGGCAAAAACATCCTTGGATGGGGAAATGTTAACTCACTACTTTATTTCCCCAAATACGAAGCTATTGCTCTCCAATCCTGGATGTGAAATTTTCAGTATTCATAGTCACATAATGCCAGTGATACTCTTCACCAATTACTTGCTTTTAAAATATATTTCTGTGGAATCATTGGTATTGGTTATGAATATGTTTCTCTCATTATTCAACCCTATCACACATTATTATGATTCTTCAGGCAGTAATGGAAAGATTCATGACAATTTAAAAATGATCATTAAAACAACACAATTACCATCAATTGTTTAAAGGAATGAACAGTTACTTATTATACCAACACACAATTGTGTTTTCTTGTTCAAGTTGGGCTGATTAAGTGCTTATTACTATATGCAGAGGATAGTGGTCCAATACTTTTGCAAATGGTCTTAAAATTTAGCATTCCGTTTTTCTTTTTTTACTACCATGAATCTCAACACGAAATAGCTTGCCAGTATACTGTGAACACCAGTAGTAGAACATAAACCATGGAAACATTCCAGGCTGTGTTGACATATTTTATGAATGTTATGGGATGGCAGATTGGAAGTGTACATCTGTGGGGGTTGGCCAGTCATCCCACTGCCGTCTGTGTATCTGTCTGCTTAAATGAGTTAGCTAATAGAAAAACAGTGCATAAACAGGTTGAATGTCATAGAATTTCCTTTATAGGGTAGAAAATATTCAACTCCAAGGAAAGAAGGTAGAGAATTATGGTCAACAGCTATTATTCAGGAATAAGGAATGTCTAGTGAAAAAAAGCTGCAGCACCCAAACAGAAAGGCCTAATAGTGTTCGGCGGTTTTTCTTTTTATTGTATCCTCCTGTGTTAGTGGCAGCATTTCTGTAACCAAGGATAGTGAGCAGGAATCATTTTATCAGAGGGCTGGAGATACCAGCCCACACTTCAAGGTTATTCAAGGACGATCAAAGCCCTCTCTGTCTGAGCAAGAACCAGGTCCAAATAATAAACCCTCCACCCGCCACTAGAGTCCCACCATTGAGTTGCTGTCTATCCCGACAGACATTGTAGTCACCTATCGGGAGAGCCCCCCCCCCCCGCCCCCGTAACTGAGCTAAGAAAAGAATCACTTAGCAATGTGACATTCTTGTCCTAACTTTCATACACACACAAAAATCCCTCAAAAATAATCCCCTAGCAACAGGACTGGATGTCAACAATTTCAAACTGAAATCTTTTCACCACCCCACCCTACCTTGCATTTAATTCCTTCATGGTACCTCTTATTGATTAAATTGTATAAATGATTTTGTCTGGTATCTTGGCTGACTTCAAATTTCACTGTATTTTTTTCTTAATTCTTAAATAATATTTTGTTTAAGTCTGTGTCTCTCCATGGATTTTATCTGCAAATGTGCGCATGTGTGTGTGTGGGCGGGGGGGCGGTGAAGAGAGAAGGGGAGAGAGTGAGATAACTATACAAATGAATAAAAGGAAGCAACAATGATCTCTTAGGGGAGATTATACATATGCATATACCGTAGGTATAATTGGTGTTAATTTCAGTGGTGGGATTTTAAAGTTAGACAAAAAACAATAAAACTTTTTATTTTTAGCTAACAGTTTGTGGGCTAATTTAGTTCTTGAAACCCTTCCAAGCACGATAGCTTGAATTTGCCCCAGATGGACTTTCTCTTCTGTTCAGATTGCTCGACAGCACCATAACAGTCATTTATAACAAAGTCTGCAGAAATGGGCTGGCGCTTGTGGTCTTCCAAATACACTGTTCTGTTTGTAAGGAGAGTGTTCCCATAAATCACCATGAATTAAAGAGGAATGCACATGTCCCAATCAAAACATCAGGAAGAAACCATTGCCCAATAGATAAGAACACAAACAAGTGCAAAGCATCACTTGAGTTTTTATAGAAGGCCCATATTTTTTTGGAAGGCAACCAGCGCTGTTTCACATGCTCTCCTTTTTCTAATCTGACTGACTCACAGTCTTGTGATAGTGAGATAAGCTAGGTAGGCAAATTTTTATAGAGTTGCAATTACTGAAATTGTCATTACGCTGCTCACTGTAAAATAAATATAGATAGAAGTGAAATTATGCACAGGCTAGAAGTAGAAAGTGTTTTGCTTCTGTTTGCTAAATTAATCTCTTCCTAAATGGCTGCAGGCCAGGTAGGTTAGCATTTGTGGTTTCAAAGGTTTTCAGCGCTTGCAATGAGCCATGAAATTACTGCATGCTGCTGAAAATGGCAGCTGATGAAAGGGAAAGAGTGAATCCCAAAGGCAGAAAGACAGGAGGAAGCAAAATTACAGGCAGAAAGTCTGATTTTTGATGTTGCTCATTGTGAAATGTACACCCAAACTTTTAATAAAACATAAAACATTAATAAACCTGCTAACAATTCCTTACAATTTCTTTTGATGTCTGAATATAATTTCTGAATACTTATTAAAACAGGCAGTGAATGAGGGGGGCTGAGCAGTTTCCTATCTATGGCATGTGCTGTACCGGTTGGTACTCTACTTGTGACTTTTGAAATAAGATTTTTTATTGATGTTTTTTAATTGAATCACACAAAAGGATTGCTTTTTTTTTTTTTTCCAGTTCATAAAAGTACACAGATCTTTTTTAGTTTCTGTTAGGATTAGCTAGTGTTAGTTTTGACACTGTCACTGGCAGACAGAACAATCAGTCTTGTTATCCTGATTTTTAATCATCAGGACTTCCTTAGAATAAGGAGATGGCTGAATTTTCAGGCAAAGCTTTAAAAACTCTTTAAAAACCCAGACCAAAGTGCTGGGTCCCCAACAGTTGAGCCCACTTTCAGGAAGAATGAATCAATCTGATTTTATAAACTCACAAACGTTATACCTTGTCAAAGGCAGGCAGGTTATTCATGCCCAAAGTAAACATTTCCCCAGTCCCCAGGCTTTGCCTCTTGAGGCCCATTTTCAAATTGAAGGTTGTAACAGTTCTTAAATATATTTATAATGGTGTTTCCCTTCTTGTAATGAAAGCCAGTTATTTTTTTGTCTTTATTTTTTAATTTTGATTTATAAAATGGAAATCTTGACAAGACTATAGGATACAAGGGGCACAATTCCACACAATTCCCACCCCTTGAACTCCATACCCAATCCCCTCCCTTGATAGAAAGCCAGTTCTTAAGACTTTCAGGCATTTCACAGCCAGGCGAGGTTTCTGCAAAAGCGAAATGATCATTTAGAAATCCAAATTTCTGGAGAGTTGAAAGACTGTCTCTTTGCAAATGGAGTTCATACATACTAAAACCATCACACAACAGCTGAGGAATGCAAAATTGTGGCACATTCTTAGAAATTCCACATACCTGCCATGGCATGATTTTTATAGATCAATTACTAGGAAGACAGAGGATTGTAAAAAAAAAATCTTTGGATTAAACTTTCTTATGGAAGGCATAAATAATCTAATGATTACTGTGCATGCCTGGTCAAACAGTTACCGTCACCAAGTTATTAGAGTGCTGTTTTCACTTCTAGCAAGGAAATGATCTGAACTGAAAATTGAGTTCACTTATTAGGAAGAGATGCCACCAAGCCTTCAGCAAAGAGGAAAGCAACCACACCAGTAACAAAATACTACTAGGGGCATTTACCTATTTATGAATTATTAAATATATCCTCCTTTGGAAAATATCTACTTCATTTGTTTAATTGTTTATGAAAATCTCTCTTGTATTCCTGGTATATATCTCTCTTTCTCATTCTCTCTCTTTTTACTTTTTAAAAAAAGTCACAGTTCTGTGATTTCAGCAGGGAATGACTTATTGAAAAGTGCATTCAAATTGGAATTGGAAAAATACAGCTTTGCCATGTAATCATATGAGAAAGGGTATTGCCTTCTTGGGTTCAATTTGTTTTACATTTAGATAATAGAAAACATGTCTAATAGAATTAAATTGAGCACATTTCCTACTTTTTGGAAACTTTCTTTATAAAAATATTTCTTATTTTATTTATTTATTTATTTATTTATTTAATTATCTTTATGTATTGGATAGAGACAGCCAGAATTGGAGAGGGAAGGAGGAGGTAAAAAAGGAGAGAGACAGAGAGGCGCCTGCAGCCCTGTTTTACCATTAGCAAAGTTTTCCACCTGCAGGGGGTGGGTTGGAACTCAAACCTGAGTCCTTGTGCATTGTAACATGTGAGCTCAGCTTGGTGCGTCACCTCCTGGGCCCCACATATTTTATTTCACAAATAATTTCAGTTATTTGAAATTATTTCAGTTATTTGAAGTTATTTCAGAAATTATTTGAAAGTGCATATTTGAGACATTGTTAGCTTTTAGATAAGATTGATGAGGAAGGTAACTGTGAAATCTGGAAAATTAATTAAACTGAGGGTACAGACCAAGTGGCCATATTAAATGGGATTTCTGTGAATGAACTCTGACACTCCTCCAGATACCTGAAATGCTTTTCCAAAAATTTAGATTTCTAAATGACAATTTCATTTTTTTTCCCCAGAAGCTTCTCCTGGCTGTAAAATGCCATGAATAAATATTTTTCTTTTCCGTTTCTGTTCCTACATTACTGAATTTTGAATTAAGCTACTATTTTCTTTATTTTTTAAAATTTAAAGTACTTAATTTATTTTTATTAGATAAAGACAGAGAGAAATCAAGAAGGGAATATAGAGATATTTCCCCTTGCAGAAGAGGATAAGTGGCCTGAACCCAGGTCCTTGTGCATGGCAGTAGGTGTAATCAGTCAGATGAGTCACTGCCCAGCCCCCCGAATCACAATTTTCAAACAATTCTAATCAAGTTGCCCACATACCTCATTTGACCAGATTTTTGTAATTACCAAAGGTTTAGTCACATAAAAAAAAAGAAAATAAAAGAAGGAAAGGGGAAAAAAAGGAAAGAGAGGAGGGAGAAGGGGGATAAAAGGAGGAAAAAAGGAAGAAAGGGAGCAGGAAGAACACCATATGAGCCCTCAGGAGAGAATTTCATATATTCTACAAATACCAATTATATCAGAACCTATTATGTTCTAAGTAATATACCTACCGATAAATAGGAAAATGAATAAGGTGTAATCTCACAGTTTGTAGCTAGAAGAAATGAATTGGTAGATGCAATAGGATGACAAAATATAAGTGCTATTACAACTACTAAAGTGGTCTAAAAGTCAAACAATACCTCTCCTGATAGGGAGAATATAGAACAACTTTAATTGAAGAAGTCCCATTTGAACTTGTGAGTTGAATAAAGAATAGGAAGGGCAGAGGTAGATAGAATAATGGTAATGCAAAGAGATTCTCATGCCGGAGGCTCTGAAGTCCCAGGTTCAATCCCCTGACCACCATCAGCAAGAGCTGAACAGAGTTCGGGTTAAAAAAATATATATATAGGGAAAAGGAGTGGGGGAGACAGCATAATGATTATGCAAAAAGGCTTTCATGCCTGAGGCATCAAACCCAGGTTCAATTCCCAACACCAGTATAAACCAGAGTTTAGCAGTGCTCTGGTGCCTCTCAGTCTCTGTCTCTATATCCCTCTCTCTCCTGTTTCTTATTTATTCATTTATTTATTTTTGCTACCATAGTTATGACTGGAGATTGATGCCTGCACAGTGACTCAACCTCAACCATCAACCATTTTCTTTTTCTTCTTTTTCTTTTTGATAGAAGTCAAGAGGGTATAAGAGGTGGAGAGAGAAAGAAAGACACTTGGACTAATACTTCACTGCTCATAAAACTTGCTTCCCCACCCCTCTACTGCAGGTAGGGACAAGGGGATGGAACCCAGGTCCTCAGGCATGGTAATGTGTGTGTTCTGCCACATGTAAAACCACCCAGACCCTCCTCCAGCCATTTTAAATTTTTTCTCATCTCTCTCTTTGAGTTTTTGGATCTGTTGATACAAGGGAGTCATGTCATCATTTATGAAGTGAAATACAAGAAAACAGTCTTTGACTTACATTTTAATTTGCCTTAAAGTAGACACAAGTTTTCACAAAATAATAAATCTCCTTCCTCAGGGTGTTTATCAAAACACAGAGCATAAGCATAAAGATTTCTTTCATCTGAAATCTATTTGCTTTTCATAGATTTTCCAGTTTTGCCAACTTCACACTCACACTCACCCTTATCTTATCACAACCAAAACTTGATCACCCATTTAGGTAAGTAAACCTGTGTCTAGTGGGCTGTCATAAACCAAAGTTCAGCTGAAGTATCAGTGAAGTTCCTGAGGAGATATAGGCAAAGATTATGAGCTGAAAATTCAAAGAAGAAACATAAATATAAAGAGGCAAATGAATAGCCTCTGCTCCACTAGTAACTGGGAAAAATCAGATTAAACCATAGTTACCATCTCCCCTTTTCAAATATGCAAATATGTTTAAAAAGTTTCTTTAGGACTGTGGTGGTTTCTCAGTGGTAGAGCATAGGACTTGGATTAGTGAGGTATCATCTTTGATTCTTGCCACCACACAGGCCACAGTTAAGAGGTTTCCTACACTCTTTCTCTAATATTTTTTTATAGAAATGTTAAAGGAGACATTTAAAAAAATAAAGAAATGACTGTGACTATGTTGGCAAGAGTGTGAGGTAAAGGATATATTACTATGTAAATCAGTATCCTCTCTTTGGAGAACAATTTGTCATTGCTTATAAATATTTAAAATATGTATACTCTTGGGAAGCAGTTCCTTTTTTAGGGAACACTAACAGTTTTCATTTGCAAGTAGGTTTGTTGCCAAGCAGTTTATAAGAATAGCATCTATTTTATCAATAGCATACTGGCAAGATCTATAGTTACCAGTCCATCCTGTGGAACACAGCCTACCCACTGAAGGACTCAGTTCAGCAAACGCAGATTAAGATAATATCAATGGTGAGAAGCCAGGGAAAGCTGTAAGTTATGCAACATCAAGTATCATACAGTCCCATTATGCAGAAAGATATGTACATAGATTATAAGTGTGCAAATTTACATGTGTATAGAGAAATATCAAAATAAATGTAAACTTGATCAATGCCTATGCTAAGGAATAAACAATGTAAGGGGAAAGTATTTTTTTTATTTATAAAAAGGAAACATTGACAAAACCATAGGATAAGAGGGGTACAACTCCATACAACTCCCACCACCAGCTCTCTGTATCCTATCCCCTCCCATGATAGCTTTCCTGTTCCTTAATCCTCTGGGAGTATGGACCCAAGGTCACTGTGGGATGCAGAAGGTGGAAGGCCTGCATTCTGTAACTGCTTCCCCACTGAACATGGGCATTGACTGGTCGATCCATACTCCCAGCCTACCTCTCTCTTTCCCTAGTTGGGTGGGGCTCTGGGGGGAAGCAGAGCTCCAGGACACATTGGTGGGGATGTCTGTCTAGGGATGTATAGTCGGCATCATACTAGCATCTAAAAACTGGTGGCTGAAAAGAGAGTTAACATACAAAGCCAAACAAACTGTTCACCAATTATGAACCTAAAGGCTGGAATGTTGCAGATGAAGAGTTGGGGGGTCCTCCATTTTGTAGATAGCTAGTAAACATATTTTAGTTATATTCCAAGGGCCTGTGGGTGTACTAGTTTTATTTTATTCCCCTGAGCCTGAAATCTGATATGCAGGTGGGTCCAAATTATTGTCTGGGGAGATGATGTCATGGCTGGAAAAGGGACAGAAATCTGGATTAGGAAAGAGAGTAGCTCCCGAATATGGGGAAGGGGTATAAATATTGTTGACTGCAAACCCCATAAATTTGATTTTGTCTGGGGTCCATATTCAGCTTAGGAGCCTATGTAACCTCTGCATGCCTGTGGATTTGAGCTTACGTTCTGTGGTCATGAGTAGGAACATTCCAAGCTGCTCCAATATCGACCCATTTTCCTCAGGTGTAGCATAGGGTATGGTGTCTATCCTCCTTTGGGCTGATGGAACATTCTCTACCGTTGTTGATCCAAGTTGAGGACAAAGTTCTATGTGGGGCCCACAAAGGGGTCTATTTTGTTGTTCCTGATAGAGATGATCAGTAACAATGGAGAGAATAATTTATTTGAGGTCTAGCCCAATCATATCTGTTTGGGAACCTTAGGACTCCCCGAATAGGGCTCCGGCTGATGAGGTGGCCTGATAGTGACTAAAGAGTCATCATTAAAGTATGCCAGTCTCTTGCCCTTATTTAGCTTTTGTAGTCCTTGCTTTGCTAAGGTTAGCTTTGGAGTGAATGAGAGAACTGTAATAGGAAGTAGGTGAGGAGGGTATCTAAGTCTAAGTAGATACTATTTCATTAGGAACCTTATACTGACTTACTACAGAATATTGTGTACTTTTGCTTTCAGGTATATATTTTGCCCTAATTTATGGGTACATGTGAACATATGCTCTATCTCACGGGACCTGATGTATATCTAGGTTTTGGGACTTTGTTAGGAAGTGAACCACCTGGAATGGAATTAGAGAATACTATGAAAGGAAAGGTCTCACCCGAGTAATGAGGCTGAAGGCTTGACATTACATTACTGATGTCTCTGGACATAGTCTGAAGTGAAACATGCTGAGGTGGTACTAGTTACATTGATTAGGTTGGGATTAGCAGATGCAATATCATTTGGTATGAATTGAGAGAAGCATGAAGGAAAGTGAGCCTCACCCTAGAGTTTCCAGGACTGGCAGAAATATAGACTCTATAGAGGAAGTGGAATGTTCCTGCTACCTTAGTGTTAAGAAGACAATAGGTAGTTATTGCTATAATTACATTATTTGGCAATTGGGCTAACTTTGAAAAATCAATTTGTTAGAATTTGCAGTATTATACACAACATCATCATAATTTATGTTCTTTGACATTATTTGTATATAGCTGTGCCACCAGTTGCTTGTGTTCACCCTGGTCTAGGCTTTTAAGAGAGTCAACATATCAAAGACTCAGCCTATGTATTAAAAAGACTCAGTCTGTGCTTCAAAAAGTTTGAGACATAAAATCAATTTTCCCCTCTCATATTAATTAGTGATTTATATGACTACAAATTAATAGGAGTGTACATAAACACCATTAGCACCACCAAGAGACTGTGTCCCATTCCATCTCCCCCCACTCACTGCCATGGAAAGCTGAACATCTACCTTCACACTCAACCCAGTGTTTTTACTTTAGTGCCCTACTCCAGATTTAGTGAAATCCTGCTTTTAGTTTCCCACTGTGTTCTTCTTTCTCAACTTCTGTTTATGAGTGGGACCATCCCATACTCACCTTCATCTTTCTCATTTAGTTCAGTTAACATAATTCCTTCTATCTCCATCCAAGATGGGTCAGAGAAGGTGGGTTCATTGTTCTTAATAGCTGCATAGTAGTCCATTGTATATATATACCACAGCTTTCTCAGCCATTCATCTGTTGTTGGGCACCTGGCTTGTTCCAGGTTTTACCTATTATGAATTGTGCTGCTATGAACATAGGTGTAACTATATCATTTTGGGTGGGTGTATGGAATCCTTGGGGTATATGCCTAGGAGAGGAATTACTGGGTCATACGGAAGGTCCATGTCTACCATTGTGAGAGTTCGCCAGACTGCTGTTCACAGAGGTTGGACCAATTTACATTTGCACTAGCACCGCAGTAGGCTTTCTCTGTCCTCACAGCCTCTCTAGCATTTGTTACTGCTGTCCTTTTTGATGTATGCCATTTTCACAGGGGTGAGGCAATATCTCAGTGTTGTCTTTATTTGCATTTCTTTGACAATCAGTGACCTGAAGCAATTCTTCTTGTGTTTGTTAGCCTTTTGGATCTCTTCTGTAGTGGCTGTCTGTAGGAAGGTGAGCAAAGGCTGGTGAGGGTGACACCGAAATACAGTCACACAACTCACTCTTGTGCTGACAAATGGATGCCAGGGGGACAAAGAAATATAATAAGAAAGGAAATCTTTTGATTATTTCTTAACTCACTCCCCCACTCCAGAACCAGCCCCCAGGGGCTGGACAGCCACGTCTAGCAGGCTTCCCGCTTGCTATTTTCTTTACCAAGATTCCTGGTAAAGATTTCCTGAAGTGAAATATTTATATACTGATAACTATGAGTCACTATTAAAGGAAATGGAAAATGATACCAAGAAATGGAAAGACATCCCATGCTCATGGATTGGAAGAGTTAATATCATCAAAATGAATATTCTCCCCAGAGCCATATACAAATTTAATGCAATACACATCAAAGTTCTACACATAGTACTAAGTACAAGGACCTGCACAAGGATCTTGGTTCCAGTCCCCATTCCAGTCCTGCAATTCCTCTCCTGGGGATATAGCCTAAGGAACCCAACACACCCATCCAAAAAGATTTGTGTATACCCATATTCTTAGCAACATACTTTGTAATATCCAAAACCTGGAAGCAACCCAGGTGTCCAACAAAAGATGAGTGGCTGAGCAAGTTGTGGTATATATACACAATGAAATTCTACTCACCTATTAAAAATGGTGACTTCACCATTTTCAACCAATCTTGTATGGACCTTGAAAAAATAATGTTAAGTGAAATAAGTTGCAAATAGAAGTATGAATACGGGATGATCTCACTGTCAGGCAGAAGTTGAAAAACAAGATCAGAAGAGAAAACACAAGTAGAATCTGAACTGGAGTTGGTGTATTGCACCAAAGTAAAAGACTCTGGGGTGGATAGGGGGATGAATACAGGTCCAAAAAGGATGACAGAGGACTTAGTGGGGGTAGTATTGTTATATGGAAAACTGGGAAAAGTTATGCATGTACAATCTATTTTATTTACTGTCGAATGTAAAACATTAATTCCCCAATAAAGAAATTAAAAAAAAAGAAGAAATATAGCTCATGTAGGAGGTTTCTTGCTGTGACATGAGTACCATCCAAGCTGAAGTCTCTGTTAGACTACATGGGAGTACTGTCGAACTGAGAGAAGATTCAGTACTATGGCCTCTCATTCTATCTCTTTGCACTTGAAATATACTGCCGGGAGTGGTTAAAGTCCTCGTGATCAGAACAACAACAAATGTCAAGAAATGATAAGATTAAAAGAACTAAACAGACAGTTTTCTAAAGAAGAGATACACATGGCTCAGAGGCATATGAAGAAATGTTCCACTTCACTTAGTATTAGAGAAATGCAAATTCAAACTCCACTGAGATACCATCTCACACCTGAGAAAATGACTTGCATCAACAAAACTAGAAACGACAGACAGGTGTTGGGGAGTCGTGGAGTAAAGGGAACCCTGCTTCACTGCTAATGGGAATGCAAACTGGTGCAGCCCCTTCAGAAAAATGTATGGACAGTCTTTATTTATTTATTTATTTATTTATTTATTTATTTATTTATTTATTTATTAACCAGAGCTCTGCTCAGCTCTGGCTTATGGTGGTACAGGGGATTGAACCTGGGACTTTGAAGCCTCAGGCATGGGAGTCTGTTTGCATAACCTACCCCTGCCCTGGACAGTTCTTAAATAAATAAAAATGGAAGTACCCTATGACCCAGCTGTGCAACTCTTGGGCATTTATCCAGTGGACACTCAAGCATTAATTTGAAAGGACACATGCACCCCTATGTTCATAGATGCATCATTCACAATAGTCAAAGAGTGGAAGCAGCCTAGATGCCCATCAACAGATGACTGGCTAAGAAAGTTGTGGGATATATACTCCATGAAATAGTACTCTATAATCAAAAAAGATGATATTGTGTTCTTCGGGATAAAATGGATGGAATTATAGGTGATTATGCTTAGTGAAATAAGAGATGAAAGACAACTACCAGATGGTTTCATTCATATGTGGAATCTAGAGATCTTATTTATATGAACATTCCAAAAAAGAAAAAATCCAAACAGAACAGAAGCAAAAAAACTGTAAGACTTATGAGAACTCTGGTGTTTATCTTTGTGAGCTGGTTAAGTGAAGATACAGAACTTTGGTGGTGGGTGTGGTGTGGAACTATACATTATAATCTTACAATATTGTAACAAACTACTAATAAATAAAAATTTAAAAACATATAATTAATATTAGATATTTTAATTTTAATTAAATAATTAAAATATCACCACTTTGAGGAGCGTTGTGGTGAATGCACCCTGTAGAGCACACCTGTTACCACAGAAAATGATCTGGGTTCAAGCCCCAGGTCCCACTTGCAGTGTGTGTATATGTGTGTGTGTGTGGGTGGGGGGGGGGTGGTTCATCAGTAGTGGTACAATGTTACAGATGGCTTGCCTCTGCTTCTCCCAAAATTGCTCCTCTGTTTCACCCTCTAGCAAAATAAAAGGAAAGAAAAAAGCTACTGACAGCAATGGAGTCCTTGTGCCATCACTGAATATCAGTGATACTCCTGGTGAAAAGATAAATGGGGCTGGGCAGTGATCAAAGAAACAAGCATTACAAAAAAAAAAAAAAAAAAAAAAAAGGTGGCAACCAGGCATTATGTGTTTCTTAATGGGC
The DNA here is from genome assembly GCF_950295315.1 of Erinaceus europaeus. NCBI lineage: Eukaryota > Metazoa > Chordata > Mammalia > Eulipotyphla > Erinaceidae > Erinaceus > Erinaceus europaeus. The sequence goes on from NC_080162.1 coordinate 138,864,768, forward strand.
AAATGCAACACTTCCAGTGAAATTTTCTTGAAAAAGAAGTTGAATCTGAATCTAATCAAGTCTTTCTATCTAATTACCAAAGCACAGGAAATTGATAGAAGGGGACAGAGGAACATTTTAAACTGTGAAACTGGGATACAAGCAATGAAATGCAGACTGCTAGACTATAAAGTAAGCCACCTGACTTCTTTGACAAACAAATTGAAAAGAAAAGCTATTGAGAGAGGTGAATTCTAGAATCTATTGGAGTTATAAGATCTAGTTACAGTATTTGAATACCCCAAACTGAATGTATAATTCAGAGAGAAGAAATTATGAGGAAATTAGAAATGTGGAATATTTTATAATTTTTTTAGTTTTGTTTAGACACACTACTAGTATGGTTATATTTTAACATTTCTCATATTTGAGAACTTTATATTAAAATAATTATGTACAACACTATAACATCATACATAGCACTAAAGTTATATGTAACACTATAACCCATCACATAGTGCTACACATAATTACTTTAAAGAAAGGTCACTTGGGAGTAATAAACAGATTAATCTTCATCAGGATACTGGCCAGGCTTCCCTGGACTGAAGACCCCACCAATGTATCCTGGAGCTCCGCTTCCCCAGAGACCCACCCTACTAGGGAAAGAGAGAGAGGCAGACTGGGAGTATGGACCAACCAGTCAACATTCATGTTCAGCGGGGAAGCAATTACAGAAGCCAGACCTTCCACTTCCTGCAACCCACAGCGACCCTGGGTCCATGCTCCCAGAGGGATAGAGAATAGGAAAGCTATCAGGGGAGGGGGTGGGATATGGAGATTGGGTGGTGGGAATTGTGTGGAGTTGTACCCCTCCTACTCTATGGTTTTGTTAATTTTTCCTTTCTTAAATAAAAAATTAATTAAAAAAAGAAGTGCTAATTAAATAAAAAAAATTTTTTAAAAGATATATTTTATTAATGATAAAAATAGGTTTTCTGGAAAAAAAGGAATTTATAGTACTGGTCTATATGCTTCTAAAAATGTTTAGACTTTTTTTTTGCAAAAAAAAATTTAAAAGTAGAGATGCAAAGAATTTGAATAATGGAATTCACAGAGTTGTACAAATGCAAACATTTCCCTTTTAAATATCCTTGGATCATTTACAAAACTTAATCATTTCAAAGTACAAAGAGGATCTTAATAAATTCAGAGAGAGACTATTTCACTAGAAATATTCATTGACAATAATATAGTATTACAAGAAGTTAATAGCCTTAAAGGACAATGTCATTCCCCCCTAAATTAATTCACAGATTTGACCATTTCAAAGAGATTTTCAATATATTTTATTAGTGATTTAACAATTGTTTGCAAAATTATAAGGTCATAAGGCTATAGTTTCACACTTCACCCATCACCAGACTTCCTTGCCACCCCCTTCAACCTTGGTAATCACTATGGTTCTCAGAAAGTCTGAGAAATACTTTTGGTTTTATGTCCCTATGCTTAGACTTGTTTAAATCAATTTTATTTGTCAAATATAAAATACTGACAAGACCATAGGATAAGAGGGGTACAATTCCACACAATTCCCACCACAAGAGTTCTGTATCCCATCTCCTCCCTCGAAAGCTTTCTTATTCTTTATCCCTCTGGAAACATGGACCCAGGGTCATTATGGGGTGCAGAAGGTGAAAGGTCTGGCTTCTGTAATTGCTTCCCCGCTGAACATGGGCACTGGCAGGTCGATCCACACCCCCAACCTGTCCCTATTTTTCCCTTGGGGCAGGGCTCTGAAGAGGTGGGGGTCCAGGTTATAATGGTGAGGTCCTCTGTCCAGGGAAGTCAGTTTGGTATTATGGTAGTAGCATCGGTAACTTGTGGCTGAAAAAGTATTAAGATATAAAGAAAAACAAATTTTTTAATAATCAGGAACTTAAAGGCAAGAATATAGCATATGAGTTTTGGGATCTCCATTTTGGAAAAAGCTAGCAAGTCTATTTTAAGTATAAACCAAGAGGCCCATGCCTTTACTAATTTCTGCCTGGACACAATAGCTAACATGCAGATGGACCAAAGGTATTGTCGGGGGAGATGTTGGCAGAGTTAGAAACAGGGCTAGAAAGCTGGGTCAGGGCAGAGAGAAGCTCCTAAATATTGGAAAGGTATATAAGTATCATTTTATGATGTCTTTTTTTTAAGGTCTTTCTAATTGCTTGCTATTTGGGGTCACTGCAAACTATTGTGCACTTTTGCTTTAAAGTCTATATTTCCCCCTAACCTATGGGTACATGCGCACATGCTTTCAGTCTCATGGGCCATGATCTATTATCTATGTTCTGTATCTCTTGCACCACCTGGTAGGGAATTGAGGAGTCTTATGAGATAAGAACAGTCTCATCAGAATGTTGGAGCTGAAGAATTGAAGGGCTGACATTCCATACCTAGTGTCTCTGGACACAATCTGAAGTGAAAAGTGTTGAGGTGGTACTGGTTGCATTGATTTGGTCAAACTCAGCAGCAGATGCAGTATCAAATAGTATGGATCAAGTGAAGCATGTAGGTAGGCAAGCCATGCCTTGGAGTTTCCAGGTTTGGGAGCAATATGAGTTTTATAGAGAATGGAGAGGGTCCCTGCTGTATTGGAGTTTAAGAAGGCAATAAATAGTTATTGTAACCAAGGGAATTTGGTTTACTTTGAAAGCCCCATAGTTACAATTTGCTGTATCATACAGCATTTATGCCATTTAAGACTATTTACATATAGTTGTATCTTATATAATGACACAAGCAGTTGCTTCTGGTCTCCCTGGTCTAAGACTGTAGGTTATTTAATATTTTAATTAAGCAGTCATTGTTAGAAATTTGAGCCCTCTGTTAAAAATCCAATTAGGTTACCGATTTGAAACCTTAAGTGCTTAGATTGAAGGACTATATACTGGGGTCTATGCATTAAAAAGTTTGAAATTTTTAATCTATTTTTCACCTCACATACTGATTAAATAGTGATTTATATGATTATAAGTTAATAGGAGTGTATATTAACACCATTCCCGGCACCAAAATTCTGTCTCTCCACTCTCACATTGCTCTAATGAAGCTAATAATCTACCCTCTCCCTCCACCCAGAGTTTTTTTACTTTGGTGAAATACTCCAAACTCAGTCAAATTCTACTTTGTTTTTCTTCCTCAATTTCTGTTTAAGAGTGGGATCATCCCATGATCGTCTTTCTGTTTCTGACTTACCTCACTTAACATGGTTCCTTCTAGCTCCATCCAAGATGGGCCAGAGAGGGTGGGTTCATTGTTCTTAATAGCTGAGTAGTATTCCATTGGATATATATATATCACAACTTTCTTAGCCATTCATATGTTTTTGGGGCACCTGGGTTGCTTCCAGGTTTTGGCTATTACAGAGTATGCTGCTATAAACATAGGAGTAACCATATCTTTTTGGATAAGTGTGATTGACTCCTTAGGATATATCCCCAGGAGAGAAATTGCAGCATAATAGGGTAGGTCCATTTCTAGCTTTCTGAGAGTTCTTCAGACTGCTCTTCACAGGGGTTGGACCAATTAACATTCCCACCAGCAGTGCAGGAGGGTTCCTTTGTCCTCACAGCCTCTCCAGCATTTGTGGCAACTGTGGTTTTTGATATATAACATTCTCACAGGGGTGAAGTGAGTGTCAGTGTTGTCTTTATTTGTATTTCTCTGGCAATCAGTGATCTGGAGGAACTTTTTATATGTCTGTTGATCTTTTGGATCTCTTCTGTAGTGAATATTCTATTCATATCCATTCCCCATGTTTGGATTGGGTCATTGTTTTTTGATGCTGAATTTGGTGAGATTTTTATATATTTTAGTTATTAGCTTCTTGTCTGATGTGTGGCTTATGAAGATTTTCTCCTATTCTGTGAGAGCTCTCTTTGGGTGATGGTTTCTTATGCTGTGGCAGAAGCTTTTCAGTTTGATGAAGTCTCGTTGACTTTTTTTTTTATTTAGTCTTCCTTGTAATTGGGTTTGTGTCATCAAAATTGGGTTTGTGTCATCAAGCCTTGAGGTTTAGGTGGGAGAGGTTTCTGCCAATATTTTCCTGTAAGTATTTGATAGTTTCTGGTCTAACATCCAGGTCCTTGACCCATTTTGAGTTGACTTTTGTTTCTGGTGAAATAAAGTGGTTCAGTTTAATTCTTCTGCATGTTTCAACCCATTTTTCCCAGCACCATTTATTGAAGAGAGCCTCCTTCTTCCATTTAATAGTTTGAGCTCCCTTATCAAAGATTAGATGTCCATAGGAGATTTTTTTTTATTGAGATAACCCTTTAGAAAGGTTCTCTATATTTATTTTTAAGTTAAAATCAAAAAGAGTAACACAATTATGAAACATGACAGAAAAAGGAGGATTGCTGTCAACAACTAAGTAATATGGTTATTTAAAATATTATTCAACTGACATTATAATAGATGGTTATATTAATGTAATAGAGTAGACAGCCTCAAAATAGACCTGAGTATAGCAGTCAAGGAGGTTATGGAGAAGGTAAAATGTTGGACCTGCAGACATGAGGCCCAATGTATAGTCCCAGGCATCCTGTGTATGAGTGTGATGCTCTTTTGTAAACAAACAGATAATTAAAATATATATTAGACCTTAGCATATACAAAAATATGGTAAAGATGCATAAACAATGAAGACAACTAATAAAATTTTCAATAAATATGCTGTTGAAAATTACTAAAGAAATGAATCTTGCCTTTTATGAAACTATGTCTTTTATCATGAGGGCATAATTCCCCAGATCAGGAAAGTGGCATTTCATACAAACAACTGAATCCTTAGAGTTATATTCTGCATCATGTGATCATGTTCCCCAAGACAAAGTTTTCAAATCAAGGTATGACTTATAAGAGATACCCTCCTATAGTCTGGATTGCATCATTACTTTCAGATCATCTTTTAATGAATATCATACTGGGAAACTGAGGGTTCTGGGCTGAGAAGGAGAACGATAAATTCTTTAAACTTTTAAAATTATCTTTATTTACTTGATAGAGACATCCAGAAATTGAGAGGAATAGGGATATAGACAAGGAGAGAGACACCTGTGACCCTGCTTCACCATCGTGAAGCTTTTGTCCTGCATGTGGGGACAGGGGACTTGAATCTGGGTCACTGAGCATTGTAACATGTACCTTCACCCAGGTGTGCCACCACCCTGCCCTGAAAACAAAGAATTCTTAGAAAGGTATGACTGGGGAGTCAGGCGTTAGCGCAGCAGGTTAAGTGCACATGGCGCAAAGTCCAAGGACCAGAGTAAGGATCCCGATTCAAGCCCCTGGCTCCCCACCTGCAGGGGAGTCGCTTCACAGGTGATGAAGCAGGTCTGCAGGTGTCTATCTTTCTCTCCACCTCTCTGTCTTGCCCTCCTCTCTCCATTTCTCTCTGTCCTATCAAACAGCAATGACATCAATAATAATAACAACAACAACAATGATAAACAAGGGCAACAAAAGGGAAAATAAATAAATATAAAATAATTTAAAAAAAGGTATGACTGAATATTATGTCATGCACTCTTGTCACATTTAAGTCTATACATTTCTTACAAAAGATAAAATTTTATTAAGTACCAGGGAAAAGGCTACTTGCTTAGTCCATCTTAGAACAATATTTTCAAACTGCATTTTTGAGCACAGAGGCAAAACAAGTGGTACAAATATGCCGTAATTGTGACATCAATATAGAGGAGGAAATCCCTTTATGAGTGAAATATCATTATCATTCTTATTTTCCTTTGGAGGGATTTATTTTCAAGCACAAACTTTTAGAAATGCATTTAGGACTTATGCTTTGCTATTTATTTGGACTACCTATGAAATACCTTAGTGTTTTATTGCTTTATGTTACTTGTATATATATATATATATATATATATATATATATGTATATATCTATATATATGCATATATATTTATTTTGCTTGTAAAGTGTAAAAGTGCCTTCTTTTAAGATATGTTTAAGCATTTCGGTGAATAATAAATTAAGATATGTTACCTAGCAAAAAGTATGAAGATGTACTGTGGTTGACTAATAGGCCTCCTTTTTCTATACCTGGTAAAGTCTTACTTCTTGCAGTCATGGGGAGATGGAAACGGTGGCATGAAAGTGAGTCATGAAATGATTACAGTAAATGTATAATTTTACAAATGGAGTAGTAGAGATAGTACTAGTAATTGTAAACAGAACTCACTCAGAAGAAAAATCTGGTGCATTCTTGAGCTCCTCTAGAGACCTGAAGGAAATGATATTTCATGATTCTTCATTTCATTTATTAAAAACATTTTATTAGTGATTTAATTATGATTAACAAGATTGTAAGATAATAAGGGTACTATTTCTTACAGTACCTACCACCAGAATTTTGTGTCCCACACCCTCCAATGAAAGTTTCAGTATACTTTGTCCCCCTGGAAGCATGGGCCAAAGATCTTTATGGGGTGTAGAAGGTGAGTGGGAGTCTGGCTTCTGTAATTGCTTCTCCACTGGATATGGGCATTTTCAGGTGGAATCATACCCCCCAGCCTGCTCATCCTTCCTGAGTGGGATAGGGCAAGTCCTCATTTCTTACTACTGACTACTATAACAGAACATAATTTGTACCACTCTCGAGGTTTTTTATACTTTTTTCATTAAATGATGAACTGATTGATGTTAAGGTTCCAATTAGTCGATTTTTATAATAAAACATTACAGTAATTCAGAGGGAGACTTAACTGTGTGTGGGGGGGTGATTACTGAAAAAAATTTAGAGGTTGGGACCAGGTGGTGGTGCTATTATTAATAACACATATGTCAACATGTGCAAAGACTTGAGTTCAGGCCCCTGATCTCCATTGTGATGCAGTATACCAGCCAACAACAGGAAGTCTGACACAGCACATGGCTGATATTAGCCTGGCAACAGAACACATACTACAATCTGCATAAATGCACAAGGGATTGTGGGTAGATTGAATAGATTTAAACACAGGCAGCCAGAAATCTGGCCTTTTTGGCCCCTGCTCTCATGGATCCCAGCTGACGTTGCCCAGGACCCACCATGCTGCTCCTGACCAGAGGGAACTAAACACTTGTAACTCAGCTAGCTGGTAAACTCTAGACTCCTCTACAGCCATAATGAGTAACCTCTACCTCTACCGATAATTGTTTATCTCATGAGGCTGAACTTTTGGTAAGTAATTCATGGATTTATGGGTCTGGATTATTCTCATCCCTGCTGATAATTGCTTATTTTGCTGTACTTCAAATATACATCCCATACTACTATACCGCCCTAATAAAGCCTTGATTGTTTAAACCTGCTCTCAGCCATGCCACAGCCAATTCCTTTATGTGCCTCAGCCCAATTCTTTTATTTTTTAAAATTACAATCCCCACCTGCAGGGGGAAACTTTTGTGTGATGAAGTAGTGTTGTAGGTGTTCTCTTTCACACTCTATCTGCCCTTTACTTTGCAATTTCTCTTTCCATTAAAAAATAATAACCAGGGTTCTAGGAGTGGTAGATTCATAGCTTTGGCACTAAGACTCAGCAATAAATCCAGTGGCGAATATATTTATATTATACACAACACACTGATTCCGTCTGATCAAGAACTATGACTTTTTCCTGGTACTGCCCATTCTCAGTTTTAATACTGAATTCTGAATAAATAATTCTAAAAAAAAAAATCACTTTCCTACACTTTTCCAGAAGTCAAATGTAATGGATAAGATATATAGGATGGGGGGTGGGGAGAACTTTAATTTCTAAAATTTATTTGAAGGAAAATGTAAAGCTACAGGTTTTAAAATTTAGATTAAAATTCTTGCTCTTTTCTACTTGAAAAAGTTTTTGACAGTTAAGCACTAATATGTCTCTTTTCCTTTCTTAGTCCACCTATACTATTTATAAAATAGAACAATTGGACTTTTGATCTCATACCACCCTTACATATATCAGAACTTTGAAGATTGTTTAAATGCAACTGAATACCTTTAGATATGCATTTTCCAATGAATGCTTCCAATACAGGAAGAAGAAATCATATTCAAGTAATTTTGGAGCCACTTGATTTAAACAAATTTAAATTTTTTTTTTTTGCCCCAGGAATTCACCTGGCATTTATATACTACTGTATGTGAGGAATCCTGAGAGTAAAAGACAGGACAGAAAATTCCCAAAGGTATTTGAGAACTAACTCCTTGTTTGTATTTCCCAGGCAAAGTATACATTGAATCATATGGGGAACAAATACATTAGTGGTATTTATTGATTTTAAAACTTGTTTTTAAATTTTAATCCAGCAGAAAGTTCTTGGAAATTATCAGGCAATATAATAAGGTGTCAGGCTACAAAATTAACATACAAAAGTCAGTGGTATTCCTCTATGCAAACACTAAGGTAGCAGAAGACGAAATCCAGAAATCAATTTCTTTTACTATTGCAACAAAAACAATAAAATATTTAGGAATAAATGTAACAAAAGAAAGACTTGTATACTCAAAATTATGAATTATTATTCAAGGAAACAGAAAAAGACACAAAGAAGTGGAACAATCTTCCATGTTCATAGGTTGGAAGAATTAACATCATCAAAATGAATACCCAGAGCAACATACAAACTTAAATCAACCCCTATCAAGATCCCATCCAATTTTTTAAGGAGAACATAACAAAAGCTACAAATGTTCCTCTGGAACCAGAAAATACCTTGAACTGCCAAAGCAATCTTGAGAAGCAAGAACATAACTGGAGGCATAACACTCCCAGATCTCAAACTGTATTATAGGGTCATTATAATCAAAACTGCTTGGTACTGGAACATAAATGGACACATTGACTAGTGGAATAGTATTGAGAGCCTAGAAATAAGCACTCACACCTACAACCATCTTGCTTTTTGACAAGGGTGCCCAGATTATTACCTGGGGAAAGGAGAGTCTCTTCAACAAATGGTGTTGGAAAAATTGTGTTGAAACATGAAGAAGAATGAAAGTGTACCACTATATTTCACCAAACACAAAGGTAAATTGAAGTGGATCAAGGACTTGGATGTTATACCAGAAACTATTAAATTCTTAGAGGAAAATATTGGCAGAAGTCTTTCCCATCTAAATTTTAAAGTCATCGCCAAAGATACAAATTCAATTATAAGGAAGACTAAAACAAAACAAAACAAACAAAAAAAAATTAAAGGGACTATATCAAATTGAAAAGCTTCTGTACAGCAAAAGAAACCACCACGCAAACAGAGAGACCCTTTACAGAATGGGAGATCTTTACATGCCATACATCAGACAAGAGGTTAATAACCAAAATATATAAAGAGACTGCCAAACACAGCAACAGGAAAACAAACAACACCATCCAAAAATGGGGAGAGGATATAAACAGAATAGTCCCCATAGAAGAGATCCAAAAGGCCAACAAACATTTGAACAAATGCTCCAAGTCATGGATTGTCAGAGAAATGCAAATAAGGACAATGATGAGACACCACTTCACTCCTGTGAGAATGTCATACATCAGAAACAACAGCTGCAACAAATGCTGGAGAGGTTGTAGGGACAAAGAAACCCTTCTGTACTGCTGGTGTGAATCTAAATTGGTCTAACCCTGCAGAGAGCAGTCTGGAGAACTCTCAGAAGGCTAGAAGTAGATCTATGTTATGATTTTGCAATTTGTCTCCTGGGAATATATCCTAAGGAACTAATCACACCTATCAAAAAAAGTGTGTATACCCATGTTCATAGCAGCACTATTTGTAATAGCCAAAACCTGGAAGCAACCCAGGTGTCCAATAGCATATGAACTGCTGAGTAAGTTGTGGTCTATATACTCAAAGGAATACTACCCAGCTATTAAAGATAATGGATTCACCTTTTTTTACCTCACCTTGGATGGATCTTGAATGAATCAATTTAAGTAAGATGACCCAGAAAGAGAAGGATGGATATGGGATGATCTTACTCATAGAAGTTGAAAAATAAGAAGAGCAGGGAAAACACAAAGCAGAACTTGGACTGGAGATGGTGTATTGCACCAACATAAAAGACTCTGTGGTTGGAGGTGGTGGGGGGCTCAGGTCCTGGAAGAAGAGGATGACCTAGTGGGGTTTGAACTGTTATGTGAAAACTGAGAAATGTCATACATGTACAAACTATTGCATTTTATCTTATTGTTGACTATAAACCATTAATCCCCCAATAAAGAAATTAGAAAAAAAAAGGAGGATGAATATGAGATGGTCTCACTCAAAGACAGAAATTGAAAAATAATAACAGAGAGGAAAACACAAAGCAAAACTTGGACTGGAGTTGGTGTATTGCACCAAAGTAAGACTGGGGTGGTGAGGAGGGTTCAGGTCCTGGAACATGTTGGCAGAGAAGGACCTAGTGGGGGTTGTATTGTTATGTGGAAAAGTGAGAACTGTTATGAATGTACAAACTATTGTATTTTTACTGTCAACTATAAACCATTAATCCCCCAATAAAGAAATAAAGAAGCAAATAACACAATATCCAAGTAACCTATTATACTGATATGAAAAACTGTTTTTAAAGTTCTTTAGCAATTTAGTTCTACTTCTCACTCAGATATTCTGCATTCATTATCACCCAGATTTTTCACAATATGAACAAAGGAGCAGAGCCAAAGAGAACTAATACATATATGGTGTTCCAGTTGATGTTTATATCATCTATGTCTCCTGACCAAATTCTTCTTCTTCTACCATTTGCCCTTCTTCCGTAGCCAGTCAACAGCGTCAGGTTGAGCCTGATGTAAAGTTTCGAGACCTCCTTTGAATCTGGAGAGGTGGCAGTCGTTGACTATGTGGGTCATAGTCTGTCTGTAGCCGCAGGGGCAGTTTGGGTCGTCTCTGGCTCCCCAGCGATGGAACATAGCGGCACACCGGCCATGGCCTGTTCGATAGCGATTGAGGAGGGACCAATCATAACGTGCTAGGTCAAAGCTGGGTTGACGCTTGCAGGGGTCTGTGATGAGGTGTTTGTGACCTCTGACCAAATGCTAGGCATACATACGAGGTCACAGCTATTCAAACACATTTATTCCTCTTTTTTTTTTTTTAACAATTTTAGGATTTCTGTCTTTATCTGGAATTTTAAATTCCTCCTCACCAATAAACAGAGAAGTACACATACTCCTTCATTGATTCAGGTCTTAAATGAAGTTAATACGGCAGAGTATAAAGTAGGATTTGACATTTGCCCAATAACTCATTGCTTTGAATGTGTTTTAGAATTCAAAGTGCTGGATTAGGAAAACAGTATAATGGTTATGCAAAAAGACTTTCAGGACTGAGACTTTGAGGTCACAGTTTGAGTCACCAGCATAATATGCAAGAACTGAGCAGAGCTCCAATCTCTCTTTCTTACTAAAAATAAATAAGTAAATAAATTTTTTTTCTTTTTTAACTTTTCTTCTTTATTAGGGGATTAATTCTTTACAGTCAACAGTAAGTACAATAGTTTGTGCATGCACAACATTTTCCAGTTTTCCACATAACAATACAACCCCCACTAGGTCCTCCTCTGCCATCATGCTCCAGGACCTGAAACCCCCCCCCCCGCCCACTCCTGACACACACACACACACACACACACACACACACACACACACCAGAGTCTTTTACTTTGGTGTAATACACTAAATCCAGTCCAAGTTCTGCTTAGTGTTTTCTCTTCTGATCATGTTTTTCAACTTCTGCCTGTGCATGTGATCATTCCATATTCACCCTTCCGTTTCTGATTTAAAGAAATTTCTTTAAAGAAATCATGTCAAGTGAAATAAATAGAACATTATTTTAGGGGGCCGGGCAGTAGTGCACTGGATTGAGACCACATAGTATGAAGTGCAGACCCATGCAAGGATTCTGGTTAGAATCCCTGGCTCCCCACCAGCAATGTATATAGTTTAAAGAAAATGTTTTGCTTTTCGGAATATAACTAAAATAGGACTACTAACTATCTACAAAACTGATACCCCCCAACTCTTCATCTGAACTATTCCAGCCTTTAGGTTCATTATTAATCAATAATTTGTTTGGCTCTATATGTTAACTTTATTTTCAGCCACCAGGTTCCAGATGCTACCATGATGTCAACCAGACTTCCCTGGACACATGATCCCACCAATGTGTCTTGGAGCCCCATTTCCCCATAACCGCACCCCACTAGGGAGAGAGACAGGCTGAGAGTACAGACTGACCTGCCAATGCCCATGTTCAGTGGGGAGGCTATTACAGAAACCAGACTTCCGCATACAAGTCTTTCACTTCTTTGGTCAACTTTATTCCTAGGTATTTGATTGATTTTGCTGAAACAGTAAATGGGAGTGATTTCTGGATGTCTTCTTCTTCAGATTTAGTGTTTGCATAAAGAAATGCCACTGATTTTTGTACATTGATTTTGTAGCCTGATACCTTGCTATATTGCCTAATACCTTCCAGTAATTTTCTGCTGGATTCTTTAGGTCTTTCTATGTATACTATCATATCATCTGCAAATAGTGAGAGCTTGACTTCTTCCCTTCCAATCTGTATTCCTTTGATTTCTTTCTCTTGCCTGATTGCTATGGCAAGAACTTCCAATACTATGTTGAAGAGTGACGGTGACAGTGGACAGCCCTGTCTAGTCCCCGATCTGAGGGGGAATGCTTTCAGCTTCTGTCCATTGAGTATGATGTTGGCTGTAGGTTTGCTATATATAGACTCCACTATCTTGAGGAATTTCCCATCTATTCCCATTTTTTGTAGAATATTGAGCATGAATGGGTGTTGGATCTTGTCAAAGGCTTTCTCTGCATCTATTGAGTTCACACGTATCCATAAACTACTGCAAAATATATACCTGAAAGCAGAAGTACACTAGAGTTTGCAGTGAGTACCTCCCTAACACTTGGGTGGTGGGAATTGTGTAGAGTTATACCCCTCCTACCCTATGGTTTTGTTAATTAATCCTTTCTTAAAAAAAAAAAAAAGAAAAAGTAATACTGGAGCTCTTCTAGAGGGGGTGGGATATGGAGATTGGGTGGTGGGAATTGTGTGGAGTTGTACCCCTCCTACCCTATGGTTTTGTTAATTAATCCTTTCTTAAATAAAAAATAAAAAATAAAGAAACCAGACCTCCTCCTGCACCCATAATGACCCTGGGTTTCTATAATTCCCAGAGGATTAAAGAATAGGAAAGCTATCAGAGGAGGGAATGGGATACGGAGTTCTGGTGGTGGGAATTGTGTGGGGTTGTACCCCTCTTATCCTATGGTTTTTGTAAGTGTTTCCTTTTTATAAATAAAATTTTTTTTAAAATTTGCTCACATAGCATCCAGTACCATGCAAATACATAGTGTAGTCAAAACTCATCCCCCCCCTTCTTTTTGTCATTACTGGAGTTTTATTGCGAAGGCCAACTTTATAAAAAAAAAAAAAAAGGAGAGAAGACAAAGACAAAATAACAGAAGAGAGAGAAAGAGAACACAGTCAAGTTTCTTTAAGTTGTCAATGCTTTCATATGCATACCAGCCTTTGAGAAAATATAAAGTGATGATATCCTGTGAATATTTATTGGAAACCAAGTCCTTATTTGGCATTAAAAATGAGGTGAAATTATCAGCATAAAGACAATATTTTTTTCTAAAGCATTTACTTGACCCAAAGGTAGATTTCATGATGGATTTGTAGCTTTTTACATTCTCTTCATAAATTCTCCACCATGTTTACTGCTTTCACAGAAAAAAACCATTCCAGAAGAAATAATTCTGTAAGTTTATTCATCTGTATTTAAATTCAACTTCTGTGATTTAAAATGCAAACATCACTTCCATTTCCAGTGAATGACATTAAACCAATAGGAAAGAGGAATGGCTGATATAAACATATAGACAAACAAAGCTCCACTCTATCTCTTAGAGTGTTCTAAGTTTTATCATGCACTTTTTAAAAATTTTTTTTATTTAAGAAAGGATTAATTAACAAAACCATAGGGTAGGAGGGGTACAACTCCACACAATTCCCACCACCCAATCTCCATATCCCACCCCCTCCCCCTGATAGCTTTCCCATTCTCTATCCCTCTGGGAGCATGGACCCAGGGTCATTGAGGGTTGCAGAAGGTAGAAGGTCTGGCTTCTGTAATTGCTTCCCTGCTGAACATGGGCGTTGACTGGTCAGTCCATACTCCCAGTCTGCCTCTCTCTTTCCCTAGTAGGGTGTGTCTCTGGGGAAGCTGAGCTCCAGGACACATTGGTGGGGTCTTCAGTCCAGGGAAGCCTGGCCAGCATCCTGATGGCATCTGGAACCTGGTGATTGAAAAGAGAGTTAACATACGAAGCCAAACAAATTGTTGAGCAATCATGGAGCCAAAGCTTGGAATAGTGGAGAGGAAGTGTTAGGGAGGTACTCACTGCAAACTCTAGTGTACTTCTGCTTTCAGGTATATATTTTGCAGTAGTTTATGGATACGTGTGAACATAAGCTCTCTCTCACAGAAACTGGTGTATATCTAGGTTATGGGACTTTGTTAGAAAGTGAACCACCTGAGATGAAATTAGAGTGTACTATAAAAGGAAAGGTCTCACCCGAGTAATGAAGCTGAAGGGTTGTCATTCCACACGTGAAGTCTCTGGATACAGTCTGAGGTGAAGCATGTTGAGGTGGCAATCGTTGCATTGGTTAGGTTGTGATCGGCGGATGCAATATTATTTGATATGGATTGGGAGAGGCATACGGGAAAGTGGGCCCTATCCAAGGGTTCCAGGACTGGGGGAAGTAGGGGCTCTATAGTGGAGATGTGAGATTCCTGCTGTCTTAGGGTTCAAAAAGACAATCGATAGTTAATGCTATCATCACATTATTTGGTAATTGGGTTAACTTTGAAAAGTCCTTTTGTTATGGTTTGCTGTACAGTACCCAGTATCTTGTATATAGCTGTGCTACTGGATGCTTCTAATCTACTTGGTCTAGGCTTTTGAGAGAGTCCGCATATCAAATACACAGCCTATATATTAAAAAGATTCAGTTTGTGTCATGCACTTTTTATCAGACATTGTGTGTTCCCAAGTGGACATGGCTCCCAAGTCATTGCCATTGCTTCTCTTATGTTAATTACATATCAGTGGCCAGTGGAATAACACATCACTTTACATTGCATCCTACCCTTACAGAGTTCATTTCCTTATTTCTCGATTTCATAGCACTGGAATTATATTTTCTAAGAAAAGGAGCAATACTTTATTGATTGATTGATTGATTGGTTGATCAGGTTCTGTTTTCATGGAAATCTTAAATAAGAACACGTCACTAATAAAATGGGTCTACCAATTCATGCCCCATAATTAACCTTCAACAATTGATCATATTCCCTATATTTTAATTGTAACTAGATCAATCCATCAAAGTCTTATAAAATACCTGTTGTGGCATGAATAGAGAGCATCTTGGGGGGGATTATAATAGAATACTACCCCCCCAAGGTGCTCTACCCCCCTCTTGTGTGCAATTCATTTCACAACAGGTATTTTATAAAATAAGATTAAAGTCAAGAATGGAACAAATTTGGGGCTGGGTGGTGGCACACCTGGTTGAGTGCACATGTTATAATGCACAGGGACCTAGGTTTAAACCACCAGACCCCACCTGCGTAGGGGATACTTTGCAAGTGGTGAAGCAGTGCTGCAAGTATCTCTCTCTGTCTCTCTATTGCCCCCTTCCCTCTAGATTTCTGATTGTGTCTATCCAATACATAATGATAATAAAATAAAATAAAATGAAAGAATGGAACAAAATTTTCTCGTGCTTCAAAATATTTCATTAGGAAGAAATGGAATTCACTTTTCTTGTCTTTGTCAGTGCCTCTTGCTCTTTTAAACATATTTTTCAAAACCTATTACTAACTCCTATCTTCAAATCTCAGTCTTTTAGAAATAACACACTTGTCCATCACTACCAGCTATCTCTTCCCCATCATTCTATCAGAATATGAGATATGACCTTTTGCAGAAGACTTTCCTGGCTAATAGAAGGATAGATAGAGATTATGTAATCACAACAAATACTGCAACTGGTACTAATTCATACCTTTCCTTCACATGACATATACTGTTATATTCCTACCTCATTATATTATGTCTTTATTTTAATAAAATAGACAATTTTTCTGATAATTTCTATGAGTGTCATGTATATTTGGATGCTTAACAACTGTGATCATCAGCACCTGAGCTACCAAATCAAGACAATATAGGGGTAAGATAGCCTGTTCCAAAAAAAAAACTCTATAGCTGATATGATTAAAATTCAATTCATAACATCTAAGCAATCTTAATTCTTTTCTTTTTAAAAATTATTTATTTACTTATTTATTCGTGGGAAAGATAGGAGGAAAGAAAGAACCAGACATCACTCTGGTACTTGTGCTTCCGGGGACTGAATTTGGGACCTCATGGTTGAGAATCCAGTGCTTTATCCACTGTGCCACCTCCCAGACCACAGAAATCTTAAATTTTTTTTGTTGATCATTTTGACATATCTCTTTTCCAATAGACAGATTTAATAGGCAGAGTAAAAGTTAAATATAACACAGAAAGACAAAACAAAAACAACAACAACAAACTTACTCATTTCTTTCTGATGGAAGGTGAGTAACTCAACATGGCTTTTTTAAAAAAATAATTTTGTTGGGAGAAATAATGATTTACAGGATAGATATTAGCATATGGATACAATTTCTTACCTCCCCTGGATAGGCATCTGCACCACTCCCATGACCCCCTTAAGTCCTTTACTACCATTGTGCACTGGGTCTACAGTGCCCTGTCTGCCAATTCTAGCCTTCACCTGCCCCCAGAATCCTTTGCTTTGGCGCAATATATTATACCCAGAACTCAATATTACTTAGCCTCAGTTCCCTTCTTTGCAAACAGGCATACTTTAATACTTACAGACTTGCTGTGAAGAAATAAATAGGTCTTAAACATAAGACATATGCAGTCATTAATAATTATAATATTAATATTCTAGAAAGACCTCAATTCTTTTCACTTTTTTACTGAGGGGGCCAATGAATTACAGTGTAGTCACTGTTAAGTACATTTAATTTCATTATGGATCTGTCACACACAGTTCTCTTCCACCCTTCCTGAGCTCCTCTCTTCTCTCAGAGTTCTTTGTATCGTATTGATGCAATACACCATGACCAGTTCATATTTTACTTTGCTTTCTTCTTCCCTGTTCCTAGTTATTAGTGAGATCATTTGGCATTTGTCCTTCTCTTTTTGTCTTATCTCACTTAACATGATGCCCTCCACATATATAAACCACATGTTTTTTGTTTTGTTTCGTTTAGTCACTCATCTGTCATTGGACATCTGAGTTGCTGCCAAGGCTTGGCAATTAAAATTGTGCTGCTATAAACATTAGTATGAATAGATATATCTCTTCTGATAGGTGTTTCCTTTGGATAAATCCCTCAGTCAGAAGTAGCCAAAGACCCCAATTTCTTAAGAATTCTAATACAGTGAAATCATCACAGTGTAGTTATTTGAATAAATGTCCTGTTCTTCATTTTAATATAGGTTATGATAGTCCTGCATTTAAGGGTTGGTATCTTGTTCATTTTGATATGGTTTTCCAACTGATTTGTTCAAAATTTGATAAGTTATCAATGGATGTAATAGCTCACTTGGAGGGTGTCCTGTTTTGTCCTATGAGTTAACCAGGCTTCAAACCAGCCCCATTGCACTGAAGGAGGCTTCAGTGCTGTGAATACTTTCACCCTGTCTGCCTCTATCTAAAATGAATGAATGAATAAGTCACTAAAAGCTTCACTTATTTTGAGTTGCCTCTTTATTTAAAACTATGCATCTCTGCCTATGAGGCATTTGTCCTTATCAACTAATCAACTTTGACAATTAAATAAGTCAGCTAAGTATAAAATAGTACATATTAAGAACTAAGGTGTGTTGGGGGCTGGGCTGTCTGTTAAAGGGCATATACTACAATGTTCAGGGGGCCATGCTCACACTCCAGGCACCCACTTGCATGGGGGGCTTCATGAGTGGTGGAGTAGGTCTGCAAGTGTCTCTCTTTCCTCACTCTCTACTTATAATTTCCCTCTCAATTTATTTCTATCTCTATGAAAAAAAAGTAAAATGAAATATTAAGAAAGAGTAACATTAGCCGTGAAAAGGAAGAGAGAAAAGGAAGGAAGAAAGAAAAGTAGGCTTGGCGGTGGTTCACACTGTGGGTATCTCACTGTCTCTCTCCTTCTCTATCCCCCCCAATTTATTTGTATCCTATCATATTAAAATAATAAATTAATAAAATATTAACAAAGGAAAATAAATAAAGTGTACTTGTTCATTCCCAAATGAGCCAAAATATTTTGAATAAAGAATGGAACATATATGGATTATTGAATAAGGAATAACAATAAAAAAATCTCAAGTGTAGTGTGTATGAGTTGCCTTAGCTTATGTCTTATTAATTGGGGACATTCTCTATATTTATGAGTTAGAAATAATACCACTAATTCAGAAATGTAACCCCAAATCAAGTTTTGATATAAACTTTAATGACACCAAAGTGCCAGTGAAAAAGAGTGATTGTCCCACAGACACCTGGCTGATTGATACTTATTTAAGCAATTTTTACTCACTGATAATATATCTCCATTCAATGGACTGGAAAATGTTGTGAAGCACTCTGAATTGACCCTAAATTTAAACTTTGATTTGACTTCCACTCAGGAATGTGGAAAATGCAAAGACCAAATTCTCTCTGAAGAGTTCTCTGAATGCATCTCCATGTCCAAGTCCCTCAGCAGCCCTTGACTCATTCTGATAATTTCCTTCCACTTACTGAGGGTTACAGTACAGTTGTTGATACATAGGTACTTTTCATCTCCCCATGACTGGTATCTGCAAGTCATTCTGTCCCCCAACCCAGATCCTTTTCCACCATTACACACTAGGACTCCAATGCCCTTCCAGCCTTTCCCCTTTCTCCTTCCCCAGAGTCTTTTGCTTGGTTCAATATACTAGTCTTATCATTGTTATGCTATTATATTTGTCAGATTATCTGTACTGGCAGCCAGGAACCAACAACATGGCTTCTCCATGTGCCTAGGCCTTCTTTTTATTTTATTATTTTTTGAGACATTGACTGGGTTCTCAATAAAAACAGAAATACTGATATGCTCAACATCATGTTCTATAATAGTATCTTCTGCTAATTGTGCCTGATTCTTGGTGAAAGCTCAGTTGCTTAATGCTGTTGATCCACACAGAAATTAGGCATGAAGTTGGTTGTTGAACATGTAAATTATGCCCTCCTGCAGTTTAACTATGTAGCTAGCTAATTAGCACAGTGGGCAGAGCAAAAGGTAAAGCACATTGGAGGCTTGTTCTGGAAGATGTTCCTCAGACTACTTAGTCATTGAAGCCCTGTGAAAAACCATGTGAAATTTCTATGAACAACTATATGCCACCAAGCTAGTGACTCTGGAAGAAATGGAAGAATTCCTAGAAACATATACCCTTCCAAAACTGAACCAAGAAGAACTACGGAAACTAAATGCACCAATCACAAAGAAATTGAAACAGTTATTAAGAATCTTCCCAACAACAAAAGTCCTGAACCAGACGGTTTTTCAAATGAATTCTACAAAACTTCAGGAAACAGTTAATACCTGTACTTCTAAAACTCTTCCACAAGGTTGAAAAAACAGGAAGACTCCCTTCCACCTTCTATGAAGCTAACATCATACTGATACCAAAATCAGATAGGGACACAACAAAAAAGGAAAACTAGAGAACAATATCACTGATGAACATGTATACTGAAATATGAAACAAGATCCTAGCCAACTGGATACAGCAATATATCAAGAAGATGGTTCATCACGTCCAAGTGGGATTTATCCCAAGAATGCAAGGCTGGTTCAAGATACATAAGTCAATGTCATTCACCACATCCATAAAAGCAAAACCAAAAACCACATGATTATCTTATTAGATGCACAGAAAGACTTTGAAAAAATCCAACAACATTCATGCTCAAAACTCTACAAAAAATGGGACTAGATGGGAAATTTCTCAAGATAATGGAGTCCATATATAGCAAACCTACAGCCAACATCATATTCAATGGACAGAAGCTGAAAGCATTCTCCCTCAGATCGGTGACTAGGCAGGAATGTCCATTATCACCAATACTCTTTAATATAGTATTGGAAGTTCTTTCCACAGGAATCAGGCAAGAGAAAGAAATCAAAGGAATACAGATTGGAAGGGACGAAGTCAAGTACTCACTATTTGCAGATGATATAATAGTATACATAGATGATATGATGATATACATAGAAAGACCTAAAGCATCCAGCAGAAACCTACTGGAATTCATTAGGCAATTTAGCAAAATATCAAGCTACAAAATCAATGTACAAAAATCAGTGGCATTTCTTTATGCAAACGCTAAATCCGAAGAAGAAGATATCCAGAAATCACTCCCATTTACAGTCACAACAAAATCAATAAAATACCTAGCAATAAACCTGACCAAAGAAGCAAAAGACTACTATACTGAAAACTATGAGTCACTATTCAAAGAAATAGAACATGATACAAAGAAATGGAAAGACATCCCATCCTCATGGATTGGAAGAATTAATATCATCAAAATGAATATTCTCCTCAGAGCCATATATAAATTTAATGTGATACCCATTAATGTTCCATCAAGTTTCTTTAAGAGAATAGAACAAAAATTACAATAATTTTTCTGGAACCAGAAAACACCTAGAATCACCAAAAAATCTTGAGGAAAAGTAACAGAAATGGAGGCATAACACACCCAGATCTCAAACTATATTCTAAGACCACTATTACCATCAAAACAGTCTGGTACGGGAACAAAAATAGCAACACAGATGATTGGAACAGAATTGAAAATCCAGAACTAAATCCCCACACATATGAACATCAAATTTTTGGTAAAGGGGCGTAAAATATTAAATGGAAGGAGGCTCTCTTCAGTAAATGGTGCTGGGAAAACTGGGTAGAAACATGCAGAAGTATGAAACTGAATCATCTTATCTCACCAGAAACAAAAATCAACTCCAAATGGATCAAGGACATGGACGTTTGACCAGAAATTATCAAATACTTAGAGGAAAACATTGGTGACTCACATTCCCACCTAAACCTCAAGGACATCTTTGATGAAACAAACCCAACTGCAAGGAAGACTAAAGCAGAAACAAACCAATGGGACTATATCAAATTGAAAAGCTTCTGCACAGCTAAAGAAACTATCACACAAACAAACAGACCCCTCACAGAATGGGAGAAGATCTTCACATGCCATGCATCAGACAAGAGACTAATAAGCAAAATATATAGAGAGCTCAGCAAACTTAGCAACAACAACAACAAAAAAGCAAATGACCTCATCCAATAATGGACAGAGGATATGAACAGAACATTCACTACAGAAGAGATCCAAAAGGCTAACAAACACAAGAAAAATTGCTCCAGATCACTGATTGTCAGAGAAATGCAAATAAAGATGACGTTGAGATACCACCTTACTCCTGTGAGAACAGCATATATCAGAAAGGTCAGCAGCAACAAATGCTGGAGAGGCTGTGGGGACAAAGGAACCTTCTGCACTGTTAGTGGGAATGTAAATTGGTCCAACCTCTGTGGAGAGCAGTCTGGAGAACTCTCACAAGTCTAGACATGGACTTTCCATATGACCCAGTAATTCCTCTCCTAGGCATATACCCCAAGGATTCCATAACACCCACCCAAAGTGATATAGTTACACCTATGTTCATAGTAGCAGAATTCGTAATAGCTAAAACCTGGAAGTAACCCAGGTGCCCAACAACATATGAATGGCTGAGAAAGCTGTGGTATATATACACAAAGGAATAATACGTAGCTATGAAGAACAATGAACCCGCATTCTCTGACCCATCTTGATTGGACCAAGAAGAAATTATGTTAAGTGAGGTAAGTCAGAAAGACAAAGATGAGTATAGAATGATCCCACTCATAAACAGAAGCTGAGATAGAAGAACAGAGTAGAAAACTAAAAGCAGAAATTGACTGAATTTGGAGTAGGGCACCAATGTAAAATCTCTGGGTTGAGGGCAAGGACGGAAGTTCGGCTTCCCTGGGGTGGTGGGGAGAGGATGGGATGGGACACAGTCTTTTGGTGGTAGGAATGGTGTTTATGTACACTCCTATTAACTTGTAGTCAAATAAATTACTAATTAATATGAGAAGGGAAACATTATTGAATGTCTCAAGCTTTTTAATGCACAGACCATAGGCTGAGTCTTTGAAATATTGACTCTTTTAAAAGCTTAAACCAGGAGAGCAGAAGCAACTGGTAGCATTACTTTATAATATATATATGTATACATACATATATTTATCTATATATACATAAGTTTATATATACACATATATGTATATAACATAAAAGGACAACTTATGGTGAGGACACACACACACACACACATATATATATATATGTGTGTGTATATAACATAAAAGGACAAATTATGGTGAGGCTGTGTATGATATAACAAATCCTAAAAATGGAATTTTCAAATTTAACCCAATTGCCAAATAATTTGATTATAGCAATAGCTATCTACTGCCTTTTTAAACTCTAAGACAGCAGGAACCTCCCACTTCCGCTATAAAGTCTATATTTCCCCCAGTCCTGAAACCACTAGAATGGGGCTCACTTTCCAGCAGGCTTATCTCAGTTTATATCAACTGATACTACAACTGCTGATCCCAATTTATTCAATGCAATGAGTACAACCTCAGCATGCTTCACTTCAAACTGTGTCCAGAGATGTCAGGCATGGAATGTCAATCCTTCAGTGTCATTACTCAGGTGAGACCTTTCCTTTCTCATAGGACTCCTTAATTTCATTTCAGGTAGCCCACTTCCTAACAAAGCCTCAAAACCTAGATATAGGTCCCATGAGATAGGGCAGATGTATCCATAAATTAGGGCAAAATATATACATTAAAGCAAAAGTATATAATAATTTGCAGTGAGTCAATAAATGAAGCAAGTAGAAAGACCTAAAAAGACACCTTAAAGTACCTAACGAAATAATTTCTACTTAGACCTAGATACCTTCCTCACCAACTTCCTATTATACTTCCCTCAGTCACTCCAAAGCTCTCCTTATCAAAGTAAGGACTACAAAAGCTGAATAAGGGCAAGAGACGGGCATATTTTAATTATTACTCTTTAGTCACTATCAGGCCACCCTATAGTCTAGGACCCTGTTCAGGGAGTCCTGAGATTCCCATACAAACATGATGAGCCTAGAACTTGAATAGTGTGGGGGAAGGATCATGGTCTGGAAGGAACCAGTCCATTGGGCTCCCCATGGCCTGAGAGAGTTGAACCTGAGCCCCCTCTTCTTGAGGGATAGTAGGCGAGTCCTCTCTCAGCCTTGTGGATCTAAAGTGGCCCTGGGGATTTCCCAGCCAATGGTTCCTTCCCCAAGTTCCTCATTTTTGCCATGCCAATGGCCTTTCCCCAACCTTCTCATTGCTACCCCACCATATAAGGTTAGCAGCCACGACCCTTTACTCAACACCCCCCCACACACGTGATACACTTGTGGCCATACCTTATATGGTGCCCTCTCAAGCCTGCGCTGGACTTCCACTTGTTATGTCTGTTTTTGATTGGTTAGAGGCTTCATCCCATTCCCATGCTTAATAGTATATCTGCTCAATTGTACACGCAGTAAACGAGCTGTCTCTCTGAAGCTCATGTTTTTCTCTATGTCTACAGTTTGTGTGGTGACATGGGTGTGTTGTCTCCCTGTCCAGCTGGCAGGATAGAGCAACAGAATAGATCCCTCTCTCCATTATCACTGGTCATCTTCATCAGGAATAATATAATGGACCCCTTTGGTGGCACCCATAGGACCTTGCCCTCAATGTGGATAAACAATGGTAGAGAATGTTCCATCCTCTGAAGGGGGATTGGATAACATACTCTATCTATTACCTGAAGAAGATGGGTGCTGAAATTGGTGCAACTCAGAATGTTTCTACTCATGACCACAGAATGCAAGTTCCGACCTACAGGGATATAGAGGTTACATAGGCACCTATGCTGAATATGGGCCCCAGATTAAATCGATGGGGTTCACAGTCAACAATATTTATAGACTTTTCCATATTTGGGAACTGCTCCCTTCCCTGATCCGCTTTCTAGCTCTTTTTCCAGCTGTGACATCTACCCAGGCAATAACCTGGGTCCACCTGCATATCAGATGTGAAGCTCAGGCAAAAACTAATAAACTCATGGGCCCTTTGGAATATACCTAAAATTGACCTACTATTTCCAAAATGGAGACCCTAAATCGTCATTTGCAATATTCTAGCCTTTAGGTTCATGTTTAATCAACAATTTGTATGGCTTTGCATGTTAAGTCTTTTTTCAGCTATCAAGTTCCTGATGCTACCATGATGCCAACTGGACTTTCCTGGACAGATGACCTTGCCATTGTGTCCTGGAGCTCTGCTTCCTCAGAGCCTTGCCCCACTAGAAAAAGAGAGAGACAGGCTGGGAGTATGGATCCACCTGTCAATGATCCATGTTCAGCAGGGAAGCAATTACAGAAGCCAGACCTTCCACCTTCTGCACCCCATAATGACCCTGGGTCTATACTCCCAGCAGATTAAAGAATAGGAAAGCTATCAAGGGAATAGATGGGATATGGAGCTCTGGTGATGGAAATTTTACCCCTCTTATCCTATAGTCTTGTCAGTGTTTACATTTTATAGATAAATAAATTAAGATAAAAAAGGGGGGGAAAGAAAGAAAATTTTTTTAAAAAATAATTGATTGTTGCTCTGATGAAAGAAATTCAAATTTAAATTATTGTAAAATACTATGAAGGGTCACCTAGGTAGTACAGCTATAGCTTTCTCAGTGAGAGGAAAAGGCTCAAAATAATAGAAAACTATCTATTATGTGATTAATATGAATCCAGTTTTTATTATCTATTTAAAATTTCATAACAACCTAAGGAGTTTGGTAATATCATTGCTGTCATTTTCAGACAGAGAGGGAAAGGAGAAGTAGAGAAGAAAGGAGAGAGACACCCCAGAGAGTTAAGATGCTTACTTAAAACTGTAATGCTAGTACCTGTAGAATTGGCATGCAAACCCAATAGTACAGTCACACTTGAGCACTCATGTTTTTTTAACACAGTAGCTGGGCTGCCTCTAAGAAAACTCATTCTACTCAGATTATGCTGATCATGGTCACATCTCATTTAAACTCCCAAATTGAATTTATAAATCACTAATGTACAAGGTTGAATGCTATTGTCTAGGAGGTGATGTCACATAAGGTTCACAACTGCCAAACTAGCGTGTGGTATACATCCTGATGTATGAATCAAAAAGAAATGTAAGCTTGTACAGTTTAAGTGTATCTAGATTTTAATTAGGCACACCTTGGAGTTGTGCTAGAGAAAAATGTATAGGCACCTTAAGTTTAGACAGTCACAACAGTGACAGAAATTCAAAACCTGAGACCTTATGCAAATCAAAACCCAAAAATATAAGGAGTCTGCCTTCATGAACAGTCTCTATAGTGGTAATTTTGCTAAATACTGGGAAAAATATTCAAATTATTTAGAAAGACTATAAAGATATTTTATGAAGATGGTACAAAGAGTACTTTCTCATGAGCAGACAGGGAGCCCAACTTGGAATTTCAAATTAACTTTTTGTATGATGCATTATTTAATAAATGTTAGTATTAATTTTTAAAGAGTTTAATTTGCATACCATTACTGGGCCAAATGGTTGACGAGGATCACAATTAAAGAAAGATGCACCATTCATTTCACTAAGTAGAAAAAAAAATCCAACAAAGTCAAATCTTCATCATTAAACTGAATAAAGGCAGACTATAACTGCCAAAAATGTAGAGCTCCCTGACAGATGCAGTTTAACTCCTGTGATTATTTCAATCAAACTCCTTTATGTATGACCTTAAGTAAAAGCTCAGTATCTTCTTGAGGAATGAGTATATTTTTTAATGCTATGGATTACAAGGAGGGAATATATTATAAAAGAAAAGAAAATTAGGGAATTGGGTTTAGGAATGCAAATGTAATTTTAAAGAATATGCCATCACTTAATATTACACCATGGATATAAAGCACTCATGCAAAATAGAAGAAATTGCACTAGTACATTGACTAGCATTAGTGCCAACATTCCAAAGAAGTTGTACAGAAAACAGAGTTGATTGTCCTGCAGTTTATCATCTAAAACAGATTTATTGTTTCCACATGCACCATTCCTGCCAAAGTCTAAAGGAAAACATCATTTATTGGGTTTGTATGTACAAGACAAACAATAGGTGGTAACATGCTATGTGGTCTCCTAGTAATGAGCTTCCAATAAAGAACATCTGAAGTGTTATTCCAGCATCCACCATATATACATGTGGATCCTCCAAAGGATATTAATTCACACTGTGGTTCTGAGGACTGATTGGGTCACAAAGTACATTTGTCTCTCTTTTTTAAATATTTCATAGTGATCTAATAATGATTAACAAGATTGTGAGATTATAGAGGTACGGTTCCATACAGTTCCTACCACCAGAGTTCTATGTTGCACCCCATGCCTTTAGAAGCTTCCCTATTCTTTATCCCTATGAAAGTATGGACCAAAATTCTTAATGGGGTACAGAAGGTGGGAATTTTGGCTTCTGTAATTGCTTCTCTGCTGGACATGGACATTGGCAGGTGGATTCATACATCTATCCTGTTTCTGTCTTTCCCTCGTTGGGTAAAGGTGAGGTCCCAGGACACATTGGTGAGGTCATCTGCCCAGGGACGACAGGATGAAATCATAGTAGCATCTGCAACTTGGTGGCTGAAAGTGGTAAGATATAAATCAGGACAAATTGTTTAATGAACAGGAACCCATAGGTAGCAATAAAGCAGATGGAACTAAGGATCTTTGTGTGGGAAGAAGCAAGAAAAGTCTATTTTAGGTATGATCTAAGGAGCCCATGGCTTTAGTGATTTTGTTTTGCCTAACAACATGATAGCAAACATGCAGATAGGCTAAAATTATTGTCTGGGAAGATGGTGTGAGAGTTGAGAAGAGAACTACAAAGCTGGATTAGAACGGAGAGTAGCTCCCAAACATGAAGAAATTATATAAATACTATTAACTATTAACCCCATGGATCTGACCTAGGGCCCATATCTATGCATATTTAGTGTAGGAGCCTGTGTAACCTCTGAGTCCCTGTCAGTCTGAGCTCACAGTTCATGGTCAGAGCTGGGAATATTCTAGGCTGCACTCATTTCAGGACCAGTCTTCCTTGAGTGGTAGAGTGGGCTGACCCAGCCTCCCTTTGAAGAGTGGGACAGTCCCTACCATTGCTGCTCTACAATGAGGGCAAGGTCCCAGAGAGGCCCACAAGAGGGCTTACAGTGCTGTTCCTGATAGAAGTGACCAGTGATGGTAGAGAAAAGGATTTCTTTTGAAGTGCACTTGCTTTTAACCGCGAGTTTGTTTATAGTTGTTAGGCCTGAAAAAAAAAAAGCTTCAGATGGATTGACTCATTAGATGTGTGTGAGTAGGCC
The DNA here is from genome assembly GCF_950295315.1 of Erinaceus europaeus. Lineage (NCBI taxonomy): Eukaryota > Metazoa > Chordata > Mammalia > Eulipotyphla > Erinaceidae > Erinaceus > Erinaceus europaeus. The sequence continues at coordinate 138,892,484 of NC_080162.1, forward strand.
TTTTTAACTTTCACAAATTCCAGTGGTGGAACAAAGCTGTGGAACAGCATCCCTCAAACTCACTCTTATTTGGGCATCCAGGCAATAGCTCAATACTGGGATAAGGCCAATTCTTCTGGTGGGAATTTTGGAAGCGTACATTTTTGTTTAAAATAAATTTAACTATAATCAAAGTAATTTATGGTCACAATGGAAAATTTGGAAAAATGTTTGAAAAAAAGCCAAATCCTGATGACAGTTATAAAAATAATAGTTGGTGTTAACATTACCAATATTTCTTGTAGCTATATAGTAAAAGTCTTCCTATATGAAAATCATATGTCTTTGCTTAATGAGAAGAGATTTTACATGACTCAGAATCTTAAAACATATATGTAAATGCATAATATGTACGTTTAAATTGGTCACTTCTCATTACTTTTTTTCACATAAAATTGGCAGGCTTTTTTCTCCCCTACTTATACATTTTCTGATGGGAGTACTGTCATCTTTGTAGTATTTTATATATCCAATTTTTAATGAACCACAAATGATTTCTAGACTGGAATTCTTGAAATAGTAACAATAATATGAAACAAATAAAGGAATCTCAGTGTTTAACTTTAGATATTAATAATTTCCTCCAGTGTTTCACTGTCTTCTTGTCTAAACATAATTTGAGCAAATTGTCTCACCTACTCAAATGTACTGACTTCTTTCAAAGACTTCTATTTAGTTTATATAAACAAATAGTCTTTTATGACTCACAGAAGTTTTAATATATGATTAGACTTTATAATTAGAAAAACAAGCAAAAAGGTATTAACAGACATAAAAGCAAGTATCTGACTCTAAGCCTACATATAAATCAAGTAGAAGAGAAGTGTGGGTATTCAGGAGCACCCAGTATTTTCTTTTTTTCTATTAGTGATTTAATAATGATAACAAGACCGTAAGACAACAAGGGTAAAATTCCATACAGTTTCCACCACCAGAGTCCCAGCCCCTCCACTGGAAGCTTTCCTATACTTTATCCCTCTGGGAGTATGGACCAAAATTCTCTATGGGGTGCAGAAAGTGTAAGTTCTGGCTTCTGTAATTGTTTCACCACTGGATATGGGCATTGGCAGGTCGATCCATACCCCTAGCCTGTTTCTATCTTTCCTTAGGAGGTTAGAGCACTTGAGAGGTGAGGCTCTGGGGCACACTGTTGAGGTTGTCTGCCCAGGGAAGTCAGAATGGTGTCATGGTAGCATCTGCAACTTGGTGGCTGAAAGGTGGTAAGATATAAAGCAGGACAATCTTTTTAATAAACAGGAACCCTGTTGGTATGCTTTTAAAAACCCCTTCTGTTTCATTTGGTCTAAATCCCCCCTGCTTAACACTATTTTATTTACATAACCACTTCATTCTATTTACATAACCTCTGTTAACAAGCACCACCTTCCCTCCAGGGCATTGGTGGTTTAGTGGTAAAATTCTCACCTGCTCTGCCCCCTCTCCTTGTCACACCCTGATCCTCTCCTTGTCACACCCTGATTTTCACCAGTCACTTTTCTCTCCACCCTCTCTGCATCACATCCTGTTCACACCCTACTTGGGAAGTATATATAAAGACAACATTTATTCGTTTTAGTTAGTTGTTAGTTTAGCTTAGCTTGGTATAGATTGTGCTGCGTCCTGCATGAATAAAGAGATACTGCATACAGCTCAACCATGAGTCCCTGGTCGTCTGTCTCCCGTCAGTGAAGCTCAGCCTGACAGAACCCAAAGGTATGGGCAAAACAGATGAAATTAGGGGGGTTTGTGTGTGAAGTAGCTAGGAAGATTGTTTAGGTATTTGCCAAGGGGCTCACATCTTTAGCAATTTTTGTTTGAGCCTGATAGCTAACATGTAGGTAGGCTAAAAGTATTGTCTGGGAAGATAGTGTGACAACTGAGAATAGAACTAGAAAGCAAGATTAAGGTAGAGAGTAACCCCCAAATATGAGGAAAGTATATAAATACCATTTATTATGAACTCCAGTGATCTGACCTAGGGCCCATATCTATTCATATTTAGCACAAGAGCCTACATAACCTTTATGTCCCTGTCAATATGAGTTCACAGTCCATGGTCATAGCTGGGAATATTCCAAGCTGGACTCATTTCAGGACCAGTCTACTTGGACTGGCAGAGTAGATTGACTCAGCTTCCCTTTGGAGAGTGGGGCAGTCCTACAATTGCTGCTCTATAGTGTGGGCAATGTCCTGGAGAGACCCACAAGAGAGCTTATGATGATGTTCCTGATGGAGGTGACTAATCTTTTCATCATGCTCAGATGCCTTCAATGCTGAGTTGAAACCACATCAAATGAAAGGGAAAACCTCTCACAATTGATATGCCACTGCTTGCTGAACTTGCCACCAATTAGAACTGTACTAACTGAAAACCTTAATTGTGTAAATGGATATAGCTTGACTGTCATCTTTATTCTGTTCATTTGTTTTATCTGGAGTATAGTTATACAGTTCCCTAATTGGTTTGGACAGGCACATGACTTAAGACTCTGTATTCACTGAACACAGTTTTGAAGATCTGTAGATCTAACATCCTCAATAAAAAGAGAGCTGTATTTAGCATCTAAGCTTTAAAAACACACTAGATGGAATGATCAGACTTTGGTTTCTCAGTCAATACTAGAGCCAATAAATCATCATTTATCATTATTTATAGTTTTCATTATCTTTAAAAATATGCATCACATTTTATGGAGAGATATGATAGAATCGTAGATCAATTAATTGTCTTTCTATGACCATGATCCAGAAGCATGATAAAAGAGTGATTCCTTGGGGACGGGGGGATGTACATTTGGTTGAGCACACATGTTACCATGCTCAGGAACCCAGGTTCAAACTCCCAGGCCCTATATTAGCCCTGGCGACAACAAAATACAAACAAGGAAAGAGACTTTTCCTCATGTCAAAGTACCTTGCCTTAGTAATATTTTTCCTCCCTCTTTGTGCTATCTGCACTGAGCTCATCCAGGAGTGTAAATGGGAGACAGCAGAAGTGGCAGAAGTTGTGTTAGTAGCACAACTCCTGCCACTTCTAGAGGATGGTGTATTGCACCAAAGTAAAGGACTCTGGAGTGGGTGGGTAGAGGGGGGAGGGTTCAGGTCCTGGAACATGATGGCAGAGGACCTAGTGGGGGTTGTATTGTTATGTGGAAAACTGGGAGATGTTTGTGCATGTACAAACTATTATATTTACTATCTACTGTAAAACATAATAAAAAAGAGAGAAAAGAAAAACATACCACTAAAAACAAAAACAAAAATAAAACCAAGAAGAAGAAGAAGTCTAGAGGAAGGAATAGTTGTCTGACACATATTAAGGTAAGTGCTTAAGTGGTTCCAGGAAGTATTACTCTCTAGGGTCAATAACTTGTCCTCTCTAAAAGTCAACCAGCAAGCTCATATTTCTTTTTTTCTTTTTTTGTAAATATTTTATTTATTAATTAATGAGAAAGATAGGAAGAGAGAGAGAGAAAAAAAAAAAAACAACAACCAGACATCACTCTAGTACATGTGCTACCAGGGATTAAACTCAGGACCTCATGCTTGAGAGTCCAGTGTTTTATCCACTGTGCCATCTCCTGACCACATCCCCTTTTTATTGTTGTTGTTGCCAGATAGGACAGAGAGAAATCGAGAGAGATGGAGAAGACAGAGAGGGGGAGAGAGAGATAGACACCTGCAGACCTGCTTTACTGCCAGTGAAGCAAACCCCCTGCAGGTGGGGGGAGGGGCTGGAACCAGGATCCTTATGCAGGTCCTTGCGCTTTGTGCCATGTGTGTTTAACCCACTGTGCTACCGTCAGCCCCCTGCCCCTCATGTTTCATTTTTATCTACAAACTTTAGTCTCATTAAAAAAATTTTAAAAATCAATGTCTGGGGAGGAGTTCCAGAGGTAGAAAACAAGAGTTGTATGCATGGGGGCTGACTTTGATCCCTAGTACTGTATATGCCAGAAGAGTGGTGGTTCTTTGGTTTCTCTCTCTCTCTCTCTCTTTCTCTCTTACAAACATAAACTTCTATAATTTCAAATAATTCTTTTGAAGATTTTATTACCTAACATATTTAAAATGCACTGAAAGAGTTCAAGTGTGGATGATAAGTCTGCTAACTTTGAGTGAGAGAGAGTAAAAATGAGAGAGAAAGAGAGAGAGAGAGAGAGCAAGAAACAGCTGTGGTTTATGGTGATGACAGGACAGAACCAGGGGTCTTCAGATTTGAGGCCTGAAAGACTGGTATGCAACTGCTATGATATTTTCACATTATCACTGATGATAATTCTCTTAAAATTTTATTAGTGATTTAATAATGATTAATATGATTGCAAGATAACAGGGGTTTAATTCCACACAGTTCCCACCACCAGAGTTCCGTGTCCCATCCCCTCCATTGGAAACTTCCCTATTCTTTAGCCCTCTGGGAGTATGGACCAAAATTCTTTATGAGGTGCATAAGGTGGAAGTTCTGGCTTCTGTAACTGCTTCCCAACTGGACATGGGTGTTGGAAGGTGGGTCTATACATCCAGCCTGTTTCTGTCTTTCCTTAGTTGGGTAGGGTTCTGGGGACATGAGGTTCCAGGACACACTGGTAAGGTGGTCTGCCCAGGGAAGTTGACCCTGTTTGTATGGTTAAGTTCATCATCAGACTTTCACTGCTTCCTCATCTTCTTTCCCTTACTTGTTGATCTTCTTCAGTGTGATTTTCATTCATATCAGGCTCTTGGAAACTCTTAATGTAGGTTCTTACTATAAACTTCTTAAACTTCTTTTATTTATAATTTTATTGAAATCCAGTCTCTACAGTGTTTCCAGGTATGTCTTTATAGATCTGATCATATCACTTTTTTGGTCAAAATATTTTCTAACTCTACTCAGTCAAAATAATAAAGCAGTCAACTGTGATTTAAATAATACTACTAATAACTATACTTTTATTATGTCATTTCCAGGGCTGTGGATATAGCATATTGGTTAAAAGTGACTCTCAAGCCTGAAGTTCTGAAGTCCCAGGTTCAATCCCCAGTACCACCATAAACCAGAGCTGAGCAGTGCTCTAGTGAAAATAAAAATGTGGGGGCCAGATGGAGTCACACCCAGTTAAACGCTCACATTACACTGTAATGCTCACATTACTTACCATGGTTCAAGTCTCTGGTCCCCACCTACAGGGGGAAAGCTTTACAAGTGGTAAAGTAGGGCTACAGGACTCTCTCTCTCTCTCGTAAAATAAAAGTCTTTTTTATTTTTAAAATTTTATTTATTTATTATTGGATAGAGAGAGAGAAACTGAGAGGGGAGTGGGATATAGAGAGGGAAAGAGACAAAGCGATACCTTCATCTCTGCTTCACAACTTGTGAAGATTTCCCTCTGCAAGAAGGGACCAGGGGCTTGAAACTGAGTCCTTCGGCATTGTACTGAGTAGTTAACCAGGTGCTCCACCACCCAATTCTCGATTTCCCTCTCTATCTCCTTGTTCCTTCTCAATTTCTCTGTTTCTATCCAATAACTAATCAATACATAATTTTTTAAATGTTAAGAAAAGCATAATTTACTAAAAAATTAGAATATGGCCAAAGTTATTCTCTAGAAGATATATATATATATATATATATATATATATATATAATATTTACTTATTCCCTTTTGTTTCCCTTGTTGTTTTATTGTTGTAGTCATTATTGTTGTTGATGTCGTTGTTGTTGGATAGGACAGAGAGAAATGGAGAGAGGAGAGGAAGACAGAGGGGGGAGAGAAAGATAGACACCTTGCAGACCTGCTTCAATGCTTGTGAAGCGACTCCCCTGCAGGTGGGGAGCTGGGGGCTCGAACTGGGATCCTTACACCAGTCCTTGCGCTTTGCGCCACGAGTGCTTAACCCGCTATGTTACTGCCCAACTCCCTAGAAGATATTTTGAATGAATTGTTATAAAATTGAACAGAATGAATATAAGACAACTATGAACTGAAAATGGAAGCTAATCGAGGCATGCTAACACATACTTTTGAAATGTGTGAAACCATGCACCTGAGGCAAAACATTTCTTTAATGCTTTCCCGAAAATGAGCGACTAAAAAAGAACATTAAAATAAAGCATGAGGAGAAATTCCAGAAGATGGAAAATTAATCGAATAACTGCTCCTTTTAAAAAGAATGAAAAAAGATCTATCTGTTAAGTTCAATTTAATACAAAGGAGAAAACACAGTTTCCTAAAAAGACAAACTAAAGGAAAATTAAAAAAAAAAAAAAACAGCTCAGTAACCTTAGGAGAATTAGGGAAATTGTCAAATGCCCAGAAAAGTCACATGATCAGATAGATTAAAAAACCAGTAATGGTAAAATTCCTAGGAATTTAAGTGGTTTTATTAAAATGCTTCAAACTGTTTAATAATAAGAAAAACTTCTCAATTCATTTGATAAGCTAAGCATACCTTAATTAAACACTTTACTTGTTAATACTTAGTTTGACAAAGTAGTAAATAAATGTGGCATGTATGTTTTATTCTAAATAAAGGACCATCACTAAAGCCAGAGTAAGAGAGAGAGGGAGAGACAGCACAGTACTGGAGCTCCCTTGGTTGCCATAGTACTTCATGTGGTATATGAAAGATTTGGAACTGGGATGCATTTATGGTGTAACAAGCATTCTCCCAGGTGAATTAGCCCACTGACCCCTTCCAATGCATAACTTGGCAATCTTTATATGACTACATTTTCCGTCTATAACGTACTCTTCTTAACAATTAGCTTGAGATTACAGAGTGGAAACCAGCATTATTTATATAATCACTTTACTTAGAAACAATTATTATTTACGCTTGAGTTTTTCTTTTTCAATCCTCCTTCAACTAGTAAGATATTAGAAACCAAATTAACATTATGAACAATTAATTGAAACTGCAAAAACAATTTTGTTAAGAATAATCTTAAAAGTTCTCATCATGAATCTGGAAGAAATAGAAGAATTCCTGGAAACATATACCCTTTCAAAACTGAACCAAGAAGAACTACAAAACCTAAATGCACCAATCACAGACAAAGAAATCAAAACAGTTATTAAGAATCTTCCCAACCAGATGGCTTCACAAAGGAATTCTACAAAAACTGCAGGAAACAGCTAATACCTATACTTCTAAAGCTCTTCCATAAGATCAAAGAAACAGGAACACTCCCTCCCACCTCCTATGAAGCCAACTTCACCCTGATACCAAAAGCAGATAAGGACACAACAAAAAAGGAAAACCAATATCTCTGATGAACATAGATGCCAAAATATTAAGATCCTAGCCAACTGGATACCACAAAATATATCAAAAAGATTGTTTATTACGACCAAGTGGGGTTTATCCCAGGAATTCAAGGCTGGTTCAAGATACATAAGTCAATGTCATTCACCACATCAATAAAAGCAAAACCAAAAACCACAATTATCTCAATAGATGCAGAGAAAGCCTTTGACAAAACCCAATACCCATTCATGCTCAAAACAAAAAAATGGGACTAGATGGGAAATTCCTCAAGATAGTGGAGTCCATATTTAGCAAACCTACAGCCAACATTATATTCAATGGACAGAAGCTGAAAGCATTCCCTCTCAGATCGGGGACTAGACAGGGATGTCCATTATCACCATTACTCTTCAAAATAGTTTTAGAAGTTGTTACCATAGCAATCAGGCAAGAGAAAGAAGTCAAAGGAATACATATTAGAAGGGAATAAGTCAAGTTCTCACTATTTGAAGATTATATGATAGTATACATAGAAAAATCTAAAGAATCCAGAAGAAAACTACTGGAAGTTATTAGGCAATACAGCAAGGTGTCAGGCCACAAAATTAATGTACAAAAATCAGTGGCATTTCTTTATGCAAACACTAAATCTGAAGAAGATGATATCCAGAAATCACTTCCATTCATTGTTGCAGCAAAATCAATAAGACATCTAGGAATAAACCTGATCAAAGAAGTAAAAGACTTGTATATTGAAAACTATGAGTCACTATTCAAGGAAACTGAAAATGATACCAAGAAATTGAAAGATATCCAATGGTCATGGATGGGAAGATTTAATATCACCAAAATGAATATTCTCCCCAGAGCCATATACAAATTCAATGCAATACTCATCAAAGTTCCACCAAGCTTCTCTAAGAGAACAGAAGATAAACTACAATAATTTATCTGGAACTAGAAAACACCTAGGATACCCAAAACAATCTTGAGGAAAAGAAACAAAAATTGAGACATCACACTCTCATATCTCAAACTATATTATAAGGCCATCATCCTCAAAACAGCCTGGTACTGGAACAAAAATAGCAACACCGATGGCTGGAAGAGAACTGAAAATCCAGAACAAAATGGTACTGGGAAAACTGGGTTGAAACATGCAGAAGTATGAAACTAAACCACCTTATCTCACCAGAAACAAATATCAACTCCAAATGGATCAAGGACATGGATGTTTGACCAGAAATTATCAAATACTTAGAGGAAAACATTGGTGACACACATTCCCACCCAAACCTCAAGGACATCTTTGATGAAACAAACCCAACTGCAAGGAAGACTAAAGCAGAAACAAACCAATGGGACTACATCAAATTGAAAAGCTTCTGCACAGCTAAAGAAACTATCACACAAACAAAGAGACCCCTCACAGAATGGGAGAAGATCTTCACATGCCATACATCAGACAAGAGACTAATAACCAAAATATATAAAGAGCTCAGCAAACCTAGCAACAACAACAACAACAAAACCATATGACCCCATCCAATAATGGGCAGAGGATATGAACAGAACATTCACTACAGAAGAGATCCAAAAGGCTAACAAACACAAGAAAAATTGCTCCAGGTCACTGATTGTCAGAGAAATGCAAATAAAGATGACACTGAGATACCACCTTATCCCTGTAAGAATGGCATACATCAAAAAGGACAGCAGAAACAAATGCTGGAGAGGCTGTGGGGACAAAGAACCTTCTGCACTGTTAGTGGGAATGTAAATTGGTCCAACCTCTGTGGAGAGCAGTCTTGAGAACTCTCACAAAGCTAGACATGGACTTTCCATATGACCCAGTAATTCCTCTCCTAGGCATATACCCCAAGGATTCCATAACACCCACCCAAAGTGATATAGTTATACATAGGTTCATAGTAGCAGAATTCGTAATAGCTAAAACCTGGAAGCAACCCAGGTGCCCAACTACAGATGAGTGGCTGAGAAAGCTGTGGTATATATACACAATGGACTACGATGCAGCTATTAAGAACAATGAACCCACCTTCTCTGACCCATCTTGGATGGGGCTAGAAGGAATTATGTTAAGTGAGCTAAGTCAGAAAGATAAAGATGAATATGGGATGATCCCACTCATCAACAGAAGCTGAGAAGCAAGAACAGAAAGGGAAACTAAAGGCAGGATTTGACTAAATCTGGTCTAGGTCACCAAAGTAAAAACCCTGGGGTGAGGGTGAAGGAGGATATTTGGCTTCCTAGGGTAGTAGAGCTGGGGGTGGGTGGGTGGGTGGGGGGACACAGTCTTTGGGTGGTGGGAATGCTGTTTATGTATACTCCTATTAATTTGTAGTCATATAAATCACTAATTAATATGTGAGGGGAAAAATTGATTGTATGTCTCAAACTTTTTAAAGCACTGACTGAGTCTTTTAAATACATAGGCTGAAGTTCCAAGGTCCCAGGTTCAATCTCCTGTACCACCATAAGCCAGAGCTGAGTAGTGCTCTGGGGAAAAAAAATAATGAGGGAAATACCCAAACACTAATTGAGGCAATAAGCACAGGAATGAAGGAAGCCTTTGAGGGAAATATTGTCAAAAATGGGAAACAACAAATGAGATTCTGAAAGAAAACACAAACTATCTGGAGGTAATTAGAGAGCTAAAAGCTGAAATAGCTGAGTTAAGAGTCCAATTAGCCAAACAAGATAACACAGTAGTTGAACATGGTAATATATATTTATATATATATTAAACTAAAGAAAATTAGGAGTCCAACTGTAGCACAGCGGGTTAAGTGCAGGTGGCACAAAGCCCAAGGACCAGCATAAGGATCCCGGTTCCAGCCCCCGGCTCCCCACCTGCAGAGGTGTCGCTTCACAGGTGGTAAAGCAAGTCTGCAGGTGTCTGTATTTCTCTCCTCCTCTCTGTCTTACCCTCCTCTCTCCATTTCTCTCTGTCCTATCCAATAACGGTGACAACAATAATAACGATAACAATAAAACAACAAGGGCAACAAAAGGGGAATAAGTAAATAAATAAATATTTAAAAAAAGAAAAATAGCTGAGGGAAGTGAGAGCAGAATGCCTAAGGTAGAGAACAGAATCAGCAAGGTTGAAGATGAACTAGAGATAACTAAGAAAGAAGTAAGAGAACTAAAAAAAAAAGAGAGAGAGAGATTAAGAGACACTGAAAGTAACAACAGAGGCTTGATGGGATAACTTCTCAAAAGAATACACCTATAGGCTTGCCAGAGGAAGAAAAAGAGGAGGATGAAAAAATGATAGTAGAAGAGAAAATAGAAGAAAACATCCACACTCTAAACAACAAAAGGACATAAAGATCCAAAAATCTCAGTGAGTCCCAAACAGAATCAGCCTAGACCAAGAGACACTAAGACATATCATATTTAAAATGTAAAGGAGTAAGGATAAAGAAAAGATGCTGATGAGCAGATAAATGAAATATCAGAAGATGGCATGTCTTAAGAGCACAAAGTTTTCCCAGTCAGAATTTATTCTTAGTATTACTTAAAAACAACAACAACAACAACAAACTATTTCAGGGTCTGAAAGATAACTCACCAAGTAGGGTACTTGCTTTACTGTGCCTGTGGCCCATATTTCAGCCCTGGGACCATGTGGGAAGGGATGCTGTTAGGGACTGGCAGAGCAAGGGATACCAGATCACCATCAAAGGTTGCTACAAACAAACAAACAAACAAACAAATGGCCAGATGACTAACTGACCCCATATGTAATAGCAAACCATGTTTTAAGACAAGTGTAAAGAACAGAAAACATACAAAATATACTAGCAGAAAATAAAAACTTTTCATGAGAATAATAAAAGAAGTTTGAATAAGTTAAAACTTACTTTTGGTAACAGAAATTTTACTGTTATAATACTGAATGTTTTCAGTAAATCTACCAATTTCATATGGTCTCTAAAAATGTGAATGAATTTTAAATTAAAAAGGAGCAAAAACATTCCAAAATGCATATGTAAGGCCAAGTACTACAGTTTATTTAATAATGATATCTATTTTAGGCACTATAGAGAAAAAACATAATTATATAGATAGTTGATCATATGTAGGATAATGATATTTAAAAATAATGAAAGAGTTATAGTTTTAAAAATATTGGATAATCTCAAAAAATATAAATGAATTAATAATGACTACTTTGTAGATTTAAAAAAAAGAAAGAAAATCAAATACAGGGAAGATAACATAATGGTTATACAAACAGATTTTCATGTCTGAGGTTCCAAGATACCAGGTTCAATCCTCCATTTCACCAGAAACTGGAGCTGAGCAGTGCTCTGATAAAATAAATAAACAAATAAGAGGGAAAAAAAAGAACAAAGAAAACCTATAAGGAATGTTTTTCATTATTTAGTAATATTGTAGTGATAAACATTTGTACAGCAGAAAAAGATAACAGAAAAAAAACTTTAGATTTTTTTAGGCATATATTTAAAAATCCAGCTTGGTAAAAAATCATCTTAATTGAAATGGAAAGAGAAGTAGAGGTCACGTCACAGAGTACTAATATTGTCTAATAAGCAAAGACAACTTCAGTAAAGAAAGAGAGAGTCTACTAGAAAAGTAGACAAAGGAAACCAGAGGGAAACTTAGAAATGAGGAAATAATAATAATAGCCACTGAGTGTTAAAGAACAATCACAATCTCACTGAGTCTAAGATATCTAATTTAAAATATCCTTCACATGTACTATTTGTTGGGATTTAACATATAGCTACTACATTGGCTTGAGTCTGCAAAACGATGATTTATGCATACTGCTGATAAAGACAGAATTGGTACATATGAGACAATCTGACTTTACCTCACAAATTATGTTTTAGAGAAGCATGTTAAGGAAACAATTTGACATGTGAGAGACACTCTATATAAGGGTGTTCATTATAGCATTATTATACAATAGCAAATAGATAAGTGAGGAAAATATTCAACAATAGGGAAATTGTGAAATGAATACAATGAATATCATTTTTGTCATTAAAGTTATTTAGGAAATATATTGTTGGTGAAAATAGCATGAACTGTATATTCACATTCAGTTTAAGAATCATATGCATGTATATACACTGGAAAATGTTCAGAAGGCTAAGCTCCATGATTTTAACACAATGATCTCTGTAGGGAGAAATTTTAACTTAGCTCACCTTCTTTGTACTCATCCATTTAATTTAATACCAACATTTAAAATAAATAATTATAAAAACTCATCTTTAGTTTTAATCTTTTAAACTGGAATTTTTATATATAAATTCTGTGTTGCTGGGAGAATCAGTAGGGATACTATTTCATGTACTACTTGTAGAATTCTTAATTGGGAAGAGTTTTCAGAAAGCAATTTTCCCCATCCATTAAAGTACATAATTAGATTTAATAGTGAAGAATTAGCAGTAGCACTAGCAAGGGATTTGTTACATAAATAACATAATAGATACATGTGAATTCTATGCAGCCATAAATAGTAATGATGCATACTTTCCTTAGCAACATTGTAAAGTATTCATGGTGAATGTGTTCTATGTAAAAGAGTAAATTTGAGGAATCTATCATCACTTGCCAATATGAAGGATGTGTTAGCCATCTTTATCCCTATGTTGTGGACACTGGTATCAGTTTAAATTTTTAATTTTTATACCTTTGGAAAAGAATGAAAAAAAAAAAGGATAATTACAGTGTGCATGGCCTAGGTTTGAATTTAGCCTCCACCATATTGAAAGAAATTGTGTTGTGGCCTCTACCACATTGCCCCTGCCTTCTCTGTCTTTATCTTTTACAGCTACATATAAAGATCTTATTGCCGATTTCAATTCTGCTCGACTAATAGTAGTGATCTTGAGTTCAGATTATTGTTTTATTTTATTTTCAGTAGAGCAATATGGAGCTATGACTATTAGTGGTATGAAGGGTAGAACCTTGAGTGTATTGTGTGCAAGTCTTGTACTATCTCTCTGACTCTCATGTGTAGATTGACATCCACTTCTCAAGAAACTACTGGCTTCAACTGGCACTGTCTAGTAAATTATGAACATGAATAAAAAGGATGCAAAGAATCTTGAAGCTCACTCAACTAGATCAACTGGAAGATCACCCTAGAGCCCTGAACCCACATCACTGGAGGAAGTTTTGGTTGCTGCTATATATTGTGTCTCTCTATCTCTCTATTTTTAAAACAAATAATCTAATCTATCATCTATTTATCTATCATCAGCTTATCTATTGTCTATCACTATCTATCTTTCTATCACCATATTTCTTTTTCTCAAGTCAATAAATAAATCTTTTTCAAAAATTCAGATTATAGCACTGTACTAACTGTATAGTAACATAGCCCCAGTAACTAAAAATAAAAGGAAAAAAATAAATGGGGAGAGAAACAGAAAATGGACAACATGCAAAACATTAGCACAAGAAGTCTGGAGACTTCCAGGCAGTTCATGATATCTTGGTTATTGAACACTCAAGTGATTGGTTCACAATAAACAGATCTCAATGTATGTCTCTAATTAGATATCAGAGAACGTATGAATTCTTTGGACCTTGGAATTTTGTTCTAGTTAGTTATTTAAGATCCTCAAAGGTGGGAGTCGGGTGGTAATGCAGTGGGTTAAGTGCGCATGGCGTAAAGCGCAAGGACCGGCATAAGGATCCTGGTTCAAAACTCTGGCTCCCCACCTGTAGGGGAGTAGGTGGTGAAGTAGGTCTGCAGGTGTCTATCTCTCCCCCTCGTTGTTTCCACCTCCTCTCTCCATTTCTCTCTGTCCTATCTAATAACAACAACATCAATAACAACAACAATAATAACCACAACAATAATAAACAACAAAGGCAACAAAAGGGAAAATAAGCAAATAAATATAAAATTTTTTTTTTAAAGATCCTCAAAGATACATCTCTAGCATTCTTTCTCTGGTGTAGTTCTATTTTATGTGTTTTGGCCACTTGTCACAACATAAACATTTGGACAATATTGTACAGATGTGTTTTTATACATAATTCTCAGTTGGATTCAAAGTTATCTAGTATTGACCAAAGAAAAATATCTTACAATCCCTTGCATTAATGCTGCAAGGGAAAATGCAAATCCTTCTAAGATCCCAAGGTAAAGGGCAACTACCTGTCCTCTTCTTTTTGTCAGTCCTTGAAGATAGTTTAGAAAATCAATTTTCACTTTTTCCCCACACACTGCACACTGCAGGCATTCTAATTTGTGACTAGACTCTGAAGCTAGCTTCTCGAGGTCAGGAAATTGTCATATTTCTCAGTGTCTCAGGAAAAAGAATGTTCTTTTTGATCATTTGCATGAACATCTGATTTGAATCTAGCCTCCTCTATGAGACTTCTTTACCAAACACATTAGTACATGTGTTCTCAGGATCTTGAATAGGTATGATTTTCCTCTCTCTGGGATGCCTTTTTCATTCTTTATATTCTAGATAGTCAAAGATGGTGAGATACCATAGCATTTGTGCTTACTTATGTGTTGTGATGTGCCCGTGTGGTGACGGAGTTTGAGACTAGGCTGTGTGCATGACAAGGCACACACCACACTAGATGAGTTACTTTCTTGACCTCAAGTAGGCTACTTCTTACTTTGTATTTGTGAGTTCTCTGGTTGTATTTTACATTCGACCCTGGCATATATATATATAACCAAAAAATATATATATCCAAATATATATATATACATATATATATTTGGTTCAATAATAAATATGTATGTACCTATATATATTTAAATGAATATATGTAAATATTTTTATTTATTATAGGTAGAAACAGAGAGAGGAGAGTGGGGATAGAGATAGGGAAAGACATAGAGAAATGCAGCCCTACTTTACCACTCATGAAGCTTTCCCTCTGCAGGTGGGGACCAGGGGTTTGACCCCAAGTCCTTGTGCACTGTAGTGTGTGAACTTAACCAGGTGCACTACTTACTGTCTTATATTTATTTATTTATTTATTTATTTGTCTATTTTTAATTCCCACCAGGATTATCTCTGGGGCTCAGCGAGAGCATTATGAATCCATTGGTCTCAGTGACCATATTTTTTTCTTTTCGTTCTTTCTGTTTTTATTAGATAGAACAGAAAGAAATTGAGAAGGAAAGGGGAGACAGAGAAGGAGAGAGAAAGCTAGACACCTGCAGACCTCCTTCATGCATCCCATCCTTCCTGCCTTGGCAGGTCAGGAGTGGGGACTCCAACATAGTCCTGGCTCACAGTAACCTTATGGGTCACGGCTCCTCCCGCCTGATGTATTTTTCCAAATAAGTATTATCATAAAATTTGGTCCATGACTTCACCAGCGTTTACTTTATATACAATGAAAGATCAGAGAAAGCTTGCTTTCAGAAATAGAAACAACCCACAAAGACAATAAACAGTGATCTCAGAATAATGTCAGTGGTTTGACATGTCATAATATGCACATATGTAGTCAAGTTTTCTTGAATTCCTTTTTCTTCTCTCCTAGTTAAGAATTCTCAAAAAAAAAAAAAAAGCTATCAATGTGAAAGACGCAAACTTTGAAGGCTTCAGGTTCACTTAAGCTGATGCCCATAATAAAAACAAAAAACATGGTTGGATTATTGGACTGTGGTTTTGTGGTCATTATATGACCAATCTTTCTACTTTGACTGATGTGAGGATTGCAAGATTAGATCCAGAAAGGCAACACATTTAGCTGAGGTCTAGAGAAGCACTTAATGAAGCAGAGAGTGAAGGAATCAGAAAGATATTATATTATTTGTTTTTAGCTTTTGGCATGGTTCTAGTAGTTTTCTTCTTCTAGCGTTTGCCCTTCTTCCGTAGCCAGTCAACAGCGTCAGGTTGAGCCTGATGTAAAGTTTCGAGACCTCCTTTGAATCTAGAGAGGTGGCAGTCGTTGACTATGTAGGTCATAGTCTGTCTGTAGCCGCAGGGGCAGTTCGGGTCATCTCTGGTTCTAGTAGTAATAATTGTAGTGTCTGTGTCTCCAAAGGAAATTTGTGATTGTGGTTCACATTAGTGTGTGTTAGCATCTACAGACAACAGATCTCTGGCTGGAGACCCCAGACCCTCCTAAGTGCAGTAGCAGCAGAGAGAAACCTTCTATTTGCTACTTAGTGATGTTGCCTTGGGCAGTGAAGACGCAATTCTCTCTCAGGGAAAATAGCTTATGTTTTTATTTTAATTTGAAAACCACATTTTTTGGATGATGATAAGATTTCAAATAACCTAGACAAAAACAGACACTAGTTTAACAAGCTGAGAAAAAGAAACACACACACACACAAACAAGACAAACAAAAGTATTTTTAGAAGTTCTGTTTAATTATCTGTTTGAAAAATCAACTCTGCCCGAAGCGCCTTGCCTGTGTAACATTACAGATATAGGCACTGATTAAAAATGACACCTAAAAGTGATCATTCTAAATAAAATGACAT
This sequence comes from Erinaceus europaeus, assembly GCF_950295315.1. Classification (NCBI taxonomy): domain Eukaryota; kingdom Metazoa; phylum Chordata; class Mammalia; order Eulipotyphla; family Erinaceidae; genus Erinaceus; species Erinaceus europaeus. The sequence goes on from NC_080162.1 coordinate 138,909,238, forward strand.
CTGATCAGAGCACCACATAGTTCGCTCCTTCCAATGTTTAACCTACTGCCTCTTATAATGAAAAGCAAGTATAAAGAGGAATTATATTTATACATGACAAAGGCATATACATTTTAAAGAATTTTCTTTTCTTTTTCTTTCTTTTTTTTTTTTTTTTTTTACCAGAGCACTGCTTATCTCTGGCTTATGTCAGTGTGGGGGATTGAACCTGGCACTTGAGAGCTACAGGAAAGAAAGTCTCTTTGCATAACCATTATGCTATACCTCCACCCAAAGATATTTCAATCTTAACAGATACTTTATATGATGTGACTCATTTACTGTTTCTGCTGACTGGGAGATACAAGAATGTTGAAGTATTTTCTTTAAGAATAATAATATAAGTTTTTAGTTTATATGCATTATATGCATTTATATTATATTTAAAAATACATATTTCACCAAAGCCGATTAAACCTTAATGTGTGGTAGTCATATTTACAGAGGTAGGTGATAGAAACCCTCAAGAGACTATGCGTCCAAAATTCACACTGAATAAGCTTTTAAAAGTTTAGAAAGTATCCCAACCTTAAATAAGAGCAAAGCAATAGATAAATATTAGAAGCACATGCATTTCAATGAAAACTTGGAGCCACATGTATTTGACACAACACCATTATATAACTAACTATTCTTACAAATAAATAAAAAAATAACACATGGAATTATAATTACCATTTATAATAAAGAAGCCATTCATTACCATTTCTTTGCAATGGGCTTAAGGAGATAGATTCAGCCATGAAATAATTGCTCAATACAATTTGGCACTTTTTCAGGATGTCATAGGGGCAAAGTATTTAAATACAGGGGCTGGGTGGTGGTGCACCTGGTTGAACACAGGTTACAATGAGCAAAGATCCAGGTTTGGATCTTTAGTTCCCACAATTGTTGTACAGGTGAAAGCTTTGCCAGTGGAGAGACAGAGCTTTAGGTGTCTCTCTGTCTCTTTCCCTCTTTATCTCCCCTTACCCTTTCAGTTTCTGGCTGGCACTATCAAGCTATCAGGGGAGGGGATGGGATACGGAGTCCTGGTGGTGGGAATTGTGTGGAGATGTACTCCTCTTATCCTATAGTTTTTGTCAGTTTTTACTTTTTATAAAAAGAAAAAAATGAGCAAAAAATAATTAAGTACTTAAATACATCACGTTCCCTATATTTATACCTTGATAACCTGTGATAAATTTTGGAAACTAGATATTTATCCTGGAAATATTCATTTGACTAATGTTGTCTTGGTAAAGCAGATTGTTTTCCTACTGAGAGGAAACATTTTCTACAGGTATTTGTACAATACTTACATGACTTATCAGAAAATGCCTTCCTAATATGCTTCATTCTTCCTGACTCTGCTCTGGAAAGATGTATTTCTCAGGCAGTAACTTCCACCCTTTCCCAGATTCCCTTCTTAGTTCAGGCATATGTTCAGGTGAAAAGGACAACTGCTTTGCTTCTGTTAGTCTCCTCATGATTATTTAACAAATCAAATGCTAAACTTTTTATATTTCTTCCCCAAATGTTTACAACTACTGATCTCATGATTTAAGGTTTTCTTGATAGGCCTCAATGTTTTTCTTTGCCCAATCAAATGACATGGATTTTTCTCATATGCCTCAGCTGATTTTTTTTTTTTTTTACTATGGGCATGGAAAAAATTGTGTTTATGGAAGAGAGGAAAGGTGGCTGGTATGTATATGTTTAAAATATACACACCATTTAAAAATATTTATTTTTCTCTTGTTTTTTATTGTTGTAGTTATTGTTATTGATTTCATCATTGTTAGGACAGAGAGAAATGGAGAAAGGAGGGGGAGAGAAAGATAGACACCTGCAGATCTGCTTCACCACCTGTGAAGGGATCCCTCTGCAAGTGGGGAGCCAGGAGCTCAAACCAGGATCTTTATGCAGTTGCTTGTGCTTTGCGCCATGTGCTCTTAACCCGCTGTGCTACTGCCCGACTCCCTATACACACCATTTTTATATATACATATAAATGTGACTCAGTGTAGAATTTGAATACTATCGTAATTTCCTAAAATTTCTTGTCTCTTTCTGGTATTTGTTGACAATATGAGTCCTCATTCTCCCTTAGCTATTAGATCATACCATATGATTCCTGTATCTGGAGAAATACCCTTGGGATAACAGTACTACAAACTTCAGATACTTCTCAGTATTTTTTAGACATTTTGGCAACTTAAAAACAAGCATAGGTGGATTGGGAAGTGTATCAATGACACAGGATTGACAGGAACATTAAATTGAAAGTTACCCCTGGATTATACCAAACTTAATGTGACAGAGAAAAAGGAGACCATATGCATGCATGTCTGCCACCTGTCAAATTTGGAAATGTTCAAAAATTATGGAGAGTGAGACTTGGAATTTGCATGTAAAAATGCTGTGCATTTGAATATTGTACATAGAGAAATGGTCCTTCTCTATGAAAACACTACTTTAAAGTAAAAGGTTAAAATGTGCCAAAGAGAGATATATAAGTCAAGGCAATTTTGAAGATCACTACTCTCTTCCTTCCTCTTTCTCAATGAACTATTATTGTATCATGATATCTCAGAAATTTTAGGAGTGCACATTAAAAATCAGCATATGTGTCTCCTTTGCTCCCTTCCTAGCCCTCTCTCTTTCATTCTGGAGACCACTAATTAGTTATTTTTTCCTTTACTAGGGGTATTAATGGTTTACAGTCAACAGTAAAATACAATACCTTGTACATTTGAAACATTTCTCAGTTTTCCATATAACCCTCTAAGCCCCCACTTAGGTCCTCCACCATTATCTTCCAGGACCTGAACCCTCCCCTCCACCCCAAAGTCTTTACTTTGGTCTAATACACCAACTCCAGTCCAAGTCTGATTTCTGGTTTCCCTTCTGTTCTTATTTATCAACTTCTGCCTATGAGTGAGATCATCCATATTCATTCTTCTCTTTCTGGCTTTTTTCACTTAAGATGATTCCTTTGAACTCCATCCAAGATGAAGTGAAGAAGGTGAATTTATCATTTTTAAGAGCTGAGAAGTATTCCATTGTATATACCACAGCTTACTCATACACTCATTTGTTATTGGACACCTGTGTTGCTTCCAGATTTTTCACTACTATGAACATAGGTATACACAGATATTTTCTGGATGGGTGTTTGGTTCCTTATGCTATCTTCCCAAGAGAGGAATTTCAGAGTCATAGAGTAGGCACATTTCTAGCCTTCTGAGAGTTCTCCAGACTGCTTTCCCCAGGGGGTGATAATGCGTCATTTTAGAATACATTTACTTATTCAGGGTCCTGACGCATGGTGGTGGAAAAGGACCTATGGCAGGAGGTGGGGGTTCTTTGCAGACATGAATCATGGGGAGATGAGAAATTTTACCCATGTGTTAGCAACTGCATTGTAAAACTTTTACACTCCTAAATAAAATTATAAAAATGCATATTTACATATTAAAAGGAAATAGGGAGGGAGGGTTGAGATAGATAGACAGATACATAAATAGATAGATAGACATACACACATACATACAGGTAGATAGATAGATAGATAGATAGATAGATAGATAGATAGATAGATAGATAGATGGATGGATGGATATATAGGGACAGGGAGCAACAGACCATCACAATGGCACACATAGTTTTAGAGATTAAAGTCAGGACTTTACATTTAAAAGGCCAGTGCTTAATCAGTGTACCACCTCCCCAGCTTTTAATTAGTCTAATACTTCATTTTTTTTATTATTAAGCAATAATTTAGGGGTGAGCAGTGTTAACCATTTTAAAACACACATTACCATGTATGAGAATTCAGGTTTAAGCTCCTGGTCCCCATCTGCAGAGAAGAAGCTCATGAGAAATGAAGAAGGGCTGTAGTTGCCTCTCTTCATCTCTCCCTTTCCTAGTCTCTATTTCTCTCTTTCCTATCAAATAAACAAGATGAAATTATCTGATCTCTTTTTTCCTCTGTGGATACTGTATGAGTGAAATCATACAGTGTTTATCATTCTCTAGTATATCTAGCACAGCATGGTATCTTTTACATCCATCCAAGCTTTTGAAAATGGCAGGATTTTATCTTTATTGTTTTCTTAAATGTTTATTTTTATTAGAGATAATGTCAGAGGTTAAAGAGAAATAAGGTGATTGCTCAGTTTTGGCTTAGGTAATACTAGAGATTGAACATAAGGTTCCTGGAGGTTCAGGTATATAAATTCTGTGTTCTCTTGGGTTGAGCTATCTTCCCAGTCCACATATGGCTTTACTGTTGCATATTATTCCATTATATATGTATACCACAGTGTGTTTGTGTGTGTGTGTGTGTGTGTGTGTATGTGTGTGTGTGTCCTTGGCATGCACAAGCCATTATGGATTTAGTGCTTGTACACCACTCCTAATAGGCCTCATATTTTTAAAGTATTATAAAAAAGATAAGTATTATAAAGACGAAGACAGGGAGAAAAGGGGGTGGGTAGTGGTGCAACTGGTTGAGTGCACATGTTACAATGTGCAAGGACTCAGGGTCGAGCCTCTGGTGCCCACCTTCAGGGGGAAAGCTTTGTGAGAGGTAAAGCAGTGCTGCAGGAGTCTCTCTCCCTTTTTACCCTCTCTGTTTCTGGCTATCTATATCCAATAAATGTAGTAAAAAAAAAAAAAAAAGAGAGAGAGAGAGAAAAAAGAAAAACAGAGATAGAGACACCACTGCCCTGTTTTATGATTCATGCAGAGTCCACTGTGCATGGCACTCCTATGTGGTGCTGGGGAGAACAGTTGTGCAGTTTATTGGGTGAGCCACCTCCTGGTCCACATTTTCTTGACCTCCTCATCAGGCTTTAGTTGTTCCCATTGCTTGGTAATTATAAATAACAAACATGGATTTGCATGTATCTTGAAAGGCAATGTCTATTTTTATAATTTATTTATAAAAAGGAAATATTGATAAGACCATAGGATAAGAGGAGTACAATTCCATACAATTCCCACCACCAGAACTTCATATCCAATCCCCTCCCTTGAAAGATTTCCTATTCTTTATCTCTCTGGAAGCATGGGCCCAGGATCATTATGGCATGCAGAAGATGGAAGGTCTGGCTTTTGTAATTGCTTCTCTGCTGGATATGGGCATTGGAAACTCAATCCATACTCCCACCCTGTCTCTCTCCTAGTGGGGAAGGGATGTGGAGAGATGGGGTTCCAGGACACATTGTGGGGTCATCCTCCCAAGGAAATCAGGTTGGTATCTTGGTAGCATCTGTAACTTGGTGTCTGAAAAAGCATTAATATATAAAGCAGAACAAACTGTTAAATAATAAGGGAAACTAAAAGCAATGATATAGCAGATAAGATTTGGGGGTTTCTATTTTAGAAAAAGCTAGTAGGTCTATTTTAGGTATATTCCAAGGGGTTCATGACTTTGCTATTTTTTTCTTTTTTTTATATTTATTTATTTTCGCTTTTGTTGCCCTTGTTTTTTTGTTGTTGTTGGGGTTATTAATGTTGTTGTTATTGATGTCGTCCTGTTCCTACTCATGACCAAAGAATGTGAGCTCAGATCTACAGGGATGCATGGGTCACATAGGCTCCTAAGATGAATATGGGCTCCAGATCAGATCAAATTGATGGGGTATACAGTCAACAATATTTATACACCCTTCCCATATTTGGGAACTTCTCTCTTCCCTGATCCAGCTTCCTGGTCCTTTTTCTAGCCATGACATCATCTCCCCAGACAATAACTTGGGTCTACTTGCATATCAAATGTCAGGCTCAGAAAAAAACAAAAACAAACAAAAAAAACCCACTAGTATACTCATGGGCCCTATCTACAAATTGGAGAGCCCCCCAAATCTTCATCTGAACTATTCCAGCCTTTAGGTTCATGATCAGTCAACAATTAGTTTGGTTTATGCTAACTCTTCTTTCAGCCACCAGGTTCCAGATGCTACTGTGATGCCAACTTCACTTCCCTGGGAAGATGACCCCACCAATGTGTCCTGGAGCCCTGTTTCCCCAGGTCCCCACCCCACCAGGGAAAGAGAGAGACAGGCTAGGAGTATGGATCAACCGGTCAACACCCATGTTCAGCGGAGAAGCAATTACAGAAGCCAGACCTTCCACTTTCTGCACCCCATAATGTCCCTTGGTCCATATTCCCAGAGGGATATGGAGTTCTGTTGGTGGGAACTGTGTGGAGTTGTACCCCTCTTATCCTATGGTTTTTGTCAGTGTTTCCTTTTTATATATAACATTTATTCAAAAAAAAACAGGGAGAAATCAAGAGAGGAGGGGAAGACAGAGAGGGGGTGAGAAAGACACCTGTAGACCTGCTTTACTGCCTGTGAAGAGACTCCTCTGCAGGTGGGGAGCCGGCGGCTCCAACTGGAATCCTTACACCAGTCCTTGCACTTTGTGCCACATGCATTTAACCTGCTGAGCTATTGCCCAACTCCCAACTTTACTAATGTTTGCCTAAGACCAATAGTTAACATGCAGCTGGACTAAAGGTATTATCTGGGGAGATGGTTTCAGAGTCAGGGTTAGGACTTGAAAGCTGAATCAGGGCTGAGAGTAGCTCCCACAGATGGGGAAAGTATATAAATACTGCTAACTGTAAACTCTATTGAATTGATCTGGGTGTGTAACCTCTGCATCCCTGTCAGTCTGAGCTCACATTCAGTGGTCATAGATAGGAACATGCACTAATTTCTGGGCCCATCTTCCTTGAGTGATAGAGTATGTTGGCCAAACCTCCCTTTAGAGAATAGGGCTGTCCCTACCATTGTTTATCCTTATAGGGAGCAAGGTCCTATAGGGGCCCACAAAGGGGTCCACTATGTTGTTCCTGATGGAGATGACCAGTGACAGTGGAGACAGGTATCTGTTAGAGGTCTAGGCCCATCATGTCTGCGTGAGAATTCCAGGATTTTTGACTAAGGCCCTGTGTGATGGAGTGGTCTGGTAGTAACCAAAAGAGCCATCATTAAAGTATGCTGGTCTCTTTCCCTTATCCAGATTTTGTAGGCCTTACTTTGTCTGACAAGGTTAGCCTTGAAGTGACTGAGGTAAGTGAAATAGGAAGTAGGTGAGGAGGATATCTAAGTCTAAGTAGAAACTATTTTATGGTACTTTATGGTGGCCTTTTTAGGTCTTTCTAGTTGCTTGTTGCACTTACTGAATCACTACAAATTATTGTGCACTTTTGTTTTAAGATACATATTTTCCCCTAACTTATGGATACATGTATACATATGCCCTATCACCTGGGCCTTGGACTGTATCTAAGTTCATAGGCTTTGTTAGGAAGTGCACCACCCAAAATGGAATTAAGGAGTCCTATGAGCTAGGAATGATCTCACCAGAGTAATGAAGCTGAAGGATTGACATTCCATGCCTGATACCTCTGGACACAATCCCAAGTGAAACATTCCAAGGTGGTACTGGTTGCACTGATTAGGTTGAGATCAGCAGATGCAGTATCAATTGATATGAAGTGAAAGAATCATTCAGGAAAGTGAGCCCCACCCCGGATGTTCCAGGACTGGGAGAAATTTGGGTTATATAGAGAATGAGGAGGGTTCTTACTGTTTTAGGGTTTAAGAAGGCTTTAATGGATAGTTAAGAAGGGATAGCTATTGCTATAACCAAATTATTTGGAAGTTTGGTTTACTTTGAAAATTGATTATTAGAATTTGTTGTATCATACCTTACCATAATTTATGCCCTTTAATGCATTTTACATATAGATGTATCTTGTAATGTGACTCAGCCTGTTGCTTCTGTTCACCTTTGTTGGTATGCTTCTTGTTCTGCTTCTGGGATCTCTTCTGTTACATTGCTTGACATTGTGGTCTATTTACATGATCATTCTGTTACATTGGTTTGGTCTCAAACCCCCCCCCCCCCACCTCCAGGAGATTTGGCTTAGCCCTTGCTAGTTTCGTGCTTCTTCCTTCTCCCTGCCCCCTACCCTACGTACTTCCTGAGTTCCTGATGCTGCCGCTGGAGGAGAAAGTTGCAGGACAGATTTGTGTGGTGATTAGATTAGATTAGTTTTTTGTATCATTGGCTCATGAATAAAGAAATACAGCTTCTCCGCTCATCCTTGTGTCCCTGTTTGTCTGTCTACCGCCGCGAAGCTAGCCTGGCATATTGGCACGCTGAACTTTGACCAACATATGGCGCATCAACATGGGACCTGACCTGCCCATCCCCCAGATAAGTGAAGATTTGGCTACCTATCCACTATGAGTTGCTTTTCTGCTTGTGAAGAGGTTTCCAAAGGCCTCTTCCCTTTCTTCGTAAGACTGTTTCTCTGTTTCTGGAACATTTTGCTCTGGGCCACACTCTGGTTTCCACCCACCGCCAGCCCGCTGGAGCCTACTCGCTGCCACGGGATGCGGGAAGTTTGCCACGGGCTCCCTCCACGCTGCTAGGCCGCCGGGAGCAGGGTGGCAGACATGGGGGACAGGGCGGTGGCCCATCCTGGTCCCTGCCCCGGGGCACCTCAGCCCGCACCTTCTGCACGGCCGGCAGGCCTGCCCTCCTGCTATGAAGTCTGGGTAGATCCTGGACCACCCAGAGACCATGGGCTCCCTGCCGGGACTGGGTCCCCTGGCCAAGATCTCCAGCTCGGCTCTGAAGGCAGAGGAGCTAGAATACGCAGAGATCCATGCAGTGATGGCAACCTACAATTTCTGGAAGTGGAGCTGCATGGGAGGCCACCTCCAGATGGCGCACCCCCCGAACGACTGGGACCTGGATATGTGTTTAAAATGACATGTCTTCGTAACAAAAGTTTTTTCTCCTTGTGTATTATAGACCGTGTTTATGTGTGTGTTTAAAGTTTGGTAAACATTAACTTTAAAGTTAAAAATGTAACTATAAGGCTACGTTCTTACCAGGCAAAGTTAAATGAACAAGGTTTTCAGCATAATTCTCATAAAGGTAAAATTAACTTACATTTAAAGTCTGAGGTAAAAATTAGTTAAAAATCAATATATTTTAACTAAGTTGGTCTAAAGAACCTGCGCACACCTAGGGTGTGTCTCCATCTTATATGGGTGTAACAAAGGGTAAAAAAAAAGACGTTGCTGATATGTGAAGCTCTCAAATATCTTCTCAATTAGAAACGGTAGATTGCACAATGGTTATGCTAATGATTCACATACCTGAGGCTCTAGCAGTGGTTCTTTGCCTTACCACATTTTATTGAGCTTAAATTGGTTCAGCAGCCTTAAAATGAAACGAGAAAGACCTTCCAAATTTATAAAGATACTTAAACCAATTATAATCATCGAGTTATCAATTGTGGTAAACTTCTAACCTGCTACAAGTTTTGTTTCATAAGTAAGTGAATTACAGCTGTCAAGTTCTCTACAGAAGAGCAGAATTCCTGTGGCTGACCTTCCTCATACAGTGTTTCACCCCCTGGCAATTCTTCTGTGGACATCTGCTTTGAACTGGCACTTCTATCGGACTTACTGGTACACAACACTAAAGTGGCTTTCCTTTATGCTGCTGGGTTTCTCAAAGACTGACTGCAGACAGCTGCCTTGGGACTCTATAGGCAACACACCCCCCTCTTGCTAGGTAATGCCCACAGAGGCAGAAAATGCCCGTTGAGGCAAGAAGCGCTCCCAGAGGTGAGAGATGCCCACAGAGGCAGGAAATGTCCTTTAGCTTGATAAAGCCTTGCCCACAGAGGCAAGAAATGCCCCCCTCAGGCCTTCTCTTAGCATCACACTAGTTCTTGTTGCTCACTTACTTGTTCCTCCATGTTTGTGCCAGTTTCTTTTTTGAAAATGCCTGTACGATATAGGTTTCTGTTCACCCCACACTCCTGATACTATGGTCAATTAGTTAAAAAGAAAAGGGGGAATTGTTGGTATGCTTCTGGTTCTGCTTCTGGGATCTCTTCTGTTACATTGCTTAACGTTGTGGACTGTTTACATGATCATTCTGTTACATTGGTTTGGTCTCATTCCCCCTGCCTCCAGGAGATTTGGTTTAGCCCTTGTTCATTTCCTACTTTTTCCTTCTCCGCACCCCCTACCCTACATACTTCCTGAGTTCCTGATGCTGCCGCCAGAGGAGAAAGATGCAGGACAGATTTGTGTGGTGATTAGATTAGATTAATTTTTTGTATGGTTGGCTCATTAATAAAGAAATACAGCTTCTCCGCTCAGCCTTGTGTCCCTGTTTGTTTGTCTACCACCGTGAAGCTAGCCTGGCATATTGGCAGGCTGAACTTTGACCGACAACCCTGGCCTAAGATTATAGGTGATTAAATATTTCAAGGAATAGTCATTATTACAAATGTTTTAACAATTTGAGCCCACTGTTAAAATTCAATCAGATTATCAATTTGAAGTCTTAAGTGCTTCCTTAAGTGCTATATTAAGGAATATATACTCAGAACTGTAGTCTATGCATCAAAAAATTTGAGACATTCAATTCATTTCCCCTCTCATATTGATTAAATAGTGATTTTAAGACTGTAAACTAATAGGAGTGTTTATTAACATTATTCCTGCCACCAGAGGTCTGTGTCCCTGTTCCCTTGACCGCACAGTGAAACTGAAAATCTACCTTCATCCTCCACCCAGAGGTTTTTACTTTAGTGCAATATACCAAACTCAGTTAGATTCTGCTTTGAGTTTCCATTTCTGCTTTTTGTTTTGCTTTGTCTTTTTTCTTGAGAAAGAAGAATAGACAGGGAAACTCAAACAATGTCTATTTTTAACATGAACTGTTGGGAAAAAAGGCATCTGAAAAAGATAGAAATTATCAAGAAAGTAGAATAAAAGCAATATAATAGGGGAAATCAACTTAAACTAGCATATTTTTGAATAAAAAGACAAAATGGGACCTTCAAACCGATGAACGCTAGAGGATATCATGAAATAGCAGCAAAAGAGGGTTCCAAGCCGTAGGTGATGGCAAAGACTGACTCATATATATTCAGAAGGGATTGTCAATGGAAGGAACACACAAAGAAGAATCTGTGGTTTCACCTAATTTCTCTCAGAGAGTCATCTTAATACATTGCTTTATGACCATGCAAGTCAAGGTCCAATAAGCAGATAGAGCCTTACAAATGATGGAATAGTGCTGCTGGTCTCTCTCTCTCTCTCTCTCTCTCTCTCTTTCTCTCTCTCTCTGTCTTTCCCTCTCTATTTCTCTGACTCCATCAAAGGAAAAAGGAAGAAAGAGGGCTGGGATAGGTAGCATAATAGTTATACAGAGTCTCTCATGCCTGAGGCTCCAAAGTCCCTGGCTCAGTCCCCTGCACCACCATAAGCCAGAGCTGAGCAGTGCTCTGGTGTTTCTCTGTGTGTGTGTCTCTCTCTATCTCTCTCTCAAAAATAAAATAAAATAAAATAAAGAGAAAAAAGAAAAAAAGAAGGAAAGAAAGAGCAGGCCAGTCGGTGGCTCAGCTGGTTAAGCGCACACATTATAGTGTGCAAACACCTGAGTTCAAGCCCCTAGTCCCCACCAACAGGAGGAAACTTCACAAGTGGTTACGTAGGTCTGCAGGTATCTTTCTGTCTTCCTCTTTATCTCCTTCTCCCCTTTCAATTTTTCTGTCTCAATCTAATAAAAAAATTGAAAAGGCAGAAGGAAGGAATGAAAGAAGGAAAAAGAAAGGAAGAAAGAAAGAAAGAAAGAAAGGGAGGAAGGGAGAGGGAGAGAGAGAAAGAGGGTGCTAGGTGGTGGTGCACCTGGCTGAGCACATATGTTACAGTGCACAAGGATGTGGGTTCAAGCCCCTAGTTCACACCTGCAGGGGAAAAGCTTCACAAGTAATGAATCAGTGCTGCAGGTGCCTCTCTAACTCTCCCATTCTCTTCTGCCCCCCCCCCCCCCAACTTCCTTTCAGTTTCTGGCTCTCTATCCAATAAATAAAGATAACTTAAAAAAAATGAAAGGAAGGAAGGGAAGAAGGAAGGAAGATTAAAGGAGAAAGAATATCAGCAGAAATGGTACAGTCATTGTCATTTAGGCACCTAGTCCCAGCAACATTTCTGATGGATAAATAAATAAATAATGCAGCTGGACAGATGATTGATACAAAGAAACCAAGAGGCTTTTTAAATAGTGGAGTTTGATACCCTAAAAAGGAATCAAACTTTTTAAAAAAAAAAATTCAAGTAAGTTCAAAGGATTTCAGTCTGCTGGCTAGCTTGCAGAGTCAGAGCTAGTCATCTGAAATAAGAAGATATGAGGCTATGTCTCTGAACTGAACTGAAGATGTGCCTTGGTTTATTTCATTTTGTTCCTATGGAACAACAAATTCCATACTTCCCAACATTGGGATTTTAGCTTCTAACATGTGCTCTGACAATCCCTGCTTATTAAAAGTCTGGGAGATGATGTTCAAGTGTTTTCTGCTCTGTGGTGTCTGTTCCTTTCTGAAATATATATTTCTTCCTATCTTCAAAGGTCAACTGTGGGCACCTTGCATTAGCCGCCTTTCCCAAACCGTTTCACAGTAGATGCTGCCTCTCAAATGGTTAAATTAAACACTGTTTCCTGTGTCAGACAGGAGAAGATAAGACAGTGCTCAACCAGGGGGAAATTACTCTCCTGAACCATATGTGCAAATTCTATTGGTGTAGGTGCTGGACAAACAGGGGCAATGAATCTCAGGCAAACCATTTCATGAGAAATTAGCTTTCTTCTAATAGAGAAATTTGAGCGAGAGTCCAATACAACAACAATCAATGTTTCAGTGTATTTTTTCATAATAGAATTTCTCCGCCATAATATTTGATTGCACCTTCTTATTACTTCTATAGACCTTATATAAATTAAAATTTAGGGGTATGACTAAAATATCAATTAACATAAGAACCAATTTAATGGTAACTTAAGAAGCTAACTGTTATAAGTTTTGCATAATGAAGTGGCCTCTGGGCTTGAAGTCCTAATCATGTCTAATTAACTTAAAAGATGTTACTTTTTATTATCATTTAAATTTCTGACAGGTGATAAAACATTTAGATTGCCATCAAAAACTTTTTCCATCAGCTATACTGTATGTTGACAAGCCATAGATGAACCCTCTTAAAAAAAAACTCAACTACATTTATAAAGTTTTAACATAAAACTGCTATTTTGCTCATGAAAAATAAAGCAATTCTATTCTTTAAAATAATAAAAGAGTTGACATTTTAGTCTCATGATCTCAATAGCTGTAATCAACTTTCATAGGGAATGATCAATTTCAATTTCAGAAAAATAATCTTTGTAACCTCTTGAGTTTATAGAGCACCTGTACTGCTAGAAACATTAATATGCTTTCTATTGTAAATATAAAAATGTCGATCTTTTGAGGCTCAGATAGCAAATAAATCTAACTGCAAGCAGATTAGCTAAAGGGATTGTCATTTCTTTAAAATAGAACCTTAAAATATCTCCCATTAACAATCATCTTGGCAATGGAAAGTAATGCAAACAAAATGATACTTTCTAGACTATAGATTTCGGGCACATATAAAATCTAAAGTCAAAGAGTAGAAATCCAATAAAGCAGAGATAGAGTAATGTGCAATTCAAAACAGAATGGAAAGAAGACTGCAGCTAGTATGACCTCAAGATTTGTACTTCAGAACTGCTCTTTTAAAAGGAAAGAAAAGATTTATTTTAGAAATTCTCAAGGGGGATTTTATGTAAGATAAGTACAGTCAGAAAACAGTGTGAACAGGGAGTAGCTATAATCTGAAGGTCAGCATTTGTCAGGATGAGGGTAAAGAGTGGAGGGAAGGAGAGACATATGAAGTCAAACAAGAAAGAGGTAGTATGACAAAGTAGTTAGAGATGTGAATTTGGGCTCTGCCTATGGAACTTATGGCATATTACACATTCTCCTTATGCTCCATCTTCTTTCTCTGTAAGACATGGTAGATAACAGCATCTACTTTAGTTGCTGTTGAGAGTCATAAATGAGTTAACATATATAAGGCACTTCAGAACTGTGCTGAGGTCTGTCTGAGTGGTGGTTTACTGAGTAGAGTGCACATATTACCCTGCACAAGGACATGGGTTCAAACCCCGTGATCTCCACCTGCAGAAGGAAAGTTTCACAAGTAGTAGAGCATTACTGAAGGTGTCTTTCCTTATCTCTCTCCTTTTTTTTTCTACTGTTCTGTCTCTCACCTTTTATCAAAACAAACAAAAAAATGTGGCTACCAGGTATGGTGGTGTCACACTGGCAGTGGTGATCCTGTTGGAAAAGACAAACAAACAAACAATCAAAAACAAAAACAAAAAAACCTTTGGAATCAGTCTAAGCAGCTTGAATGTCATTTTCAGCACTTTGGACTGTTTAAAGAAGGTAGTTTAACTTCCTGATGTTGAGATTCCTCATGAATAAAAGAGGGATGATGACATATAATTCACTTAGCCTTGTGGATAGATGAGATAAATGTGTTAAATACTTAGTAGAACTCTATACATGCTAGTTAGCATGACAATTCTACATTGTTTGCTGTGTCTCAATTGTATCATAGGTAAAATGGAAATGTTAACAAATGTGAGACAATATTGCCACTACATTTTTTTAAATTTCTCCTTTCAAAAACCTTCAACACACAATGATTTTTTAAAAATTACTACCACTTCATTCTTCTATAGCTTTTGCAGAAAGTAATTCAAACATTACCCACAAAGTATGTTTACTGTAACACCAACCTAGAAGATAAGCTTAGGTCAGCTTTGGAGTAGACATTTTCAGAAAGTCACTGATGAGGGAAAGCTTGAGCAACTACAAAGGAAAATAAAAAGGAATAGTCCTTTAAGTCCCCTGAACATCATGAGAGAATATTTCCCTTCTTAGAAATGAGAAAGACATAGGCATAAGAATGAAAGCTATCTAACCTCTCCTGTGACAACCTGATGTAGTCCCCAGGAAAAAGATACAGAGGAAGTCAGACAGGATATTGCCACCCAGATTCCTGCAAAGCAGGGGGTTGGGGTGTTGCGAAACAGAAAGCAAAGAATTAAAAAAAAAATGACGAAACCTAAGCTTACACTTATGAAATCTATTTCTGAAATGTGTGTAGTGGGCCAAGAGAAGAGTCTTTTCCTTCTATTGTAAATGGGATTTATACAATTGTATGTAAGTAAAGCCAAGACTAAGAAAAAAAAAACTGAATAATTGAATTGTACATGCCTTTTCTTCGGATTTCTATAGCTCCCTTCATCTCCCCTGGCAGAACATTTGACTAAACTAAGGTTCCTTCTCCTAGTAACTCCTGGATTTATCTCAAAATAATCATCAGCACAACATCCTAGATAAATATTATAATTCAGCAACATCTCTCTGACTAATCAACTTCCCTGTTAAAAAATTGCCAGGCCAGAGGGAACCAAAGTGGGGACTGAGAATTTACCTTGGCTTAGTCTGGAACCATATCTGTTCTCTCCTCTCTAGCTCTGTTCCTATCCCTGTGACCAGGACTGCTGGGCTGATTAAGACATCACATGGGTCCTTTGCAGAAGGGGAAATAAGTTCACAAACCAGGCTAGCACTCATGACATAGGTCTACCACGATTCATGCGAAGAACTACTTCCTTCTAATTTACCCAGAAATACAATGCACTATTAGTGGATCTACCAATTTTGCATTAATTCAGCACTACATTGTTTTCCAAATGCACTATTTGAACAGTTTACTAAGTTTGTGCTCTTCAACAAATAATGCATATATAAAAATGACCTTGGGACCATTAAAAAGACCCAGCCCACATTCTAGTTGGATTTAGTTAAGTCCATAAATGATCCAAGCAGTTGAATTTTTTGTTTATTTTCAGATTTAATTTTTTAACTTATTTTTATTGAAGTAACATGGATTTACAGGAGGTATATGCTTTAATGTCTCATATGAATGCTTATTTTTATTTATTTATTTATTTATTTATTTTTGCCTCTAGGATTATCCCTAGGGCTTGGTGCTGGCACTATGAATCCACTGCTCCTGGTGGTATTTTTTTTTTTCCATTTTACTGGATAAGACAGAGAGAAACTGAAGAGGGAAGGAGGGATAGAGAGGGCTAAAGAAAGATAAGACACCTGCAGACCTGCTTCACCACTTGTGAAGCATCTCCTGCCTGTGGGGAGCCAAGAGCTTGAAACTGGATCCTTGTGCAGATCCTTATACTTTATACTATGTGTGCTTAACCTATGTACCACTGCCCAGCCTCCAAATGTTTTCTATGTAGGTACATATGTAGTTCCTATGTGCATAGAAATTTGAAAACTAGCATTTAAGACATTTCCTTGTCTCTAAATTCATTTCCCAGTGACCTACCCTCTTCAGTATCCAAGAATAACAAAACTTGGAAAGTAATCTTTTTTTTTTTTTTTTTTTGCCTCCAGGGTTATTGCTGGGGCTCAGTGCCTGCACCATGAATCCACTGTTCCTGGAAGCCATTTTTCCTCCTTTTGTTGCCCTTGTTGTTGTAGCCTTGTTGTGGTTATTATTGTTATTGTTGATGTCGTTGTTGGATAGGACAGAGAGAAATGGAGAGAGGAGAGAAAGACAAAGAGGGGGAGAGAAAGACAGACACCTGCAGACCTCCTTTACCGCCTATGAAGCGACACCCCTGCACGTGGGGAGCCAAGTTTCGAGCCCTCTGGTCCTTGCACTTTGCCGCCACCTGCTCTTAACCCACTGCGCTACCGCCCACACCCCCCCCTTTTTTTTTTTAAAGTTCCCAGTTGGTTATAACAATCTTCTCAAGCCTGGACTGCAGACCAACAGAATAACTTAGGCTATTTATGAAAACTGCAGTTTCACTCCCTATGTTAAAATTGGGGAGATTAGGAAAATAATTTGTGTTTTTAAAAGTCATACCAGAAGGTGCTCATCTCAAATTGGGAGCCACTGATCTCTAGGATAAAGGTAAACATGCTTTAGTCTGGCAGAAATGCACTCTGCATGACTGTACTGAGGCAGTTTTCTGAATTCTTTCTTTTGAACTTTCTCATCTTATTCTCTTCCCAACAATTTATGCCCAATAATCCTGACAATACCCCTGGATGTATTGAACACTCCACCTAGCATATTAGGTAAATCAACCTCTTTCTTTCTTTCCTTCTCTTTCTTTCTTTCTTTCTTTCTTTCTTTCTTTCTTTCTCTCTCTCTTTTTCTTTCTTTCTTTCTCCCTTCCCTCCTTCCCCGTTTCTCTCTCTTTTTTCTTTTTACCTCCAGTGTTATCTCTGGGTCTCAGTGCCAACACTACAAATCCACTGTCCCTGGCTGCCATTTTTCCATTTTTATTGGACAGGACAGAGAGAAATTGAGAGAAGAGAAGGTAGAGAAGGGAATAGACAGATTAAGACACCTACAGACCTATTTTACTGCTTGTGAAACTTCCCCCCTGGGGCAGGGTAGATAGCATAATGGTTCTGCAAAAAGACTTTCATGTCTGAGGTTCTGAAGTCCCAGAGCAGTGCTCTGGGGTTTCTCTCTGTGTCTTTCTCTGTCTGCATTTCTCTCAAACATACATAACTTTAAAAAAAAAAAAGTCTCCCCTGCATGTGGGGAGTCAGGAGCCTGAACCTGATCTTTATCTGTGTCCTTGTGCTTAGTACTATGTGTGCTTAACTGGGTGTATTACCCCAGGCCCCCTGCACTTGTTTCCTCATCTGTAAAATGGGGATAGTTATCTGCATCCCCGGGGGCTAGCCATTCCATGATTGACTGAAATAATGAATGTGAAAACGGCTAGCTCTGGATCTGGTCACAAGTAATGCTGAATATTCATTCATTCACTAATTCCAGAATTGGTAAATTCAAAGGATCTGGGAAGAGTTGTGTTGTGCTTAAGTAATGCTAAATACAACTTCTTTCAGCCATTGCCTGAAGGCAGGCATAACAATTTTAGGGCACTAGAGTAAGCATATTTGTAAGATGGGGGAAAAAAAACAGTGGTTGGGGGCACTCGAGAAATGGTCATACTTGTAGGATTTCACAGGTCACCCATTGAATGTAATAAAAATAATAAATAAATAAATAAATATAATCCCTCAAAAATGGGATGCTTGATCTCCTTAGCTCAAGGCAGCTTATTCAAGAGTGAAGTTTTAAGAACTGAATGAATAAATGCCTATATTAAACACTAGATTAAATTCAGTCCTTGACCTAAAGGCCTTCGCAATCTAAAAGAAACAGCACACAAAGATGGACACAGACACAGGGAGAAATGAAGTTTTGTTACTTTTTTCCCTCTACTCACTAGTCTTGCTGGATAAATTGAAGAAGAAGAAAAAAAAATCAAGAGGAAAATTGCTTCTGGCCTCTGAACATTCCAAACATTTGTTTTGCTTTCATCTGATACATTAAAATGGATGTGTACTTATGTCAACTATTTGATGTATACCTGAGAGATCTCTGAGTTTCTTATTAATAGGTGTGACTATAATGATAGTTTTTGAGCATTTGTTATGTGTTAAACATTTAGCAGATCTGTTAAATATGTGATATCATCTAAAGAACATTAGTTAGAAATAAACAACTATTACTCTGATTTTCAGTTGAGAATAATGGCAATAGATATAAACTTACATTTGTGTAAGGTTCTTCTGTTATCCTTGTGGATCAGAGATCAGTGGTAGTACCTATTTAACCTCGAGACTCAAGCTTTTAGCAATAACAAAAATCCACATTCTATTTAGCAATAAAAGTTTAATTATCTCCTTTACAACACAATCAGTTTATAAGTAGGCAACCACTAATCAGTATGAATAAATCTTTTCCTTAACAGGTAATGACCCAAATGATAACAGAGTGGTCCTTGATTTCAGTTAGAGAGACAAAAACCAATATAACTAGGATTCTGATAACGCAAACAAACAAACAAAAAACCAAAGCCCCCCAACAACATATTACATTGTATGTTCATAAGAAGTAAAAATCTCGCTACTTTTTGGGGTGTATTATCTTGGATTGAGATGTTTGCTTGGAGATATTCCCCAAGTACAGTTCATTGTAACTGGTGATAGTTTGGTTCTTATCCTGAAGAACAGATGTATCCTGACATGAAAAATATTAAAATTCTGCAGTTATTATAAGAATATGGGAGAATACTTGCTTTGTCTTGTATTTTTTTCACATTTTACTGACAAACTCATCACTATAAAAATGGTAACAGAAAAGTTGTTTGTTTGTTGTTGCTGCTGTTGTTACCATAAGGATTATCACTGAGGCTAGGTGCCAACACTATGAAATCACTGCTACAGTCACCATTCCCCCTTCCCCCCCTTTTTTTTATTAGATAGGACAGATAGAAATTGAGAGATGAGAGGGAGATAGAGAGAAAGAGAGACATCTGCAGACCTGCTTTACAGTTTGTGAAGTGTCCTTCCCTAGAGGCAGGGAGCAGGGGCTTGAACCCAGGTCCTTTTGCACTTAATGTATGCACCACTCACAGCCGCCTAGTGATGTTTTAAAATAAATCAGCTTCAAAATATTTCTACAATTACTATTCATTCAGTTGAGCCCTGCTCAGCTCTGGCTTATGGTGGTGCTGGAGATTGAACCTGAGACCTTTGGTGCCTCAAGCATGAAGGGCTTTTTGAATAACCATTATGCAAATGAGCCCTCCTGAGCCCTCTATTTATTCAAGCTAATATCATGAAGGGGACATGGTGACTATGTTATGGCATTTTAGGTAGCTTACATTTTGATTAGTTCCAGAAAAAGAAATGTTTGCACAACTATTCCTAATGTGCGAATTTATAGTTATTTAAACATAATTTCTTATTTTACAAGGAAGAACGCAATTTCACAGAGAAGGTATTTCTAGAACTTTTTATAGTAGCAAAGGAACACTTCAAGAAAGATTCACAAAAGAGATAGAACTTGATTTTATTTCTAAAAAATCAACTTGATTGTGTCTTCTAAAGAAGAGGAGATCAGAAGAGAGCAAGTGAAACATGTTCAGTTTATTCTGATGGCACAAAGAATAAACTAGAAAAAAAAAAAAGGGCTGATTCCATAGAGAAAGAGAAAGTTAAAAGATAACTGGCAAAACTATTCTAAAACTCAGATAGAAATGGATGCTTCATTTATTGGTAGGAAAATGTCAAACATTAAATATATACTTGGGTCAGATAACTCATTATATATGCAAATCTGACATTGAGGACAAGAATAGTCAAAGGAATATCCAGAATCCAAAACTGCATGACTGACTCATAATGTAATGTAATAAGGAAAGCTGAAGATTTCCCAAGTTGTCCCTCTGAAAAATAACACACCAATTATACTATCAGGATATGACTTTCCTCAGGTAAGAAACCAGAAAAAGTGGCAACATGCAATTTAATACCAGCTCCCATCAAAATAAAAAGCATGGGGCTGGGCAGTGGTATACCTAGGGGATGCACACATTATAGTTTACAAGGAAAGACAGGGGTTCACATTTAGAGACAGAGAAATAGGGAGAGACACAACAGTCTCTGGTGCACTACTACCCCACAAATATAATATTTCAGTAATTGAAATTATTATTTTTACTGCATTTAGTGAGACTGTTGCCCTTTCTTTCCTTACTGGGACAGGTTTGAATTTTACATAGTGTGAAATGTAGCTAACATTAAGTAGGACATGGAAATACTTTTTGCTCATTTAGTTATACCGCTGATTTCTGTTTGAATATTATGCATGTGTATAGATTAGATTGACTGACTGGAATTCCTATTTTTAAGAATCTTTCTTTATCATGAGTGTACAATCCACAAAGTTGCCAAAGGAGCTTCTATTTGGAAACAGGATGACTCCATCCTGATACTAGAACTGAGTAGTCGATCGAACCAGAATAAGGTTGAATGTAGAGAGAAGAATGACATTGGAGAAAATGCAGGTTAGAAGACTTTCAGTTTTTTGGATTCTCAGTTTACTTATCTCAGTTGCATTCTTATACTGAATTCTGTCTGAAACCATAGATTTCCTGTGCTGGCTGATGTTTTCCATATGCTACTATAACTTGAGTTTTACTTACTCCTCACCTTTACTATTCTGCTTAATACAATGTGAGTGCAAGATAGACAAATATAATTACTGTTCTACTTGCCCCCTAATAGGTATGTGATAAAGAGATCTGACTCACCTCTAGAAATATGATAAAATCAAATAAACTTATTTAAAAAGTTAAATTATACAAACAACCCATTGGTTTAAAAATAATTACTGCATGGGGGGTGGTGATAGTTCACCTGGTAGAGTGCAGATGTTACAATGCACAAGAACCCACCTGCTAGGGACTATGGTCCCCAACTGTTCCCCATCTGGTCCCCACTTGTAGGGGGAAAGCTTTGCAAGTGGTGAAGCAATGCTGAAGCTGTCTATCTCTCTTCCCCTCTACTTCCCCCTTCCCACTCTTGACTTCTTACTGTTTCTATCCAATAAATAAAGATAATAATAAAAACAATAATATATGAAAATCCAAATGCCTTAGAAGATACTGGAAAATAATAACCAACTGACTGAGAGAGGTATGTGCCTGCAGATTGTCACTTCACCCCATTCCGTTGATTTAGACATCATAAACTCATTTATAAAATAAGAAAGACACAGTTCTTCTAGATTGAAATAAAAGTATCAGAGAAATGACATGAGTTGGCCTAAACACAGCTAAATAATGCAAGGAGACAGAATGCAAATGAATATATTTTGTGTGTGGAATAGATACACTGCTAATTGCGTTCACTTATTATCATAGAAATGACATGTTTTCAGCTTTAGTTATATGCTGCCACAGTTAATAATTGAAACACAAACACATGAAACAGTAATTTAGAGGCAGACTTTGTAATTACAAAAGTAGAGTAGGGGCTTGTTTTGAAAACATGTGTAGAACTCCTTTGTACATGGTGTAATTAACATGAACATAAAATGTAAGAAATATTTAAAGAAATTCGGTCATATTTTTACTAAAGCAATGATCGAAATGAAGAAATATGAGTCTTCATGGTTGTAAAGTTTAAAAAAAATTTCTTGGAATATTTTAATTGATTAAAAGTTTTTCAAAAACAGTGTACTTTGAAATATTTGGCTAACATTTGCATTAGAAATAAAGGCTACAAAGCAAGGGAGAGTGAGCTCACATGGTTTAATATTCTAATTGCCCTGTGCAAGACCCAGATTCCATGGGGAGTGCTAGGGCAGTGAAGGAAAATTTGGTGCTTTGGAGTTCCTCCTTTTCTCTGTCTTGACTTGAATGAATAAAGGGGATCAGAACAGTGAAATTGAGCATGCATAGGGTACAGTTCCACAAGACAGATAGATGAAAAAAGAAAGCAAAGAAAAAAGGAGGGAGGAGGTAAGGAGGCAGGAGAAAAAGAAGGGAGAAAGGAAAGGAGGAGGGAAATAAGGAAGTAAAAATGGAAATAGGAAGGAAGAAAGGAAGAAAGGAAGGAAGGGAGAAAGAATACAATTGTTTATTATGAATGAACTCTATATTGCCACCCAAGACCTTACTGCTTTCTCTGTTAGGTTGTATGTGAAGCATGGTGACTAGGTTAAAATGTTACTTTACTTATTTGCTTCTTTACTTTTAATAGAGTGAAGATTAGTTTACACAAGTGTATATTTCACGATTACAACTTCACATACTTCTTTTAAAATTTTTTAAAATTTATTTATTTTCCTTTTTGTTGCCCTTGTTTTTAATTGCTGTTGTAGTTATTGTTGTTATTGATGTCATCATTGTTACACAGGACAGAGAGAAATGGAGAGAGGAGGGGAAGACAGAGAGGGGAAGAGAAAGTTAGACACCTGGGGGCTCGAACCCAGAGCCTTATGCCAGTCCTTGTGCTTTGTGCCCCATGTGCTTAACCCACTGCACTACCGCCCGACTCCCACAATTTCACACTTCTTCAAGTTATGTGTTATCACACGACACCCACCAATAACTGCCAATGTTTGTCCAACATAGACCATTCAACCTTCTTCAACTTTTCAACTCACTATTCCTTCTCCTGTGGTTAGTTTCCATTCTGAGACCAGAATCTAAAGATTTATTTTTTGTTTGACTGTATTCACCTTTGTTTTCTATTTGACATAAGGGTGAAGTCATTCTTATTTCAGACATGTTTTTTATTATTATTATTATTATGAGTGACTGATGCTTACCCCAGTTCCTTTTTAAATGTACTTTTATTATTTAATTCTACTGATGCTTTCTTTGTGACCTAGCATATGGTCTTCTATCCATGAGAATATCCCATGTGAATTCAAGAATGTATACTCCACTCTTTTGTGATGAAGAGCTCTGAAGACATCTACTAGGTTTAACCTTTTCATCTTTTCATTTAACTCTCTTATTTCCTTATTGATTTTCTACCTGGTTCATCTGTCAGTTTGAGAAAGTGGGGAGTTAAAATCTCCTACCATTATTGTATTATTATTGATGTACTTTCTTAGTTGTATAAGTAACTGCTTTCCATATTTTGCTGCCCCCTCATTTGAGGAATAAATATTAATTATTTTGAGCTCTTGGTTGACTGATCCCCAGAGGATTATGTAGTGATCATTCTTGTCTTTTACTATGTTAATTATTTTGAAGTCCATTCTACTGGATATGAATATGGCTGCCCCTGTTTTAAATTTTATGAGTGATTTAATAATGATTAACAAGATTGTGGGATAAGAGGGGCACACTTCTACACAATTCCCACCACCAGAGTTCTGTATCTCACTCTCTCCATTGTAAGTTTCCCTATTCTTTATCCCTCTGGGAGTATGAACCAAAATTCTTTATGGGGTACAGAAGGTGGGATGTCTGGCTTCTGTAATTACTTCTTTAGTGGATATGGGCATTGGCAGATGGATCCATACCGCCAGCCTGTTTCTGTCTTTCCCTAGTGGGGTAGGGCTCTGGGGAGGTTGGATTCCAGGACTCATTGGTGAGGTTGTCTGCCCAGGGAAGTCATGTTGGCCTTATGGTAGAGTCTGAATCTTGGTGGCTGAAAATCAGTAAGATATAAAGCAGAACAAATCGCTTAACAATCAGGAACCTAAAGGTAAGAATATTGCAGATGAGATTTGTGGTCTTAATGTTGGCAGAAGCTGGGAAGTCTTTTTTCGGTATCTTCCAAGGGGTCCATAACTTTAGTGATTTTTGCCTGAGCCTGATGACTAACATACAGGTGGGCTGAAAGTATTGTCTAGGAAGATGGTGTCAGAGTGGGAATAGGACTAGAAAGCTGGATCAGGGAAGAAAGTAGCTCCCAAATATGGGGAAAGTATAAAGATACCTCTAACTGTAAAACCACATTGATCTGATCTAGGACCCATGTCTTATCACATGACAACCTATGCAACCTCTACATTCTCACTGGTCTGAACTCTTGTTCCATGGTCGTAACTAGGAACACTCTAGGTTGCACTCATTTCAGGACCAGTCTTCCCTGAGAGGAAGAGTATGTTGGCCCAGCCTCTCTTCGGAGAGTGAGGCAGTCTCTACCATCACTGTTCTATACTGAGGGCAAGATCCTGCAAAAGCGGGGTCTGGGAGGTGGCACAGTAGATAAAGGATTGGACTCTGAAGAATGACGTCCTGAGTTCAGTCCCTGGCAGCACATGTGCCAGAGTGATGTCTGGTTCTTTCTCTCTCTTCTCTTATCTTTCTCATTAATAAATAAATAAAATCTTAAAAAAAAGATTCTAAAGAAGCTCACAATAGGTTTTATGATACTGTTTCTGATGGAGATGACCAGTGATGGTGGATAGAAGGATCTATTAGAGGTCTAGTTTCATCATATCTGTTTGAGAATCCCAGGATTGCCTGACTAGAGCAACCAAATGATAGGGTCACCTGGTAGTGAACAAAAGGGACATCATTAAAGTATGCCTGTCTCTTGTCCTTATCCAGCTTTTGTATTCCTTACTTTACCTGACAGGGTTAGAGGCTTAGAGTGATTGAGGGAAATGAAATAAAAACTAAGTGAGGAGGGTATCTAGGTCTAAGTAGAAACTATTTGATTAAGTACTTTATGGTGCCTTTTTTAGGTCTTTCTACTTGCTAGCTGCCCTTAATTGAGTCACTATAGACTATTGTGCACTTTTACTTTAAGGAATATATTTTCTCCTACTTTATGCATACATTGGTGTGTATGCAATATCTCATGTGCCCTGGTCTATATCTAGGTTCTATATAACTCTGCCAGAGGTGTGCCACCCATAATGGAACTTAGGAGTGCTATGAATTAGGAAAAGTCTCACCCGACTATTGGAGCTAGAGGGATGACATACTAGGCCTGGGGTATCTGGACATACTAGGCCTGGGGTATCTGGATGTCGAGATGGCACTGGTTGCATTAATTTGGCTGAAATTATGGATAAAAAGCATGAAAGAAAATGAGCAAAGCCCTAGAGGTTCCATAAAAGATCTTACCATGATTTATGTCATTTACTGTTATTTATAAATAACTATATCTTATACTGCCAAGCCTGATTGCTTCTGGTCTCATTGGTCTAAAATTATTGGTGATTTAATATTAAAATTATTATTTAAAATGCATTAACAATTTGAGCCCAGTGTTGACATGCAAGCAGTTTACTAACTTGAAAGCTTAAGTGCTTAGATTAAAGGAATATATGCTCAGAACTGAAGTCTATGCATTAAAAAGCTTGAGACATTCATTCTATTTCCCCCCTCTCAGATTGATTAGTGATTTATAAGACTATAAATTAAAAGAATTATATATTGACACCATCCCTGCCACCCAGGATCTGTGTCGCTATCCTATCCCCACTATAGTAGAGTTGAAAATCTACCCCCTCCCACCAATTCTACTTTGGTGAAATACTCCAAACTCAAATTCTGCTTTGTGTTTCCCTTTTTATTCTTCTTTATCAACTTCTGTTTATGGGTGGAATCATCCCCTACTCATCTTTCTCTTTCTGGTTATCTCACTTAACATAGTTTCATCTAGCTCCATTCAAGATGTGTTGAAGAAGGTAGATTCATTATTCTTAATAGCTGAGTAGCATTCCATTGTGTATTTAGAACACAACTTACTCAGCCACTCATCTATTGTTGGGCACCTGGGTTACTTCCAGGTTTTAGCTATTACAGATTGTGCTGCTATGAAGATAGGTGTAACTATATCTTTTTGGTTGGGTGAGTCCTTAGGATATATCCCCAGGAGAGGAATTGCAGGGTCATAGCAAGCATCCATTTCTAGCCTTGTGAGGGTTCTCTAGACTGCTCTCCACAGAGGTTGGACCAATTTACATACCCACCTGCAGTGCAGGAGGGTTCCATTCTCCCCATTTCCTCTACAGCATTTGTAGCTGCTACTTTTTCTGATGTATGACATTCTCACCGGGGTGAGGTAGTATCCCAATGTTGTCTTTATTTGCTTTCCTCTGACAATGTCTTTGAGCAAGCTTTTATCTTTCTGTTGGCCTTTTGTATCTCTTCTGCAGTGAATAATCTGTTCATATCCTCTGCCCACTTTTGAATTGGGTCATTTGCTTTTTTGTTGGTGACTTTGATGAGCTACTATTATTGTGAAGAAAATATTAATCAAACTCAAGAAGTGAAAGAAAAACAAAACAGCAAAACCAAACCAAACATCTCCCACAAAAGAGTACCAAACCAGCCACCATGCAATACAACCACCACAACAAGAGCAAAGGAAAGATTAATCAAACCAGACACAAGGAAGAACAAAATAGAAAAATAAATAAATAAAATCAAAACCACATTAACACAAACTCCTCCCACAGTTGAAATCACAATGAAACCTCAGCCAACAGACAGCCTTTATGTCAGGTCAAACTAGGGAAACAAATACTTCACCCCACCCAAACTGTGGCTTGGTACTTTGTGCAGCTGAAATCCAGTGATGCAGTTTTGGATCACTATCCACTGAGTTGTGACAAAAGGTTCAGCTTTGGGATCTTGCGTGATGAGTTTAACTCCACAGATGGGTGTCCTAGTTTTTCCCTGTTTCCCCAAACAGGTTACCTCTGTCCTGGAGGATGGATGTGGTATGGAGGAAGACTTATGATTTTCTTTCCCTTTGTCCTTTTCATCTCCTTTCTGCTGGATTATAGATGAGTTATAATATTCAGCCATGGTTCCTCTTTGTTCCTGCTTCCATAGATATCTACTACAGGCTTGAAAATGCTTCTCCCACTTGGAATTCCCAGGATTTGAATCAGTTATTTTGGAGAAGCTGTCTGGTTGCTGCCTTCAATCACCATCTTGACTGCACCCCCTGACAAAATTGTTTTGTTTGTTTTTTAAGGTCTATTGGCTTGTATGATGGTTTCCACCTTTCTACTTTGTGCCTGTTCTTGTCCTGATGGGTCAAATGTGTCTCCTTTAGGTAATATCAGTAAATTCAAGAACGTTAAAATTATTCCAAACATCTCAAACCACAGTGAAATTAAACTAACACTCAGCAGCAAACAGGATATTAGAAAAAAATAACACTAAAATATAGAAACTCAACAGTACACTGCTCAACAACTATTGGAAAAAGAAGAAATTAAAAGTTCCCGGGAACTGATGAAAATGAAGACAGGAGCTAAAAGAATATTTGTGATACAGCTAAAGAAAAATTTGAGAGAAAAATATATTGCCATACAGGCACATATTAGGAGACAAGAAAAATCCCAAATGAATAACCTGAATTCATACCTAAAGGTTTTAGAAAGACAAGAACAAAAGAAACCTAAAGCAAATAGGAGTAAAACTCAGCAGAAATAAACAAAAGTGAAAATTAAAAAAAAAAATCATACAAATGATCAATAAAACTAGGAGCTTATTATTTGAAAAAGCAAACACAATTAACAAATCCCTGGCCAGACTAACTAAAAGAAAAAGGAAGAGGGCCCAAATAATCATATTGTGAACAAAAAGGGAGAGATCACAACAGAGAGCAAAGAAATCCAAGTTATTATATGAGGTTTACATGGACAACAATATGCCACCAAACTGGAGAACCTAGAGGAAATGGGCACATTCTTAGAAGCATATCCCCTTCCAAGTCTAAACCATGAGGAGCTACAAAACATTAATGGATCAATTAAACCCGACGGTCTGGGAAAGATTCCTTATATAACGCAGATAAAGGACTAATAACCAAAATACATAAATAGATCAGTAAATTTAACACTAAAAAACCCAAACAATTCCATTACAAAGTGGAGTTAGGGGCTGGACAGTAGTGCACCTGGTTAAGGACGCATAGTACAATGCAAAAGGACCTGTACAACGACCTGGGTTCAAGCTCACACTTTGTGCCTGAAGCAAAGATGCTTCACAAGCAGGTCTGCAGGTGTCTGTCTTTATCTCTCCCTCTCTAACTTTCCTATCCTCTTAATTCCTCTTTGTCCTATTGAATAAAATGGAAAAAATGGCCACCAGGAGCAGTGTAATCACAGTACCAGCACTGAGCCTCCGCGATAACCCTGTAGGCAAACTAACTGACTAAATAAAGAAAGAAATTAAAATATATAAGTAAATAAAAGAAATTGGAGTGAGAACTTGGGCAGAAACTTCATTGAAGAAGAGATGGAGAGGGCCAATAAGCACATAAAAAGGTGTTCAAAGTCATTGATCATCAAAGAAATGCAAATAAAGACAACAATGAGATGCCACTTTACACCTATAAGATTGACATACATTAGAAAGGACTACACTAACAAATGTTCAAGAAGATGTGGGGGGGGGGGATAATTCTGCACTGCTGGTGGGACTATATATTACTCTAACCTTTGTGGAAAACAGTCTAGAGATTTCTTAGAACACTAGAAATAGACCTACCCTATGACCCAACAATTTCTCTCCTAGGGTTTTACCCAGGAAGAGGAATGTATAAACTTATGTTCATAGCAGCATGATTTGCAATAGCCCAAACCTGGAAGCAAACCAGATGTCCAATGACAGATGAGTGACTGAAAAACTGTGGTAGATATTACATGAAAAGCTATTACTCAGCTGTTGAATATGATGAGGTCTTCATCTTTGAGTCATATTTAATGGATCTTGATCATATTTAATGGATCAAGTTAAATGAAACAAGCCAAAAAGGGAAGGACAAATACTAAATGATCTCACTGATAAGCAGGACTTGTTAAATAGGGGAAGGGAGGTAGAATACAAAAGGAAACATGGGCTGGGCATGGAGTATTGCATCAAAGCAAAGGATTTGGGGTAAGAAGGGGACATCAGGAGCGGAAGTGGACTTTGGGGTCTTGGTACCTAATGAAATTGTATGCATATATCAATGACTGAACTGTAAAGTATTAACCCCTTCAATTAAAAAAATACTAAGTTCCATATTAAGCACCTTAACAACATTCTCCTTGAATCTTCAAGGCCTTTAATCAAATTGGGGCTAGAGGTGCCCAACAGAGTATGAATGTAGCACCTTGCCCAGCTGCAGTAGCACCTTTAAGCAGCCTTTGTGTAATGATTTTTTCCCCCAGTATTTTTGAGAAAAAGAGGAGCGAGGAGAAGAGAATGGGAAAAGACATTTTAGCACTTATCTACTATTTCTGGGCTTCCCCCTTGTCCTGCCAATGGTGATCCCTTGTGATGCTGGAGTTCAAATCCAGACTCTCATGCACTATAAGGAGAGCTACCTGTTGAGCTGTCTTCCAGCCTCCATTTCCTCCATTTTACAGGGGAAGAAAATAACTATCATGAAAGCCTTCTATGCTGACCTAATCAAACATACTAACTGGAATTGGAACTTGAAAGAAACCAAGGCAAAATCCAAACGTTGCATGATCAAATCCTATTTATGGTAGTTTTAACCACTCCAATTGTAAGTTAATAAATCAGGCCACTCAGAAACATAAATGTATCCTCACATAATATAAGAATGATTTGGGTAATTATATGTGCCTTAAAAACAGTGTAGGAAAAGATTTTTTTTTTTTTTAAAGAAAATAATAAAACATGAAGATGGTGGGAGAAAGTGAAGATTATTATTTGGAATTACCTTCTCTATGGATCAAAGACTTTGAAGCCCAGCTTTTAAAAATCACACCTAAGGACTACTATTACTTGGGTTTAAAGTTAAAAAAGCAGAGAGTGGGATGCAATTGACTTAGAACAGTGGTTTATAGATCTGTCCTAGCTGTAAAGAAAGATCCTAGAGACTTAGACACCATACTGTTTCCGGTTCAGCCCACTGATCCTGAGAAGACAAGTTTAATAAAAAAAAAACATATGAATCAAGATAATACCAGTCCAGCAATCATAAATTGGTTATCTCAGCATGAGAACAGAAAGAAAAGGAAAAGCATTAAAAAAGTAGATGGCTTTTCAGTTAATCCAAGTAAAACACTTTTTTTTTTTTTTTGACAAAGAATGTTAGCAAAGGAATGTTTGAGGGAACCTGAAAAACTCTTCATTTTCTTTGGTCGACACATGCACACATCTTAATGCAAAAAGCACAGAAATCCCTATCTCCCAGCCCTACATTTCCTGACAAGTTCAACAAAGGGTGCACTCAGATGAAACATCAGTTAGCTTTTTCTTTCATTGGGAATGTGCTTATTAACTGTTGTTCAAATAGTTTGTAGACATAACAGCTGAGGGAATGAATGTGGCTTTGTATATACAAGGTAGTCATTTGTTGTTATTTATAGTTCTTTTAATTTTTACCTTTTTACATTTAAATTTTCTTCCAAAGGTTATGATTAAAATAGGTACTACTTAAGAGAGGAAAAACTCCCTTTAACATGCTTTCTTTCATATATACTTTTTTCAAGCTTCAGAAAGAATCTAAGAGTGCCCAATTTGTTACTTTGTCAATTTTATGGACATTCATAAGAAAAACAATCATGGTGTCATTATGCAAAGCTAAGACAGAGCCTCTTTTAGCAGAGGTCATCATTCTGAACAGATGTTCTTCCTTTTCATCTGTTAGCTAAATAGCTCCAAATAAGAAGACTAAAGGGAACTAGCATTTATTTAAAACCCTAACCGTCTGAAGCTCTCTGCTGTTTAATAGATGTTCATTTTCATATATAATTCTTAAACAATAATGTTGGAATTATAAGGAGTTGCTGCATAGCAGAGTAATTAAAGGAATGAATTTAATATTGTATATATTCAGGTTTCACCTAAACTCTGCCACTTATCACTGTGTAACCTTGAACAAGTTACTTAAATTCTTTGTATTTCAATTTTATTTTCATACTTTTAAAAGAGAGAAAATGTGAGTATGCATTCTATACGCTGACTATAAAATTAAAAGAAAAAATATGTATAAACATCTTAGCACAACATATAATATCCTTACTGTTATTACTACATCTTACTTCTCAGAAGAATAAACTAGGTCACAAGATACTACCCAGTCTGTATATTGCAGAATGTTAATGAAACTAGATCTTTTTACTCTAAAAATCAAAGCTCTTTGCACTACATTGCAATACTATGAGAGCTGATCAAATGAGATTGTGCACAACATGACAGAAAAATAGTATATTTCAGACTAGAAAGAATAAACAGGGAAAAGAAGGTATCTTTTTCTTCTATTGTACCTTGCCAGGTACACACTTCATAAGTATTATCATAGATACTAAAGAACTGTTCAACACATCTCACAAGAAATTGATATCATACACACACACACATATAAAGAAAATATAGAATTTGCAGTAGATGTCATTCAGAAAAATTAGCCAACTGGGCCACTTAATGGGCAGGACCAGGGGCCTCATCGATCTGGCTTAGGGTCCATATTTATTCATATTTAGCACAGGAGCCTCTGTGACCTCTGAATCCCTGTCAGTCTGAGCTTGTGGTTTGTGATCACAGCTGGGAACATTCTAGGCTGCACTCATTTCAGGACTAGTCTTTCTTGAGTTGCAGAGTAGGCTGACCCAGCCTTCCTTTGGAAAGTAGAGCAGTCCTTACCGTTGTTGTTCTACATTGAGGGCAAGATCCTAGAGAGGCCCATAAGAGAGCTTATGATGTTGTTCCTGATGGAGATTACCGGTGATGGTGGAAAGATGGATCTATTAGAGGTACCAAATTTCACTAGACTCATATCAGTACAATCTTTGAGCTAGCTGTGTCCTCTTTGTCTAAATGGGGTAGTTACAGAACTATCTATAAAGTCTACCAAAGCAGAGGTCTATGAATGTTTATGAATGTAGGAGAAAGATTAAAAAATAACAAAAAAAGAGAGAAAATGTACTAACCATTGATGAAAAGCATTTACTGTTTTAGTGGATTTTTTTTTTTTTTTTGGTGTGTGTGTGGTACAAAAAACATAAGGCTATTCCCTTTTAACTTCTTACTGCAGTATTTGGTTTAGTGTTTCCTTGTGTGTTCAGTCATGCAAAGACTTTTGACAAATAAGTAAGAATTATAAGGTAAATTTCCTCTACACAAGGAACTCTCTTAATCTTATTTAGAAGCCTCACCTCTAGAAAATATTCAGAGAAAATTCCAGATTCAATGTAATTTACTGCCTCAATATGTAGCAAAAGAACATTGATAGCTGCATTCTACATGAGGATAACTCAAGTCAGTGAAAAATGATTTGAACTTGGAGGAGAAAAGGAGATTAAAGACAACTGAGGATAACACAACTTCATTCTATTTTTCATTCCTCTTTATGAGACAGAGTTCTTGGGAATCAAAATGATTAGGTTCCTGCATCAGTTTAGAGAGAGATATAGAGGCATCTTCTGAATTCTCAAGAACCACAACAAATGGCCCTAAACCCTGTGATTGACTTCCATTGCTGTTGAATTGTTATTTTCTTTTATTATTAATGATATCACTACTTCTACCACTCTCCGTATGTTGGTTTTACTTAACGGCCCCAGATTATCCCAATGATGTAAATTTTAATGTCTTCTATTCACAGATGAGAAAACAGAAGTGCAAAAGATCAAGACTTATAGCATCAGCAACATCTCTGCCAACTCCATTACTAGTATCCTGTCAGTTTTTCCATATTCTGGTTCTATTACCATTCCTACAGAGCACAAATATGCTAACAGAAAATCAAGGCCATCACAGGGGTATGGTCAAGAGGGGAGGTCTTATGCAAAACCATCATGTTTGCTAACATAAAAATGGCAGCTAGGGGAGGGAGGGGTAGATAGTGTAATGGCTATTCAAAGAGAATCAGATTGTGCCTGAGGTTCAGTCCCTCATATCACCATAAACCAGAGCTGAATAGTGCCCTGATAATTAGGCTCAGGCAAAAATTACTAAAGTCATAAGTCCCTTGTAACATGGGCCCCTAAGATAGGCTTCCCAGCTTTCCCCTACTGGAGAAAAATAGAAACAGGTTGGGGGTATAGATCTACCTGCCAACATCCATTGTCCAGCAGAAAAGCACTTACAGAAGCCAGAAAGAATTTTGGTCTATACTCTGAGAGGAATAAAGAATAGGGAAGCAGGGCTGGGTGGTGGCACACCTGGTTGAGTACACATGTTACAACACACAAGGACCCAGGTTCTAGCCCCTGGTCTTTACCTGCATGTGGAAGGCTTTGCGAGTGCTAAA
This sequence comes from Erinaceus europaeus, assembly GCF_950295315.1. Lineage (NCBI taxonomy): Eukaryota > Metazoa > Chordata > Mammalia > Eulipotyphla > Erinaceidae > Erinaceus > Erinaceus europaeus. The sequence continues at coordinate 138,942,791 of NC_080162.1, forward strand.
GCAGTGGTTTCTTTTTCTCTTTCCCTATCTTCTCCATGCCTCTTGATTTCTCTCTGTCCCTATCAAATAAATAAAGATAATGAAAAAATAATTTTAAAAAATAGGGAAACTACCAATGGAGGGGATGGGACAAGGAGTTCTGGTGGTAGAAATTATACCCCTGGTATCTTACAGTCTTGTTAATTACTATTAAATCACTATTAATATTTTTTTAAAAATTAAGTCCTAGAGAAATAGAATTAGGTTTTCTTTAAATAAATTTTCATGCCTTAAAATTAAAAATATATAAATAAATTGATTGATTAATTAATTAAATGGAAGTTTAGAGGGAAACTGGTCGGAATGGAATAAAGGAAGGTACCGGTTTTATAGGTTTTAAGGTGGAGTTTGAAACAGTTACCAGTCTCAGATTTCCTCACAAAGGGTAAGTGGCATAGTGGAGTTGCTGCTGGATCTCCTAGGGACCAGAAGACATTTATCTGTACGTAAGGGTCCTGGGTCTTTACAGGAGTGAAGGTCAAGCCAAGACACCCAATGCCAGATACCCAGAATCCTTGGGGATGTGAGCAAAGCAGCCTTCCATAATTTGGATTTCCTTTAAAATACTGAACAATTCTTTACTGTTAAACACTATCTTCAAAATCCTAGGGCAATGTTCCAAGAGCTTTGATTCACCCTGAAATGATTTGGTTCTCAGAATGTTTCAATTTTTGGATTTAGCAACTCTGAGCTGTGGTGCAGAAAAAAATATATATTTTGAAAAATCCTTGAAGCTAAGGGCTCAGAAGAGCCAAGTAGCCAGCTAGAAATTGAAAGATAATTCATATTATTTTCTGTTTTAGCATCAGAATTTCTGCAAGATAGATATCCAAACAAATATGGCACAAAGACATTAGACAAATTAGATATTTGGATTCAATCTTTCTCATGTTTGTGACTTTTTTTTACAGAAAAAGAAACTGCTGCTGCTGCTTGCTAATTACCAATTCTTGTATGATCTATATAATCTGTATTTTCATTGTCCATGTAATCCTTTCTGCATCAGTCACTGGCACATATCAACAGCTCAATGAATGTTAGCTATAATTTTCATGATTCCAATAAGAAAATGCCTTTCTAATCTTTCCCTGATCAAAGAAGCATCCATTGATTTCTGACTAGGTAAAGATGAAGACACCTGTTTCTGAAGAAATATAATTGGGGGCTGGAGATCAGTTTTTAGATCTATAACTGATAAACTGAGTTGACTTTACCAATTCAGCTCTACTCTGCTCTAGTTGAAATCTTCATCCCAACAATTTTAGCTGTTACCCACTGATAGCCAGACTCTTTTCCTTCCAACATAGCTTAAATATTGTCACTGACACTCTTTTCTGAAATAAATCAAACTGATATCACTCACCCAGCTTGAAATCTTTTACTAGGTCTCTTTCAATGCTGTCTCAGCTTCTCAAGCTATTGTTTCAATTAATAGCCAGGACTTAGGTTTCAATGTTGATTTCTCAATCTTCAGCGTATATATATTTTTTCTTACTGGTCTTAGAATACAGGCTTACTTACTTACTTAAAATAACTGTTTTGGTTTGCTTCTATGATTTAATCTGTCAGGAAAGACTTGTCATCTCTCCATGACTCTTCTCTATCTTTTCTTCTTCTTCTTTTTTAAATGTGTCCTATGCTAGTTTTAATTTAAGTTTTAATCTTGCCTCTGCCAATTAGTCTTTTCAAATTATCTCTTTGTTTCTACTTCTCTTGCTTTCCCACTTTCTCTTGCATACTACCTAATTCATCACTCTATTATTTACCTCATTTTAAGAATGGTTTTAATATGGGATCACTTTGTGATATACCTGCAAGGTAAGACTCATAGTACAGCCCTTGATATTCCCTAACATCGTATCTAGCACTGCTTATGATTTCATCGAGTTGATACCTTATAAAATGCTTAAAGGACTGAAATAAACATATAACTGAAAGTCAAAATTTACTTTGCAATGTAGATGTGCTGTGTCATACTTAAATTTCATTGTGTTTTTACTTGACATTTTACTGCTTTTTCCACCAGTAAAGAATAAAAAGCTTGGGGCCAGGTGGTCACACACCTGGTTGAAAGCACATGGTACAATGCACAAGGATCAGGGTTTGAGCCCCTAGTACCCACCTGCAGGGGGAAAGCTTTCTGAGTGGTAAAGTAGTATTGCAGGTGTCTCTCTTTTCCCCACTTTATCTCCCCCTCCCCTCTCAAATTCTGGCTGTCTCTATCCAATAAATAAAGATAATAAAAAATGTAAAAAATAGACTTCCAAGATTATTCCAACATTAAGACCCCAAATCTTAATTTATGGTGAAGCTCCCAGGGGCCAGAAGACCTTTATCTTCCTGTATAGGGTCTTGGGTTTTTACAGGAGTGAAGATCAAGTCAAGACAGCCAATGTCAGACACCCAGCATCCTTGGAGATGTGAGCTACTATATTCTTGTCTTTAGGTTCCTGACTATTAAAAATTTGTTCTAGTTTATATCTTAATGCATTTCAGTCATCAAGATATAGATGCTATCATGACGTCAACCTGACTTCCCTAGGCAGAAGACCTCAGTATGTCCTGGAGCCACACTTCCCCAGAGCTCTGCCCCAATATGGAAAGATAGAAACAGGCTAGGGGGCTAGATCCACATGTCAATACCCATGTTAAGCAGAGAAGCAATTACAGAAGCCAGACCTCCCACCTTCTGTACCCCATAAAGAATTTTGGTCTATACTCTCTATGGGGAACCTTCCAATGGAGGGGATAGAATATGGAACTTTGGTGGTAGGTGTGTGGAATTGACTCCTTTTATCTTTCAATGTTGTTAATAATTGTTAAATCACTAACTACCAAAGGAAAAATAAAGAACATAAAACTCAAGAAATGATACACATTCAAGTATTTGTTAAAAGGACATGCAAAAATAATCTTAAACAGATATATGTACCCCTGTGTTGATACATAAATTATTTGTAAAGCAAGGAATAGAAACAACCTAAATGCCCATTGACAAACTGCTGGATTAAGAAATTATGGGCTATAACTGCTGTGGAATTCCAATCTTCAGTTAAAAATAAATCACATCAATATCTTTTGTGACAAAATGGATGGAACTGGAGGTAATTATGTTCAGTAAATAGCTCAAGAGGTGAGGGACAGCTGCTAGATGGTTTTACCTACTCTGGAATATAGATAATTAAAGCATAAGAACTTGCAAAAGTGTGTGGTCTTGCTGTTTTTCAGACTTTGTGAGAACTATGGTGGTTCTGGGAGGGGAAGGAGGCAGTTGGCATAAAGTTTTGATGTGTGGTATAAATTAAACCACTTAAATCTCACAATTTTATAAACCATTCTACAATTCCTAATGGAAGTGAATAAAAATCAATCTTTAAAATCATATTTGTTGAATAAATGAGCGACTTCAACAATAAGCAAAAGACTAAATAAAGTCAGAAACTAGGATTAGTCTTTGAATAATTTTAAACAAATAAGAATAATCTCAGTTCTATAGTTCAATGTAGTTCATGAATTAGGATTTAGTACTTTCTCCCAAAGGATCTAATTAAGAATGTGATACTAAAAGGAGGACTGAGTATGGTTGTTTTTACTGGTAATCACATTGGGAAACCCTGAATATGCATTGGCAACCCAACAAATGAAGCAATGAGTTTATTGTAGTCTTTCCTAGGTGGCTGAAACATGGGTGTCTCAGGAAACAAAGGCATGCATCTGGGGGCCAGTTACAAAAAAAAAAAACCAAACAAACAATATTGGCACCACTTTCTGAAGGAAGAGGAAGGTAATCTGGCTGTTCTCCTGAGAAAGAAGACCTCTGAGAATAAAGTCAAGAGCAAGAATAAAGTATGCAGTCAAATCAATGTACCATATATACACTTTCTGGCATCATTCCCCAAAGTAGCTAGTGCAGTGCTCAGCACACAGAGAGATAAAAAATGCTATTGATTATTTGCCTAGCCCAGTTCTATGTGGCCAAGAAAGGTGGGAAGCCATTGGAAACGATTCAAAAATGTCATTCACAGCCTGAAGCTGGAGAACTGACTCCCTTGAGAAATACAGATGCTCAGTCAACAACTGTCTAAATTTTATCATACAGAAAGTATGAGTCAAATCCCTTCTTCATTTCTTTCTTTTGTTTCTTCCCACTAACTAAAGCTATTTCAATCTGCATACATGTTTACGATTATTTCAAAAAGTCCTTCCCTTTATGTATAGGATGGTGTTGCTTTGAAAATTTTTAAAAATGAGAAAATTCTCTTAAAGACATGAGAGAATGGAATGAATGAAAAACAGAGTGAGTTATTAGTAGAAAAGCAGATACTTTTGCATCATTCTTTTGCTTATATTGTCCAAATATAGTAAACTATTTAGCTCAAAAAATTCATGTCCTCATTTTTCAACCACTTGAAGAGAGTATGAGTATGGGTTGGGGTATGATGTTTGAGAATAAGTAGTTAAGTGATCTTTTTCTAATTCTTCAACACTATATATTCCAAACAACATTTCATGTAACATTTTCTTGACAATAAATAATTTAGTGTTTGCTTATCCCCTCTCCTCTCTTGCCTTTTAAAAACACAGATTGTAAAACAGTTATTATAAAGTTCTAGACTTTGATGTGGATATGAATTTGTTATTCCATTTCCCTTGAGCCCCTTGATTCTCTACAAGAAAATTTAAGATGCCTGGAGTTAGTTTGTCTGGGAAGATATGCATCTCACAATCATTGAGGCCCTGGTACAAGAGCCCAGGCACTTCATGAAAGCACTAGGGCCTTAGGAGAAGCTAAGTGCAGTGGAGCAGTGCTATGGTGTCACTCCCTCTCTCTCCTTTCTATCTATTGGTAGAATAGAAAGGATGGGGAAGCTGACCAAGGGTTAATGGTCAAAAATAAATAAATGAATAAAGTTAATTTAAGTTAAAAAGAGAGAGAGAGAGAGAGAAGTAACAAGATGATAATAGCCCTTCAAAATAGGATAATATTGGAAGAAGGTCAAGGTTATAGTTATAAGTAATTCAACTTAGCATACACTCTGTTAATGTTTTTGATATAGAATAAACTCAGTGAGCTGGTCTATAAATGCTCCATACATCTAGAAAATCCGCAGACAGATAAAAAATAAAAAATAAACCCCTTCTCCATGGGATATTATTATCTAACTTAACTCTCTTCCAAGACTGTTTTGAAAAATTTCTTCTTCCTTCAAGTCAAAATTTTATCAAGATGAAGAACTAGAAAATATTTCATTTTGATTTCGCCAATTTTCTATTCAGGTAACTCGAGTATATTTACCTTCACAAGGTTTTTTTTTTTTTTCCCATTCTGCTATTATCAAAGTCAACAAAAAATTAAATATATACTACCATTAGAGCAGTGGCAGAGATTAAATTTCCACTAAAGAGTATCCATGCACACTAAATAATATTTAAGATATTTTAGGATCCCTTGGAAGATAGGAAGCAATGTAATGTTTGAAAAGAGGCTGTCAAGATGTTCACAATAATGAAGGTGACTAGGAAGGCACAGCATGAGTTCCCGTGTTTTCAGAGTAAGCCAATAAAAGCTTCTTGACAATTCATTGGAATCTCGTATATCTTGAGAGGAGAAGTTGTGAACAGAATATCTTTCTTGAGAGGGCAGGGGAGAGGGGTACCAAGAGGGGCTCAAACTACAGATCATGAACAAAGAATAGGATATATAACTAAGTTCTGCCCCAGGAGACACTGTATAGTTAATGTTTTTTAAATACATCTGAAAAAATACCTTCTGATCATGGACTGTGAATTTGCCAGAATTCACAATCTTCCAGACTATAATGATATAATTAACTGAGGTGTATTTCATATTCCCAGACTATGCTAGGAGGGACATAGAGAAGAAGCCCTCCAGTAGAACACTCAGTGGTGGGTGCAAATTTTAAAGTAGTTAGATCCATATAAAACAGTTATTAAAAGCTAACATATCCCTATAATGCAATATATTATTTGTGAGATTTCTCATAACAAAAGGAGACAGTATCCAAATAAGAAATCCAAACAGAAGGCAAATCTGGGGCTTCTCATTGTCATAAAATATATGGTCACTTAGCAGCAGAGTCATGTTTATTAAGAGAGATTAATGTGATCAAGAGAAATTCATAGCTACTCACTTTATAAAAGAGATAGGAGATGAGTCATATTTAAAGTATAGACAAATTTTAGAATATTAAGATTAGCAATTTAGGTAAGAGTAAAAACTGGTAAGACTGGCCTTCAGAGGGTAGCTTCTGACAAAGAGATAGAAGAGTCTGTGCTGTGCAGCAAGAAGAAAAGATAAACAGGATTTACAATAGGAATTAAAAAATGAATTTTGTTTGTTGTTGTTGACTCGTATCAGCTCAAAAGGGCTGCCAGGAGCTAATGTTGGGTCTTAATGATCAACTGTGCTCTAATAATTTGGCAATGTCAGCCATAATTATGAGAAGAGAACATGGCATCCCACTTAAACCGTTTGTCATCCTTACACTGAATGGGTCTATTGAATATAACCACATTTTAGTACCATTGTAAGAGTGATCTCTAAAAATATATATATTTGCTTTCACTTAAGCTGCCGCTGATTTTATTTGACTATTAGAGGCAAGAATTCATCAAAGGTATACTTTCAAGAGTAGGATAGGATCTGTTAAAAATAACCTATTTGAAATGATCCATATTAACTAGTAAAGTGAAACTCTCCTGTGGAACATTCCTAGAAATATAAAAAACTTGTTGAGAAAGAGGGCTGGCATACTCTGTTAAAATATTAATGTTGGTAAACATTCATTTGTTTAGATTTAATATAAAGCATAGAAAATAGATTGTAGAAATAGGAAGGAAGCTGTGCCCCTAAGGTAAAATGCAGTTTTATAGTTATGAAAATTTAATTTGACTGCTTTCCCAATAATTGCTCATATTTGTAGCAGCAGCATGCCAGCAAGATAACGGTCAATCAAACGGACATCACCCTATAAATGCTCTTTAAAAGCCTGCACTGTGTTTCCTGATGGGAGAATGGCATTTCTTCCAATTGTTAAAAGATGCCCAGTTGAAAAGCAGAATAAGAAATTGGACAGTAGGAAATCTTTATACATTGCTATTTTCTTTCCTCTCTCAAATTAAATTCCTATTGGGAGCTGGAACCATTTTTTCCTTCTGAAAATGGAAAATCTGTCACACCAGAGACTAAACCTTGAGCACAAAATGTGTATGGTTCTTGCTTTTTGAATTTTCTTTGTGGACAAGAAAAAGTAGGATATGCTATGAATTTGGGCTGGGTAAATATTTCTTTCATAGGTGAATGAAAGATGGCAATAGGTCTCTCTATGGATGAAAATTTTTTCTGGATTTCAGTTAAAGAAAAGCATCAGAAAGCTTCCTCTCTGTCTCTGTCTTCCTCCAAGCCTCCTTTAATTCCTCTCTTTCTTTTGTTCTCTTTCTCATTCCTTGTTTCCCACACTCTTCATGACGGTTGAGAAAATGCCATTAATAACTGGTACAAAGAATTGTGCGCGGTGCATGGAGATAAACTGGGGATGACAAAATATCAACTTCCTGCTGCTCAATTGAAAGCCCTATCTGTACAACTGGTAATTACTTTTAATTTAATTAGGACTCCTGGTATTGTTTCTATCTCATAGATTACATTATAACATGTAATATGTTAAAGAAACAAGACAAACTGAGGTGAGAAAACACAGAAAATATTACCTTTTTTTGTCTATAAATAATACAACAGTTTAACCCTTCAAAATGCCCTCAGTGGCTTTAGTATGGACTAATTATCATTACATATTTCTTTGGCTGGTATATGCGGAAATATATCATCTAATGAAAAACTGAATAATTTTTTAAAAGAATTTTTTAAACTCTACTTTTCTTCTCTCCCATAAAACAAATAAATAGGGCATGTTGTTTTGTACTCTCTTTTAAAAAATTATTATTGGGGCTGGTGAGTACACTTGTTATAATATGTAGGGACCCAGGTTCAAGCCCATGTCCCCACCTGCAGGGGGGAGGCTTCATGAGTGGTAAAGCAGGGCTGCAGGTGTCTCTTGGTCTCTCTCCCACTCTATCTCCCCTTCCTCTCAATATCTGGCTGTCTCTAACTAATAAATAAATAAAGATAATAAAAAATAAAATAAATTATTATATGTATTTATTTTTTGACTTGAGGCAGCCAGATATCAAGAGGTAGGGGGAGATAGGGAGAGAAACAAAGAGAGAAATATCACTTGTGAAGCTTTCCCCTTGCAGGTGGGGACAGGGACTTGAATATAGGTCCTTGCACATTATAACCTGTGTGTTCAACCAGGCACTGCAGGACCTGGCCCCAAACTAAATTTTCTTAGCTAGAGAGAATAACCCTTGGTACTAGAGAGATTATAACCTTGACTCAAATGCAGGGATGTAAGAGTGACTTAGAAAACTGTATATTTTTGTTTTTACAGTGCAGGGACTCTTACATGTGCAATATCACTGATCCCGGGACATTTTCCTGTACTTTATTTCAAATAAAGTTAGAGCAAGGGTCATGTTTGGGGGCATCACCCAGTCCCCGGTGCTTCTATATGGTGCTAGAGAACAAAATTTAGTCTTACACATAGCTCATGCTCTATCTTCTATTCTGTCTGTCAGACCTAAGAGATCTGGCGTTTTTTTAAAGGCACAAACACACAGTAAGGGAGGCAAGAATGTCTACTTGAAGTTTTTGCTAATTTAGAAGAATATGAGGAAAATCTCTTAAAGTCATACTGAATCATTTACAACTACTGAAATTGTTCATTAGTTCAGAACTTTATCAATCATTCAGGTGATTCAAATAACTCTCAAAGCAGTCACAAAGTAGTAAGGAGTAATAACTAGAGGCTAGATGGAGGTGCACCTGGTTAAGCATTCACATCACAGTGTACAAGGGCCCAGCTTCAATCCTCTGGTCCCACCTGCAGGGGGAAAGCTTCATGAGTATCATTCAGCTATCTGTCTATCTCTCTCTTTATTTCTCTTCCCCTCTCAGTTTCTCTGTTTCTATCCAATAATAAAGAAAAAAAATTAAAAAGGAGTAATGACTATCACTCTGAACATTCATCTTTCTGAATTGCTAAGGTTCAAAATAGATAATGAAATAAGAGGGACAAGGGAGCATCAGAGACAGACAGAGAGACAAAAGCAAAACATGCAAGGATATAGATAACCTCAGTTGGAAGATATTCCTTACTTGGCTTATGTTTCTTATCCAAATAAAATGAATAAATCTAAATAATAGCAAGGTGAAAGTTATTGAACTTCTTGGATAATATTTCTTCTTTCTACATAGCGATAGTAAACTAGACCTGGAAATATATTAGTAGATTCACTGCCTTAGGAAATACTTCCTCTGAAAAACATAAAGCCCACAGAAAATAAGCAGACAGATAACCATTCTCACCCACCCCCAAATTTTGCTTTTCTCAAATTAGAGATAATGTTCACAATTTTAGAACAAAAGACCTTAAATAACATTTTGTACAACAGCCGAATTTTATACGTGGAAAATCAAATTCTCAAGAAGAAAATTGAAAACTATATCCCAGCCCCAGCAAGGGAGAGCAAAAACCAAATCCCAAGCACTAAATGTTCATTTTGAATCCTTAGTTTGCTTTTAAAACCATTCGATTATCCAGAGGGCTGCTTACCTCTGGTTTATGGTAGTGCTGGGGATTGAAACTGGAACCTCAGGGCCTCAGGCAGGAAACTCTTTTTGCATAACCATTATGCTACCTCCCTGGCCCTGCAGATGGGTTGTTATACAAGTTGATGATCTCAGCTTTTCTTCAGTTTTCTTAGTAAAGCAGGAAGCAAGTTCTACATTCAACAATTATGATTAGGGAGGTCATGTTAGAGATAGCAGGAAGAGGAAGATGAGGAAGAGAAAAAGGAGGAGGGGGAGGAGGAGGCAGAGGAGTAGGAGGGGGAGGAGGGGGAGGAGGAGGAGGAGAAATGAAATAAAGATCTCAGGAAATGGAGAGAGAATCGACAAAGGGCATTTAAAGGCATCATTTAAAGTCTCTGCACCTGACATTCTAAGCATTAACAGTTACTGATTGGATGTGGTTATGTTAAATGAAAAAAAAGATGTGAAAGACAATGAGCAGATCTCACTTTTATGTGGATTATAGACAACTAAAGCAAACATTTTGCAAGTAAAATAAAATGTAGCTCCCCCCAAATGCCATTATGTGTTATATTAATCAAAATAAATAACTAGTGACTTCTGAGTCTTAACAAGTGTTCCAGAAAATTAAATAATACCTAATTTGGGCCTTATTTCCCTCTACTACAGGAAACAGAAACACGTTCACCTGGATGACTGGGCTGATTATTATAGTGTCTTGGTGTCTCTAGCAATGCCTCTTTGGCAACCTCTCTCCACAGTCTAGTGTAGAAAGAACAGCTGTTGCCCTATTTTCAGGCTAAGAAAATGGCACAGGCAGCCAGCTCCTGTAATACACAATCATTTTTCTCACACTTAGAGTGTTCTCTTATAAAAATATCAAACTATCATCTGGGTAAAATCAGGAACACTTCTGACTTCCCACAAAGGAAAATTGTGCAGTGCTGATGGTGAGTCAATACTATTTTAGAGTAGAGATCTAGATAAAGGCAAGTTTAGATTTAAAGATGATAGAGAGTGTTCTGGATGCCAAGAATGGGAAATAATTTCCTAAGCAAACTGGTATTTCTTTTATCAAGCACTCACATGATTCTTACTGTGCATATCTCTGATAAAGGATATCTTTTAAAATATAATAATATTTTCAAATGTGGCTATTTATACGCTGATTTTTCGGAGCCTGCTACATGAAATTTTACCAAGAGGTAGGAGGGGAAGTAGGAGAATAGGTAGTAGTAAGGAATGGGTTTGAACTACCTCATGTTTAAATACTATTTTTGACATTGATTCTTCACAGTTCTAGGAATAAAAATAAACATGCCCTCATATAGCAGCATTGAGTAAGTTATATTGGGAGATAGATGGGCATTGTTTATGTAACTTAGAAAGGACAGTCCTATAAAAATGATTCCCATAAACTCTTACCACATATTATTATATTAGTTGAAATCTGAAATATATTCTTGCTTCTTACTATGAGATTTTTATAAGAGTCCTTATACAGGGAAAAGCAGCGGTAGAAGACAGAACTTGAATGTACAAGGTTCTGAATTTAACCATCATCGCTATATATGCCATAGTTGTTCATAAATAAATATATAAACAAATAATTCTTTTTTTTAAAGACTAAAAATGAAGGGGGCTGGGTGGTAGAGCAGCAGGTTAAGTGCATATGTTGCAAAGTGCAAGGACCAGCCTAAGGACCTCGGTTTGAGCCCCTGGCTCGCACACACAGGGGCATCTCTTCACAATAAGTGAAGCAGGTCTACAGGTGTCAATCTTTTCTGTCCACTCCCTGTTTTTCCCTCCTCTCTTGATTTCTCTCTCTCCTATCCAACTACAAGGCAACAAAATGGAAAAAAAAATGGCCTCCAGGAACAGTGGATTTGTAATTCAGGCACTGAGCCCCAGTAATATAAGCCTGAAGGCAAAAAAAAAAGGACTAAAAATGAAATTATCGGTATACCCCTGTTAGTATTTGGGAATTTCAGGAGATTTTCCACTTCCAATGAAATAGAAAAAGAGAGAGAGAGAGAGAGAGAGAGAGAGAGAGAGAGAGGAATAAGGTTTCCTTTGAGAATATTATCAGTGGAATAAAGCAATGATACCTAAAAGCATTCAGAGAAGAAACAGTGATTCATAAGTCAGCAAGACAGGACTGTACCCTGTTAGAATAGACAAAAGTATCTGTAAAAGAAAATTTCAACTGGTAAAGATTCAGTCAGCCAAGAATACGTTCAAAACGTATCACAGAACAGACAATGGCAGTGTCTGCCTAAGCACTGTCCCAAAACTAGAGATGTTTGGATGTCTTTTCCAGATGGGAAGGAAGGCTAATTCTAGCATGGGATGAATGCAGAATTAAAAATAACCAGGAAATTGTGTGGAGTTGTACCCCACTTATCTTATGGCTTTGTCAATGTTTTATTTATTTATTTATTTATAAAAAGGAGACATTAACTAAACCACAGGATAAGAGGGATACAACTCCATACAATTCCCACCAACAGATCTCTGTATCCCATTCCCTCCCCTGATAGCTTTTCTATTCTTTATCCCTCTGGGAGTATGGACCCAAGGCCATTGTGGGATGCAGAAGGTCTGGCTTCTGTAATAGCTTCCCTGCTGAACATGGGTGTTGACTGGTTGATCCATACTCCCAGCCTGTCTCTCTCTTTCCCTAGTGATGTGGGGCTCTGGGGAAGCAGAGTTCCAGGACACATTGGTGGGGGCTGTCTGTCCAGGGAAGTCTGCTCGGCATCATGCTAACATATGGAACCTGGTGGCTGAAAAGAGAGTTAACATACAAAGCCAACCAAATTGTTGAACAATCATTTAGCTAAAGGCTGGAATAGTTCAGATGAAGACATGGTGGGGGGGGGGGGGTCCTCCATTTTGTAGATAGCTAGTAAACATATTTTAGTTATATTCCAAAGGGCCTGTGACTGTACTAGTTTTTTTTTTCTTTTCCCCTGAGCCTGAAATCTGATATGTAGGTGGGTCCAAGTTATTGGCTGGGGAGGTGATGTCATGACTGGAAAAGGGACAGAAATCTGGATCAGGGAACAGAGTAGCTCCCTAATATGGGGAAGGGGTATAAATTTTGTTGACTATAAACCCCATAGAATTGACGTGATGAGGCCCATATTCAGCTTAGGAGCCTATGTGACCTCTGCCTCCCTGTAGATCTAAGCTCACATTCTGTGGTCATGAGTAGGAACATTCCAAGCTGCCTCAATATTGACCCATCTTCCTCAGGTGTAGCATAGACTATGTTGTCCATCAGTGTTTCCTTTTTATAAAAAAAAAAATAAAAGAAACAATCAAAGCAAAAAAATAAACTAAAATAAACAAGTTCAATAGATTTCTTCTCCCATGAGCAACTGAGTATTTATTCTTAAATGTATACATAAGAATTCATATCTTTAGTGGTTGCCCCATACTCTGAAGGGAGGCTGGGTCAACCACTTTGCCACTTGAGGAAGACCGGTCCTGAAATGAGTGCAGCCTAGAATATTCCCAGCTGTGACCATGGACTGTAAGTGCAGACTGACAGGAATTCTGAAGTTACACAGGCTCCTGTAATAAATCTGAATAGATATGGGCCCTAAGTCAGATTGCTGGGGTTAACAAATAATGGTATTTATAAACATTCCTCATGTTTAGGAGCCACTCTTTGCTCTGATCCAGCTTTCTAGTCCTATTCTCCACTCTAACACCATTTTCACACACAATACTTTTAGTCCACCTGTATGCTAATATTAAGGTCAGGCAAGAATAACTAAAGTCATGGACCCCTTGGAACATACCTAAAAGAGACTTCCTAACTTCTTCCCACACAAAGACCCCTAGTTCCATTTGCTCTATTCCTACATTTGGGTTCCTGTTTATTGAACATTTTGCTTTAAATCTTACCACCTTTTAGCCACCAAGTTGCAGATGCTATGATGACACCATCCTGACCTCCCCAGGTAGACTACCTCACGATCATCCCCCAGAAACTCACCTCCCTAGAATCTTACCCCACTAGGGAAAGATAGAAACAGGCTGGGGGTATGGATCGACCTGCCAACACACATGTCCAGCAGAGAAGCAATTATAGAAGCTAGACCTTCCACCTTCTGCACCCTATAAAGAGAGTTGGTCCACACTCCCAGAAGGATAAAGAATAGGGAAGTTTCCAGTGGAAAGGATGGAACATGAAACTCTGATGGTGGGAACTGTATGGAACTGTACCCTTGTTATCTTATAATCTTGTTAATCATTATTAAATTAATAATTAAAATTTAAGAAAAAACAAACAGGAGACCTATGGATTTGTTCAGCTGTAGTCAGCCAAGTCTTGCCCAGATTGGCAGAACCATAAACCAATGTAAATCTAAAGGCTTGTTTTTAAAAGTCTATTAGTTTGGCCAGGGATATATGGCATAAATATAGCATCAGAAAGGTAATACAAGGGTCTTTAGTTTAGTAACAAATCCTTGTCTTGAGTAAATGGATGTAAGTTGCTTCGAGCTAGCCATAATTTTGGGTATTCAGCCTTAAATTAGGTTAGCACTCAATTCGATTCCAGAAATATCTGGACTTTCCCTAATGCTAATGTTCCTTTCTGGGTAAATATTTCAGCAAATCAAGTTTCTCTAGTTCTGGGAACCAGCCATTTTCCACAGTTCATGACTAAACTCTGGCCTAGTTACTAGAGTCATGGGTTACAGACTGCAGCCAAGTCAATTGCAACGCACCATCTGCCCTCTTGGAATTTAATGTGCCCCCTGCCCTGAATGCCCTACTATAAATTTCTCCGTTCATCACCTGACTATTTGACCTTGTAGAAGCCTATCAATTCCCTAACTTGCTTGTTGCTCTTTCCTTCCTTCCTTCCTTCCTTCCTTCCTTCCTTCCTTCCTTCCTTCCTTCCTTCCCTTCTTCCATCCTAACCCTAACCCTTCTCTTGTTTCTTTCTTTCTTTTTCCTTTATACCTTACTTTCTTTTTTCCTTCCTCTCCTTTGTTTTTCTTTTTTCCCTTTATTTCTTCCTTTTTTCCGTTCTTTCCTTCCTTCTTTATTTTTTACTTTATATCTTTTTTTTTTCTTTCTTTCTTTTTTTTTTCCTCCAGGGTTATTGCTGGGCTCGGTGCCTGCACCATGAATCCACCGCTCCTGGAGACCATTTTTCCCCCTTTTTGTTGCCCTAGTTGTTGCAGCCTCGTTGTGGTTATTATTGCCATTGTTGACGTTGCTTTGTTGTTGGATAGGACAGAGAGAAATGGAGAGAGGAGGGGAAGACAGAGAGAGAGGGGAGAGAAAGATAGACACCTGCAGACCTGCTTCACCGCCCGTGAAGCGACTCCCCTGCAGGTGGGGAGCCGGGGGCTCGAACTGGGATCCTTACGCGGGTCCCTGCGCTTTGCGCCATGTGCGCTTAACCCACTGCGCCACCGCCCGACTCCCACTTTATCTCATTTCTTTCTCTCTCTCTCTCTCTCTCTTTCTTTCTTTCTTTCTTTCTTCCATTCTCTTTTCTTTCCTTTTTTTTTTTCAAAGAACATTCTTTTAATTATTTTTGTTGGTTTAATTATGATCAGCAAGTCCATTGGATAAGAGGAATGCAAGTCCACACAATTCCCACCACCAGAGTTCCACAGCCCATCCCCTCCATTGGAAGCTTTCATATTTTTTATCCCTCTGGGAGTACGGACCCAGAATCATTATGAGATGCGGAAGTTGGAAGATCTGCCTTCTGTAATTGCTCCTATGCTGAACATGGCCACTGGCAGGTCTTTCTTTCTCTTTCTTTTCTTTTCTCTTCTTTTCTCTTTCTTTCTTTCTTTCTTTTTCTTTCTTTCTTTCTTTCTTTCTTTCTTTCTTTCTTTCCTTCTTTCCTATTCTTCTCTTTTCCTTTGTTCTGTAGATTCTCCATTCAATAGTTATATTGGTTTATGAGACTACAGCAGTAGAGACTGATTCCTGGAGCAAACTCCAAAGGGTCTTTTCATGACAAATGAAGAATCATTCTCAGATGTGTCTCCCTGATTCACAAGAAATATTTAATTCTCTCCAGGAAAGATACGTCTGCTTAAGGAGCAGTCTCTTGAGACCAAAAAGAAAAGAAAATCCAGAAAGAAGTGAAAAGGAATCTTTCATGATTTTCTGGAATTTTCTTGGGAATCTTGCTTTGTTAATCACCGTATAGATTTTAAATAATAACTTGTGCATACTTAATACTCATCATGTTTTTTTTAAATAAAAGTGACCGGAAGTATCATTTTCTTATATAAAGAACATGTTTTCTCACAAGGAATATTTTACATGTATCCTCTTTTAAAAATACACTCCCAATGGATCGAACTGCCAACACCCATGTTCAGTGGAGAAGCAATTAAAGAAGCCAGACCTTCCACCTTCTGCACCCCACAATGATCCTGGGTCCATAGTCTGAGAGGGATAAAGAATAGAAAAGTTACCAAAGGTGAAGATTGGATATGGAGCTCTGAAGGTGGGCACGGTGTGGAAATGTTCCCCTCTTATCCTATGGTCTTGTCAATATTTCCATTTTATAAACAAAAATAAATAAATAAATACACTCCCAGTAAAGTTCACATTTTAGTTTATTTAGATAAACATGTATTTTATTGGGGACCAAGCAAGAACTCATCAAATAAAGTCATGTATGAAGACTTGAGTTTGAGTTCCAGGCTACTATAAAGAACCAGTTTGGAAAGGGGAGAGCTTCACAAGCGATAAAGAAATGTTGTAGTGTTTCTCCTCTAAATCTCTATCTGCCTCTCTGCTTTTCACCCTCTCTCTAAAAAATAAGTTTGCAGAGACAGTGGAAGCATGCACGTGAGAAGCCTGAGCAAAGCCATGGGTATCTGAAATCTGGGGGAAAAAACATAAAATTAAAGAAGACTGTATTTTATTTTTACTCCAGCATCTCAGAGTTTTAATTATTTGTTTCCTCTGAAAATAAAATACAAAAATTACTGGTGGGGGAGAGGGCCTTTACATCATTTGGAAAACAATGCATTTTTATTTATTTATTTAGTTAGTTAATAAAAAGGAAGCATTGACAAAACCACAGGATAAGAGGGGTACAACTCTGTACAATTCCCACCAC
Source organism: Erinaceus europaeus (assembly GCF_950295315.1). Classification (NCBI taxonomy): domain Eukaryota; kingdom Metazoa; phylum Chordata; class Mammalia; order Eulipotyphla; family Erinaceidae; genus Erinaceus; species Erinaceus europaeus. Next base: position 138,959,620 of record NC_080162.1, read on the forward strand.
CAGATCTCCGTATCCCATCCCCTCCCTGATAGCTTTCCCATTCTTTATCCCTCTGGGAGTATGGACCCAAGGCCATTGTGGGATGCAGAAGGTGGAAGGTCTGGCTTCTGTAATTGCTTCCCTGCTGAACATGGGTGTTGACAGGTCGATTCATACTCCCAGTCTGTCTCTCTCTTTCCCTAGTGGGGTGGGGCTCTGAGAAGCAGAGTTCCAGGACACATTGGTAGGGTTGTCTGTCCAGGGAAGTCTGCTCAGCATCATGCTAGCATATGGAACCTGGTGGCTGAAAAGAGAGTTAAAATACAAAGCCAAACAAATTGTTAAGCAATCATTGACCTAAAGGCTGGAATAGTGCAGATGAAGTGTTGGGGGGGGGGGTCCTCCATTTTGTAGATAGCTCGTAGGCATATTTTAGTTATACTCCAAAGGGCCTGTAGCTATACTAGTTCCCCCCCTTCCCCCACTGAACCTGAAATCTGATATGCAGGTGGTTCCAAGCTATTGTCTAGGGAGATGATGTCATGGCTGGAAAAGGGACAGAAAGCTGGATCAGGGAAGAGAGTAATTCTCTAATGTGGGAAAGGTTATAAATATTGTTGACTATAAATCCCATCAATTTGATTTGGTCTGGGGCCCATATTCAGCTTAGGAGCCTATGTGACCTTTGAATCCCTGTAAATCTGAGCTTTTATTTTATTTTTTAATTAAAAAAATTATTATCTCTACTTATTGGATGGAGACAGAGAGAAATAAAGACAGGAGGGGAAGACAGAGAGGTAAAGAGACAGAGAGACACCTACAGCCCTGCCTCACCATGAAGCATTCCCTCTGCAGGTGGGGAAACAATATGTTTTTCTTGCATTCTCTCAGCACAAAGATGAGTAGAGCATTATTCCTGTCTTCCAGGAACTCACAATAATGAAGAAAGAATTGAAAGCAGACCTAAACTTATTTTTTTATACCTTCATAGACTTATCCATTTTCTTTCACTATTCTAATCAGAATAGTGAGAAATGAGTATGTGCCAAAATTAAGGAAATTTGCATATTTGATAATGCACATTTCTGGCACATGCTAGGTATTCAGAAAGCAGATTTTAAATGCATTTGCAGAGTTCAAGGGTTTACTACAATGTTAATTATCAGGCAGTAAGGATAGAAGTTAAGAAAGAAATACATGTATTTCCAAATATGTTTCAGGGTTTAAACTATGATACTTCCTTGAATATTCATGTTGTCATCTTGTTTATTATAGCTTTTTTTTTAGTCATGCAATAGTTATGAGATTAAAAATGCACTGCCTTGTCTTAATTCTCTGAAATAGGTTTCATAAATGTAGAGGCATATTACTTGGATAATTCTACAACCTCACATTCCTATAAGTATATTTATAAAACTTAATTAGGAACAATATATACAGTTTGGCAGGTAGTTACTGAAACAGCTCCATACTTTTGTGAAATATATTAGATTTGGTATACAAATAATGTAATCATTTAATGGGTCAATTTCAATTACACTTTTCCACTTGGCACCATGGAAATCGATTTCTTTAGCATAGAGACATTAGTCTTTTTCATATTCCAATATATATTTTGGTCCCATGAATGAAAGTAAAGCAAACTTGAATAAATCTTTTCTTCATTTTCAGCCAACTGTCCTCCATTTGGTGGATATTAATGACAAAGCCACTTATAAATATCATACATGTTAAAAATAAACAGGAAAAATTGTTGTTTGCTCACAATAGTTTCAAAGGAGTTTGAAATCCTTTGGAATATAGTTTGGCAGAAGAATAAAGGGCCAACATTAAAAAAATGTTTACTATGAAAGAGAGAGAATGAGAATAGAGATAGAGTGTCAGAGCAGTTAACACAGGGCTCAGCTCTGGTATAAGAAAGTACTGGGCATTCAATCTGCAGCTTCTGTCATGAAAATTGGTGCTCTGACAGACTGAGCTATCTCCCTCACCCTAGTGACTGATGTGTTAAATATTGTGGCAACATACCTCAAGTGGGTCAGCGAAGATCATAAACATTTCTTGAGGAGACCGGTGGTGATGCACCTGGTTGAATGCACATGCTACAATGCACAAGGACCCAGGTTCAGGCCCCTGGCCCCCTACCTGCAGGGGGAAAGCTTCATAAGTGGTGATGCAGTGCTGCAGTTGTTGCTCTGTCTCCTTGCCCCTCCTAATTTTTCTGTCTCTAGTGAAATGAATATTCATAATTTCTTTTCTTGTTTTCACTTATGAAAGAAGAACTCCATGTACTATGGAAAGCACTTTTTATTGTATTGCAAAGTATACCCTTTGATAGTGTGGATGTCACAGGACATTCCTAGTGAATAACAACAAACATGGTCTCTGGTAAAAGAACAATGACAAATGAAGAAAAGAGAAACATTTTTTTCCCCTATGCAATTTCAATGTTTTCAAAACCAAGACATTATTTTATCTTGCAGCTTGTAGGGAGACTGTGGAAATAGTGGTAATGGTTTACAGACAGGTTATTTCGTGTGCTATTTACAAACTGTCAGTTTCACCAGGGGACCATGTTCTCAGTTCGCCTTCTGAGGCACACACAGTGAAAGATGCATTACTTGAAGTTCCGCCTCTAACAAAAGAAAAGGAAAAGGTATGTTTACTTTGGCTGTTCATTTCAGTTTTCAACTGTATGAGTGTGTGTGCGTGTGTGTGTAAAAAGAAAGATTTTTTTCCCCTCTAGGTCATACTTAGTCACTGGAGGTAACCGCTCATAAAAGAAGCTTGGTCCAGCCTCAACTCTTCTGGGGGTAATTACCACTTGGCACAAAAATGACTTTTAACAAGCTTGCCTTTTTTCTACTGAGAGATGAAATAGTCAAGCATAGCTTTCATTGAATGCCAAACTGGACTTTCCTTATTCATGCAGGCTTTTTTTTTTTTTTACCATGATCTTGGTTTGGATTAGTTGGGGTGGCAACTAAGAGAAAAGGGACTTGATAACTTAACTGAGTGGGTAATATTAACTCAACAGTTACAGAATATTATTCTTCAATAGTTGGTGTTTTTGACAGTGTGCCTGCTTTCTCTGAAAATAACAAAATGCATCACTGGTAGAAAATGAATTCACATTCATAGGTGTAAGGCATGCACACTAATATGCCTTCATATGCATCACTTCCCACTCAACCAGAACACTGTGCACTGATTTGAATTGTTAGGTGTCATGACGATGATGATGATGATGATTATGATGATGATGATGATTTTACCTTTAAAGGTAGCATAACTGAGTATTTCCTGGAACTCTTAGAACAGAGTGCTGCCAATATTTTCTTCTAAGTATTTGATAGTTTCTGGTCTAACATACAAGTCCTTGATTCACTTGGAGATTCCTTTTGTGTGTGGTGAAGTGTAGTGGTTCAGTTTCATCCTTCTGCACATTTCAACCCAAATTTCCCAACACCATTTGTTGAAGAGACTCTCCTTTCTCCATTTAAGAGTTTGAGCTCCCTTGTCAAAAATCAGATGGCCACAGGTGTGGGGGCCAGGAACTCTTAGAATAAATACTAATTGGACAAAGTAGAGCATATGTAAAAGAGGAGGGGATCCTTAAATATCTTGGGAAACAGGGGATAGAATTTTTAAAAACAAGAAAAACAAGATAAGAGATGTATCACTGCAGAGGAAGGAAAGGGGCTGAGAGAATGGGGAGATATTGTTTAAATGAACACGAAACACCAAGAGAATCCTCAGATTGTTGCTTCAGCAGATCCTGTCATGAGAATTACAGAGACTGAGCCTCTGTAATATCAAATATTACAGTTTCACAAAGACAATACAATTCTTGGTTTGATATTTACCTGAGAAAGATTTCATTAAAAAGCCAGGAACAATGTATAACAGGAGGAGACATGTGCTTATGTAACCTCGCCTGCTTGTGTCTAGGAGGAAATTGTTGTATCCTAGAGATTTCCCTCTTTGCATCCGCCGCACCCCTCCCTTCCTTTCCATGGCACCCCATCCAGATATGTGCTTTTTCCCTTTTCCTGCTCTTTGAAAAATGATGTTTAGGCAACAGAGCTAGTTGGTAACCATTAATGGGTTAAGAAGGTTGGAAACTCATTTGATTTCATAGTTGACTGTTTGCATGACTACAGGTTAAACTGTGATTAGATTTCCATTTACAGCTCCCTCATTTTCAGGCATTTAAAAATAACAGCCCTAAAAGTTCCTTCTAAATTGGTTGAACTGGCGCTTGCCAATGAGTTGTGTTTTTTGAGTCAACCTCAAAAAACACAAACAAACAAACAAACAAAAAGAAATATCAAAATTGGGGGGAAGAGAAGTTTACCAGCCTAACGCTAATTTTTGAAGTTTATTTATTTATTTATTTTGTTTATGCTGGGGGAAACACACAGTTTGAAAATGCAAGCTGACACACTTATGTCAGTTGAATAGAACTATTTTAAAGTCATTTTGCAAGAATCTTAAATAGCACATTCAACTTCTGCACCTACACACGCATATTTTTTTGTAAGTACACACCAAACACATACACATCCCTGTCACATAGTCTCTGCATAGATTTACTAATTCAACGGTCATATGAAAGTTATATAAGAATCAAATTCAAAGGCAATATGAATGTGCTGTGATGGTCTAATCTATGAGGAAAACCCAAATAAGTTTAGAAGACCTGATAAAGGATTCTCTACTCCCTCCTTTTTCAGCCTTAAATATAAGGCTATTCAAGTCTTTACACATTCCTCAATTCAGAGCTTTCGAATTACCTGAAAATGGGAGTTTTTTCTTTTCTTTTTTTTTTTTTTTTGTCATCTTCCTCAGAGCATTCAGTAAGTGACGTGGAGTTCAGCAGGAACCCCCAGTGGCGCTATTTCATTAGACCTCCAGGACAATGCAGCTATTTTTCTTTCTACTAGGCTCCTTAGAGGAGGAACTGGTCTCTTGACCCATCCTATGACTTCCAGATTCCAATTTCCTAAAGCACTACAGCCTCTTATTATCACATTTGAAAGATTTAAAGTATTACTTCTTTTTGTGCCAAGAAACACAATGATGCTTTCAATAAATTTAAGAACAATGTGAATCAAAAGTGTTTATAGTCATGGGCTCTATCTATTGGCATACACACACACACACACACACACACACACATATACATTTGTGAGGTAATTGGCTAAATAATTTTCCTTGGTGACAGAAAAATCAATCCATACCAAAAATAAGATGAATATATCTGGGAACAAGAGTAAAAAATAAGGCAGGAGTTTGGTCTGTTACAACTTGATTAATTGGACTTCTACTAATGCATAGTTCATGACATTCTGTTCCGAATTAGAGTAAATGCCACTCTTGACTGATTAGTTTTAAGTTACTATGAAAATTAACAAAAAAAAAAAAAAAAAGGGAAACAAAATGGAGTGGATATAAGGAGTTATAACGTATGGAGATTATTAAACCAACATATGAAACTTAAGAAAATATAAAGCCTGTAAAAGCAATGTGCTTATGCCTGAGTTGAGCAGTGCCCCATTCTCTCTCATAATAGTAAATCTTTTATAAGTAAGAACAACAACAACAACAAAACAAATAAAACAATGACAGTGGTTACACAGACTTCTTTATAAAAATGACCACTGAAGGGGCCGGGAAGTAGCACAGTAGGTTAAGTGCACACGGCGCGAAGCATAAGGACCAGCGTTAAGGATCTGGGTTTGAGCCTCCCAGCTCTCCACCTATAGGGGGGGTGGATTCACAGGCAGTGAAGCAGGTCTGCAGGTGTTGTTCTCCCCCCCTTCCCTCCTTTCTAGATTTCTCTCTGTCCTATTCAACAACAACAACATCACTGGTAACAATAACAACAACAAGGGCAACAAAAAATGGGAAAAATAAATTTAAAAAAAGACCAATGAATTAATTGTGCTTTCAGTCTTGACAATTGAGTAGCATACCATACTCAGAGAAACATGATAAATTAAAAACAATTCTTGAAAACCATACTCTCTCAAAAAGGTGATTTTCTTTAAAATTTGTTTTTCTGTTTGACTATAGAGAGAAAATGGAGAAGCACAGAGTAAAAAGAGTCTACAGCACTGAAGTTTTCTTCAGTGTGATGGGGGTTGGGATCAAACCCGAGCCTCATACGTGGTAAAGCAGCACACTATCCACGTGAATGATTTCACTGGTCTCAGGTTGGTGATTTTTTAATCTAAGTTTAAGGATATAGATATTTTCCTGAGGAATGGGATCAAGTGTTTTTGTTTCCTTTTTTTTTTTTTTTTTGCAGTTTTGAGTACTAAATTCCTTATATTTTTAAAAAAATTTTATTATCAATTTAATACTGATTAACAAAATTGCAAGATAACTGGAGTACAATTCCATACTGTTCTTACCACCAGAGTTCTGTGTCCCATCCCCTCCACTGGAAGGTTCCCTATTCTTTATCCCTCTGGTAGTATGGACCAACAGTCATTATGGGGTTGAGAAGCTGTAAGTTCTGGCTTCTATAATTGCTTCTCTGCTGGACCTGAAAAATCCATCTCCCTAGCCCATTTCTATCTTTCCCTAATGGGGTAGGGCTCTGGAGAGGTTAGGTTCCAGGACACATTGGTGAGGTCATCTGCCCAAGGAAATCAAGATGGAATCATAGTAGTGCCTGCAACTTGGTGACTGAAAGGCAATGAAATAATAAATCTGGATAAATTGTTTAACACACAGGAACCCAAAGGTAGGGACAGAGCAAGTGAAAGTAGGGGTCTTCATGTAGGAAGAAGCTAGTAAGTATGTTCTAAGGAGTCAATGACTAGTGATTTTTGCCTGAGCCTGATAGATAACATGCAGCATTACTTGTATCTTTTAAGTTTACGGTTTTTAGAAACCCAGCAAAACAAATGAAATTACATGTCATAATCAAATTTCTTATTTTTTCTATCTCTTATTTTTCTATATTTCTTATAACTATGTATATGTATATTTAGCTTCAAATATTGAAAACAAATATTTTTCTTAGGTATTATTTTTAGAATATTACTATTGGATCCTTTAACATTACAGGTGAAAACAAATGCTTAGCACTGTGTGGACCTGGAGGTGATGTGGTAGTAATTCACTGGGCTCCAAGCATGAGGTCCTAAGTTTGATCCCTATACCACACAGGTCAGACTGATGCTTGGTTCTCTCCTCCTTTCTCAAATAAATAAATAAATAAATAAATAAATAAATAAATAAAATCTTTCTTAAAAGTTCTTGGCATATACCATCTTAAATAAAGCCTCTTTCAATATATAATATAGTTAGATGAGAAGCTCATAGTTATGAGAGTAACAGCTACAGCTTTTTAAAACATCAGTGTTGTACTAACACCTTCACAACTTTTGACATAAGTTCATTTGATTTTAGGCATGTTTCAAAGGTAAAGAGAGTAAAACCTAAAGACCTTAAAGTGTGGTTGACACTGAAATCACTGGTAATTGACAAATCCATTATTAGAACTCAGTCCTACAACATATGTTCTTCACATTGTGGCAAAATTCCTTCAGTCACTCTCATGACTTTCCCTGATACTTTCTAGAGGGATGAGGAGAGGATAAATTGAATTCATAGCTAGTTGTCCTCCATCACCTTTCAATTAGACAGTGTATCTGTTCTCCAATTTCTGAATTATCCAGAATACTTATTCTGATCTATCTCTTTCATATATTTGTTCTTTATATGGTGTTGTATGCTTTACATTGGTCAAAAACAACAATATGGATTATTAGTAAATTTTCTGGGCCATGAAAATATGGAAGGACTGAAGTCTGAGATCAGTGACTATCTTATTCAAAATTCTAAAGCAATTTGAATGTAAAAGTAGACTGAAGATATGGTCTCAAGGGAGCTCGGAGTGTTATGAACTCCTCCATAGGGCCCCTCCCTTTAGAAAGAAGGGCTTACTATTGCCATATACAAATATTTGTTTCATTTAAGTCAAATAAGCCCCCCACATTGGGATGCATTGGATCTACCTTCTCGTGGTGCATCCCGTGAGTACCCATTCATTGGGGAAACTGAAGATCCTTCCTAGCCGACTGAATCCACATGGATCCCAGTCACTTTCAAAGCCAGCAACAAGCAGCTTCTGACAGCTTTCAACCTGACGCTGTTGACTGGCTATGGAAGAAGGGCAAACGCTAGAAGAAGAAGCCCCCCCCCCACACACAGACACACACTCCAGCACACATGTTCATACACACACACAAAGACATACAACTCTTATTTTTTGCTAAGCATTATATAAGACCTCTACAAACAATAACTGATTTAGTCCTTATAACATACTCATTTGATTGGTGACAATTATCCTCATTTCATAGAAAAGGAAACAAAATTCAGAAAAACAATTGGTGACCTGAGGTTAGAGAGTTGACTAACCTGACAGGATACCTGCATTGATACATATACAGCCCCAGTGCAAGCCCTAACAGCACCTGTTAAGGACAATGAAGGAAGATTCAGTGCTGTGATGTCTTTCTCTCTGAATTCAAAATACATATATATACACACACACACACACACACACACACACACACACACACACACATATAGGTGTGGAACAGTGAAATCACACATGTGTGAAACTTTTGTCCAAACACAAAAATTGGTCATTTTCCCATGGCACAAATATTAACTGGTAGTACTAGACTCCAACAGAAGTATGCTAGCTCTAGAATCAGGTTAACTCTTACTGCTGACAGAAACGTGTTAGTTGGCAATTCATTGATATGTCATCTTCATTGATATGTCATCTTCCTAGGATTTGTAATTGAGACTCTTGGCTTTGTAATGAGGTTTCATGGTTTGGTATTTTTATTTTCAGATGATATGGTTGAATAACATGGCAACCTTATTCATTGTTTATTAAAAAATGTACCAGTGAATGTTGCTTTCTTACCCTTTCCATTTTTTTAAATTAAATACAGTTCAAAAGAAAGGAAAAAATGCTTGACATCAGCCATATTGCAATTATCTTTAGTCTTACTGTCTTGCAGTACCCAGGGAAAGGTGAGATTATAACTTTATCATTGAATAGAAAAATCTAACTAATTTAAAAAATATTTCTAGCATTTAACAAAGTTTTAGGCTCATTAGTAGAAACTCAAAAAATACTGATTTGAAATAATATATGAAATTAGGTAAAAATCAAAGAATAGTTATCATTTTTAAGCTTAGTCTTCTGAATTACCATAAGAAAAATTAATACCATTGATTTATTCACTAGAAATTAAACTCTATAGTGTTTAATGAATCAGAAGGTATATCATATCTTGCCAAGATCCTATATCATATTGTCCTACGTCCTGAATTTTCTTGATTATTGTTGACATTTTACCTACTATGATAGTCTCAACAAAGAAAACAGAATAGCCTCACTGCTGTTAATAGCTTTTGAAGTGAATCAATTTATTGTCATAGCAACCAAAATTTACCAAACAGATTAATTAAAAATTTTTTGAATTCAGTAGGAGATGATTGTTTCTAGAAAAGAAAAATGGATAGACCATTCTATTTTTTAAGATGCAACAGAAGTTAACACCTCTTCCTGCCTTTGATTTTCTTAGGTAAATAATGCAACCTACCCAGACCCTAATGCAGATATCGAAATTGAGAAAAGAGAGGATAATAATATTCCAGTACCTAGGAAATTGTTACATATAGGTGTCTGATCTGCCTCCTATATGCATTTCACTCCGTTACACCATCTGTTTTCAAATGATCCTGCAAATTCCAAGTAACCTTCATTAGACCATTGAGAAAATGCAAGCAGAAACATTTGTAGTCCTGTGCTAAATGAATTCCATGTGTTCAGCAGCTGTGTATGCATTCTCAGTATAGGCCCAAATAATATCATAGCATCATAGATGTGATATTATTATTTAACTGTGCATTTAGAGATTGTTCAATCTCACTTTGTTGCTTTTTTAATTTATTTTTTGCCTCCAGGGTTATCGTTGGGGCTCGGTGCCTGCACTACAAATCCACTGCTCCTGGAGGCCTTTTTTTTATTATTATTTTGTTGCCCTAGTTATTAATGTTGTTGTTGTTATTGTTGTTGGACAGGAAAGAGAGAAATTGAGAGAGGAAGAGAAGACAAACACCTGAAAACCTGCTTCACCATGACCCCCCTGCAGGTGGGGAGCCAGGGACTAGACAGGGATCCTTATGCTGGTTCCATGCACTTCACACCATGTGCACTTAACCTGCTGCGCTTCTGCCTGGCCCTCACTTTGTTGTTTCTGTGTATTTGTTTGCCACCAAGGTTACTCCTGAGACTCAGTATCTATTCATCTCTGCAATTTCTGGCAACAATTTACCCCCCCTTTCCCTTTCTTTTCTTTATACAGAATGAAAGAGAGAAATAAAATGAAAGACAGAAAGTGGAGAGACAACTACGGCTCTCCTCCACCATTTGGGAAGCTTCACAGGAGGTGGACACTAGGAGTCTTTAACTTGGACCCTCATACATGGGAGTGTACTCTCTCATCCAGCTGCATATGTATATGTGTATGTGTATGTATATGTGTGTATATTCAAATATACACTCTCTCTATATATGAACTTTTAAAATTATTTATTTTTTGCTTTATTTTATTTGATATGACAGAGAGAAATTTAGAGGGAAGAAGGAAATAGGGGGAGAGAGAGAGAGAGAAATACCTGCATACCTGCTTCACCACTTGTGAAACTTTATCCCTGCAAGTGGAGACTGGGAGCTTGAACCCAAGTCCTTGTTCATGGGAACAGGTACACTCAAACAGGTGCCCCACCACCAGGCCCACTTAGATATGTATAATTTCAACCCATATCTACGACCTTGGAAGACCTATGGTGCTTCCCACTGGAGAGAGATATGGCCACTTTAATGATGGGAGTGCTATAGAATTATGCCCCTATTATTTTGTAATATTGTATATCACTAATTAAAAGATTAGGGAAGAGTGACTTATGTTGTTATCCCATTAAGAACATGCAGTGATTGAGAGAAAATTCACAAATGGAAATCAGGTTAGTGCTGCCAACAGAGAGAGATGTGAATGCTTCTGTTTATCATAGGACAATACAAACTCAGGTTCAGTCAAAACAAAAAGCACAATGGAATACTACTCAGCTATTTAAAATGATGAATTCACCCTCTTCACCTCATCTTGGATGGAGCTTGAAGAAATCATGTTAAGTGAGATCAGCTGAAAGAGAATCCTGAATATGGGATAATCTTACTTATAGACAGAAGTTGAAGAATAAGAATAGAACTTGGAAAACATTTAGTGTATTGCACCAAAGTAAAGGACTCTGGGGGGGAGGGGAAACTTTCAGGTTATGGTACATAATGAATGAGGAGGACTCTAAGCTAGGAGGTGTGAATGTTTTGCAGAACATTGAGAAATTTTACACATGTGCCAACAACTGTATTTGCTGTTTACTATAAATCAGTAATACCTCAATGTAAGAATTTGAAACAAGAGCAAAAATAAACACACTAAATACATATGCTTGAGTTGTTAAAAGGATCCAAACATAGTAGTTCTATAGAGTCAGGCTCTATCCTACTTGTGAGGGCTAGACATGGGGCTTCCTGGGCCGGTGGGGGGCGGGGGTGGGTGGGTGGGATGGGACACAGTCTGTTGGTGGTGGGAATGGTGTTTATGTGCACTCCTAGTAAAGTGTAGTCATATAAATCACTAGTTAATTAATATGGGAGGGGAAAATTAATTGTATGTCTCTAAGTTTTTAAAACACAGACTGCATCTTCTTAATATATAGGCTGTGTATTTGATATGCTGACTTTCTCAAAAGCCTAGACCAAGTAGATCAGAGGCAACCAGTGGCACAGCTATTTACAATATACTGGGTTCTATACAGCAAACCCTAACAAAAGGACTTTTCAAAGTTAACCCAATTACCAAATAATGTGATGATAACATTAACGATCCATTGTCTTTCTGAACCCTAAGACAGCAGGAACCTCATAGAGCCTATATTTCCCCCAGTCCTGGAACCTTAGGATAGGGCCCACTCTCCCGTCCATATCAAATAATGTTGCATCTGCCGATGGCAACCTAATCAACACAACGACTGCCACCTCAACATGCTTCACTTCAGACTGTGTCCAGAGACTTCACGTGTGGAATGACAACCCTTCAGCTTCATTACTCGGGTGAGACCTTTCCTTTCATAGCATTCTCTAATTCCATCCCAGGTGGTTCACTTCCTAACAAAGTCCCAAAACCTAGATATACACCAGGTTCTGTGAGAGAGAACATATGTTCACACGTATCCATAAACAAGTGCAAAATATATACCTGAAAGCAGAAGTACACTAGTTTTTGCAGTGAGTAGCCTCCCACCCCCAACACTTCCTCTCCACTATTCCAACCTTTGGGTCCATGATTACTCAACAATTTGTTTGGCTTTGTATGTTAATTCTCTTTTCAGCCATCAGGTTCCAGATGCCATCAGGATGCTGGCCAGGCTTCCCTGGACTGAAGACCCCACCAATGTGTCCTGGAGCTCCGTTTCCCCAGAGACCCACCCTACTAGGGAAAGAGAGAGGCAGACTGGAAGTATGGACTGACCAGTCAACGTCCATGTTCAGCGGGGAAGCAATTACACAAGCCAGACCTTCCACCTTCTACAACCCACAATGACCCTGGGTCCATGCTCCCAGAGGGATAGAGAATGGGAAAGCTATCAGGGGAGGGGATAGGATATGGAGATTGGGTGGTGGGAATTGTGTGGAGTTGTACCCCTTCTACCCTATGGTTTTGTTAATTTATCCTTTCTTAAATAAAAAATAAATTAAAAAAAAAAAAAGAACAATTGGCGAAGCCCTATCCAAGAGAGCTATATTGCTGGCCCTCTGGTTGCTCTTTTTTTTTTTTTTAATTTATTTACAAAATGGACATATTGATAAGATCATAAGATAATAGAGGTACAGTTCCATATAATTCCCACCACCAAAACTCTGTATACAATCCCCTCCCTTGAGAGCTTTCCTACTCTTTGTCCCTCTGGATATAGGGACCCAGGATCATTATGGGGTGCAGAACGTGGGAGGTCTGGCTTCTGTAATTTCCTCTTGGAAATTACATGGGCATTGACAGGTTGATCCATACTCCCAGCCTGTCTCTCTCTTTCCCTAGTGGGGCAGGGATCTGGGGAGATGGGAATCCAGGACTTCCTGGTGGGATCATCTACCCAGGGAATTCAGGTTGGCATCATGATACTGTTTGAAATCTGGTGGCTGAAAAAGAATTACGATATAAGGCAGAAAAAATTGTTGGCTAATCATGAACTTAAAGACAAGAATATTGCAGATGAAGATTTGAGGTCTCTGTTTTGGAAAAAGCTATTAGGCCTATTTTAGGTATATTCCAAGGGGAATATTATTAGTTTTTGTCTGAGCTTGACATGTAACATGAAGGTGACCTAAGTTATTGGGGAGATGGTTGGATAAAGGACTAGAAAGCTGGATCAGAGAAGTTCCCAAATATGGGGAAAGTGTAGAAATATTGTTATCTGTAAACCCTACAGATTTCTTCTGAGGCCCATAGTCAACACAAGAGCCTATGTAACCTCTGCATCCCTGGAGGTTGCATATATATATATATATATATATATATATATATATATATATATATATATTCTGTTAAAATATTGTAAGATTACCATGTATAGTTCCATACATACATACATACAAAGCTCTGTATCCTTGCCCTCCCACCTCCCAAAGATAACCACTGTAGGTCTCATAAGGCTTACAAGCAGTTTAATTACTTATGTTTTGTTTGGATTTTTTTTTTTTTGGCTAGTTCATGTAAATTAGAACTTTAGATTCCATATAGGAGTGAAACCATCTGGTAGTTGTCTTTCATCTCTTTACTTATTTTGCTAGGCATCATCACTTTAAGTTCCATCCATTTTGTCCTAAAGGGTACAATGTCCTATTTTTTGATTGCAGAGTAGTAGTCCATAGTGTGTACTTGTATATAAGTATATATTTGTGTGTGTTCATTTATATACTCAGTATGTATATCAACTTTAAAAAAATATTTATTTAATTTATTTTATTTGATAGGACAGAGAGAAATATAGAGGGAAGAGGAAAATAACTTCTTTATCTAGTCATCTGATGATGGACATTCAAGCTGCTTTCCCTCTTTAGCTACTGTGAATAATGCAGCTATTAACATAGCTGCTGCTGTGGTGTTCCTGGTTCTATTCTAGTAGTGATTATCTCATTAAAAGCTGGGATTTCTTTGTTTCTTCTTTGCCTATGGGACCCAGTAATTCTTGCCAGGCAGAGTTGGTAGTGGCAGACTCCTTCAGTTTCTGAATGTTTAAAAATATCCGTATTTTCTCTCATATTTGAAGGATAAATTATAGGATTAACTACCAGCAATTCTTAACTTTTAATAATTTTAATATGCCATCCCACTACTTCTTTGCGCCTAAGGTTTGTGATGAGAAATCTGATGAAATCCTGTTGGTTCTGCCTTTGTATGTGACTTTCTTCCTTTCCCTGGCAGCCTGAAATATTTTTCCTTGTCCCCGGTTTTGGAAAGTTTTACAATATGCCCTGGTGTAAATCATTTTGGATTAAAAAGATTTAGGTAGATTTCTATATTTTGAACATTGCTAAGGTATGGAAATTTTTCTGCTAAAATTTCTTTAAATACGTTCACTATTACTCTTTGCTTCTCTTCTTTCTCAGAGATCAGAATAATTCTGATGTTTGTCTTTCTGGTGGACTCTGCTGTTTTATTGAAAAACGCTTCATTTTTATTAAACCTTTCCTCTCTGAGAGTTTAAATCTATAGAGTGTGGTGGTTGATGCTCTCCTCTCCACTCAATTAAATCTACTTCTGAGGCCTCTTACCTTAGCCTTAACTGTATGTAAAATGATGTTTAGGCCCTACAGTTCTGTTTGGATTTTGTTTTTCTCTGTACTTTGTAATTCTTTGGTAAAATTATCACTGAGTTTTTGAACCTTAACTTTAGTTTCTTGAACTGATTTCATAATAAGTTTTCTGAACTCATCTCTGTTGTTTTCTCGAGATCTGTGTCTGTCTGGTCATTTGTAGTTTCTATCATTACTGTCTGTATATTTCTCAGTTTCCACATTTAGGGGGGCTTTCACTCTTGTGCCAGTAGAAGGCCCTGTGACTAAGGTCATAGGGAGGAGAGATTTTATCCTGAGTCACCTGCTGGGTCAGTGGCCCTCATGTCAACATGCCTCTCTCTCTGTGGGGCAACAGCATTGGAAACTCAAAGAAGTAGTAGTTGCAAACTGGTGAGTTCTTAGGTGATATTTTTTTCTTTTTTAGAGTTCTCCCAGAAGTGGTATGCCTCAGCTTTTGGTCTCCCAGTTTGGCACTAGCTGTCTCTGATAACCACTTTTTAGTCCTGGGAAAAGGCTCCTTTACTCCTTTTCCATCCACAAGTCATATGTTTCTTTACTCACCAGTAGCTTAGGTGATTTTCTTTTTTTTTTCTTTTCTTCTTCTCCTCCTTATCCATCTCCATCTTCCTCCTCCTCCTCCTCCTCCCTTTCTTCTTCTTCTCCTCCTCCTTCTTCACAAAATCATTGTTTCTTTAACTCAGCCCCAAAAGTGGTGTGCCTCAGCCACCTTGCTCTCAGTTTGGTGCCAGCTATCCCTGAGTATGGCCTTTTAGTCCAGGGAATTTCTCCCTCTCCCCTTTTCTGTCCACGAGTAACACATGTCTGTACTTATCTGTGGCTTGGAGAGTTTCTGAACAGATCGTGGCCTTGTTTTGTTGAGTTTTCAGATGATTCTCATCGCTTTTCTTAGTTGTACAGGGAAAGCAAAAATCAAGTCTGATGCTATCCCAAGCCACACCTCTGGAAGTTCACCCTCTATTTGCTCTTAATCTATCTTTCTCAATTATCTTTTCTACATGGACAGATTTTTCAGAATTATGACATAGATGTCTTTCCAGTATTCTGAATATCCACACAGTGTTCAGATATCCTCAGTAGCTAGCTATTCCTTATTTTGTGCAAGCTGACCTGGATAAGAGTAAAGACTTTCACATACATTTCCATCTCCCTCAGAAACTATGTCTAATGACTAATGACTTTCAACTTCAACATTTTGTAAGGGCGATACTGTCAACTGCATACCACCAACAATAAGATCTCCTGAAAGTGCTTTCATGCCTGCTAGAAAACTTCCTTATTAGCCAACTTGAATAAATCATTTTTAGATTCAACTCTTCATAACTATATGATTGTATCCAATTGAATCCAATCTTGTTAGCTTTCAGTTTAATAAGCTTTAGTCTTTTATTCTATTTGGTCATGTTCTCTTTGATTCTGATTTTATCATACTTTGTATTAAATCTTCCTTCAAGTCTCTTATAACCTGTAAATTTGATCAGCACTGTTTGATGAAGTCACCTAGGACAAGACAAAGAGGAAAACCCAATTGTACCATTGTAGGCCTTCCTTTAGATTAGTATTAATCATCTCATTTTTCTGCTTGTAATATAACCTTTCCATCAATGTCAATGTTAGGCCCCTTACAGCCTTATACTTATCTTTCTTCAGCTTGTATAAGAGAATATGATGAAACTGCTAGAGTTTCCAAGGTAATTTCTTATGATTTCATAATCATACTAAAAATTAACAACAAAAAAGAAGGATGGAAAGTACTTTGGTGAGATTCCTAAGGTAATGATGATTTTCTTTGTAAATTAACAGAAATAATCCATTTAATAGACCCTTCTAGTGTTTCCCAAGGCACACAGATCTTTAACACATAGAATAAAAATTATTCCCTTTTGGAAACTTGAAACTAGTCCTCTAGCACTCGACTTTTCATCATCATTCTTTAGAGTTCAGTTGCAACTTCTCTTGAAATTCTTGGAATTCCGGGTCGGGCAGTAGCACAGCGGGTTAAGCGCACACAATGCGAGGCACAAGGACTCCGGTTCAAGCCCCAGCTCTCCACCTGCAGGGGAGTCACTTCACAAATGGTGAAGCAGGTCTGCATGTGTCTATCTTTCTCTCCCCCCTCCATTTCTCTCTGTCCTATCCAACAACGATGACATCAATAACAACAATAATAACAATGATCAAAAATAAAAATTAAAAAAAAAAAGGCCAACAAAAGGGGAAAAAAATAAGCCTCCAGAAGCAGTGGATTCATGGTGTAGGCATGAACCCCAGCAATAACCCTGGAGGCCAAAAAAAATAAATAAATAAAATAAAAGCACCTGAAATTCTTGGAATTCCAAGCTTGGGATCCATGACTGCTCAACAAATTGTTTGGCTTCGTATGTTAACTCTCTTTTCAATCACCAGGTTCCAGATGCCACCAGGATGCTGGCCAGGCTTCCCTGGATTGAAGACCCCACCAATGTGTCCTGGAGCTCAGCTTCCCCAGAGACCCACCCTACTAGGGAAAGAGAGAGGCAGACTGGGAGTATGGACCGACCAGTCAACGCCCATGTTCAGCGGGGAAGCAATTACAGAAGCCAGACCTTCTACCTTCTGCAACCCTCAACGACCCTGGGTCCATGCTCCCAGAGGGCTAGAGAATGGGAAAGCTATCATGGGAGGGGGTGGGTTATGGAGATTGGGTGGTGGGAATTGTGTGGAATTGTACCCCTCCTACCTTATGTTTTTGTTCATTAATCCTTTCTTAAAAAAACTAAAAAAAAAAAAAAGAAATTCTTGGAAAGAATTTATCCCCCTCAATGAGCTATCCTTAGGTGGAAATGGGCTAAAAGCATGCTAATAAAAATTACATTATTAATTTTTTTACCAAAATACTGCTTGCTTATATGAATTTGATGTCATTAGTAAAGTAAGTAGTATAAAACTCTTCCATTTAGATGTGGAGAAAAAAATTTTAGTCTCTTCACTCAAAATGCATGCCCATACTAACACACTTCTCCATTCTTACTCTATCGATAGTAATTTGGCTAGTACCTCAACCGTTCTGTGTTGAATTTGTATCCTAGTTATTATAATTTTGTTTTGCCACTCCTATAATGTACCCAAAATACCTACCAGTCTGATACAAGCACAGATAACAAAAGCTTCCTGTGCTCCAAGTTCTAGGTACAAAGCTTTTTTTTTTTTTTTTTGGTGGAAATTAGTTAATGTGATCATTACTCACAGACCATTAACTCCAAATCCAAAGTAATTCATGTTTTATACCTTTAGATAAAAATATGTAGCATGTGCAGCAGGAGAAATGGCTCAACTAATAGAATGCAGGACTTGCATACCCAAAGCCCCAGACTCTATCATTGACAGCAAGCATACAGAAGTGGTAGTATTCTTTGCTATCATCATCTATCTATCATCTGTCTATCTCTATCTATTACCTATCATCTTCCTATTATCAATCTGTCAATCTATCATCTATCGGTCTCTCATTTCCATTTGCAGTCTTGATTTAAAATTAAATAAGTATTTTAAAGAGGTAATTAAAATATGCAGCATGTAAATTTTTAAAAAATATTTATTGTTATTATTTATTCCCTTTTGTTTCCCTTATTGTTTTATTGTTGTAGCTATTATTGATGTCGTTGTTGTTGGATAGGACAGAGAGATATGGAGAGAGGAGGGAAAGACAGAGAGGGGTAGAGAAAGATAGACACCTGCAGACCTGCTTCCCCGCCTGTGAAGGGAAGCCCCTGCAGGTGGGGACCCGGGGGCTCGGGGATCCTTTAGCGGTTCCTTGAGCTTTGCGTCACGTGCGCTTAACCCGCTGTGCTACCGCCCGACTCCCAGCACGTAAATTTTATTTGATAATAATATTGAATATATTTTAAGTATGAATTAGGAATAAAGCAGAGCTTAGGTTGTTAGTTTTACAAGTCTCAATAAGTTTGCAAATCTAAAGAGGCATGTAGGAGTCTGCAGCAATCTGACCAATTCAGATAAGTGTAGACAGTTTGGGGATTTATCTAAACACTCAAAATCAAACTAGTTACAATATCTAAATGTACTGAAAGATCTATGCAAGCTTAAGTCCAGTTAGGTATATTCTTGGCTGTCACTCATCCTAGAAATGAAAAAAAAAAATAATGATGGTCAAGTTCATAGAACTAATTTGGAATCGTTATAGACACTCTAACCAGCAAATGTTGACAATTATCCTTATCCTTTATGCTGGAAAGGTTCTAAGGAAAACATTCTTACATTATCTTGGTACTTATAACGTGGTTTAGAAAGACAAAAATGGAGAAATATTCTTTTTAAGTTCATGAAAATTCTAAAATTCTGAATAAGTCTACTTTAATGCTGAAGACGCACATGCTAACTCATATAATTTATTGGTACTTCAAGTTCCATGCACATAAATATATTTATATTTTTAAGCATGTGGAAATCCTTTGAGAAAAAATACTTGTAAGTTTGCTAATACTTTATATATGAGGTTTCTATTAAAGGTTGTTTAGCACCATTTGGAAAGAAAGAGCCTTCTCTGTGTGCTACTGTTAAGAACTGTAGTCTTCTTAGATAAGATTCCCTTCTTCAGTGGCTCACTCCTTCTGCCTTCAGGGTTTGGTAAGGTAGGAATAGTTTCCATCTTCACTTGAAAAGCCATTCAGAATTGCCTTGCTTAAGGTAAGGCAACTAAATTTGAAGTTTAAAATAAGACAATCCTTGCAGTGAAAATCAGTCACTTATCAGTAGAGTTCCATGCAGCTCATTGGAAATTCAGAATTTGGAACACAAATTTAGAATATTGAACATGGCATTATTCACTGCCTGGCACAGAATCATGCAAGGCAGTTAGCCAAACAAGCTATCTCTCTACTTACAGGTGAAACAACGGTTTGGAGAATCTTAAAAATTTGAGAACATTCATAAATCAAAGTAGGAGGTTTTCTAAGGAGGAGGGGGAGGAGGCAGTTACCACTCTGCCAACTTAAGCAAACTAAAGAAGAAAACAAGTCAGCCATTCAAATGGCTTTTATGACAGACACACTTCCTCAAACAATATCAATTAGTGTCTTTAAAACAGACTTCCTAAAGATGATATTTCAATTAGTATATTTTCTGCATGTAAAGATCTTTCTTCCATTGTTTCACTGTTGAAAATAGAACAGTGGAAGAGATGAGTGATTGGGTGGGGATGGGGGAATTCCATGTCTGCAATTATCTAGTCTAATATAAAAATTATGGCACTTTCAAGACTGCAAATGAAAAACTTTTCCCTACATGCCATTTATCAACAATGAAATTTGTCCATATGTGCTTGTTTTCAGCTTATACATATACCTTCCTATTTCCCCTAAATCACTCATTTTGTATAATAAGAATCAGTTAGTTGTACACCCCTCTTTTTAATTCAAAGCACAATTCAACTTTGATTGGTGATGTGGGGTGTGGAACCTGAGACCCATCGCTAGTATGCATGTTCTGTGTTCTACTACAGTTTTTTTTTTCCTCCCTAGCCCTGTCTTCTTTTCTAACTTTTTAAAATTATCTTTATTTATTCATTGGATAGAGATAGTCAGAAATGGAGAGGGAGAGGAGGGATATAAAGGGTGAGAGACAGATATTGCTTCATCACTTAGGAAACTTTCCCCCTGCAGGTGAGGACTGGGGGCTCAAACCTGGGTCCTTTTGCATTGTAACATGCGCTCAGCCAGGTGTGCCATCACCTGCCCCCCCCAGCCCTGCTTTCTATCAATATTATTTAATTGAAAGAAACCAATACATTGTGGATTGAGTCACTCCTCTGGGACAACTAATTTGTTTTCTAAGGTATAGTCTACTTTTGCCACTTCAGTATGAAAATATAGAAAGAAAATAGATGAAGAAATAGAAGATAAACTCAAGAGAAGATTCAAATGAAGATAAATTCAAAAGAAGATAAATATGGAAGACAATTTCTTCCTCACTGAGTTATTTATCTCTTCTTTGCTGTTAAAAATGTGTGGTGTGGGGGTCGGGCGGTGGCGCAGTGGGTTAAGCACATGTGGCGCAAAGCGCAGGGACCGGCGTAAGGATCCCGGTTCGAGCCCCTGTCTCCCCACCTGCAGGAGAGTTGCTTCACAAGCCGTGAAGCAGGTCTGCAGGTGTCTATCTTTCTCTACCCTTCTCTGTCTTCCCCTCCTCTCTCCATTTCTCTCTGTCTTACAACGACAACAACAATAATAACTACAACAATAAAACAACAAGGGCAACAAAAGGGAATAAATAAATAAAATAAATATAAAAAAATTTTAAAAAATGTGTGGTGTATTGCATCAAAGCAAAGGATTCTGGAGAAGGAGGGAACCGGAAGGGATGGGGAGAGATTTGATATTCTGGCTCATGATAGTGGACAAGGATCTAAGTTGGGGGCAGTGCTTTGTAGACACCTATCTCTGAGAAATGAGAAATTGTATCCATGTGTGAACTGTTATCTTCCACCCACAATAAAAATTATTTGAAAAAAAGGAAAATCAGGGAGTCAAGCCAAAGGATTTCAACTGAACTACAGAACAGAGTTGAGGAAGAAGTTACCAGGGATGACAAAAAGCTTCCTGGGCTGAGTTCTGGGGAGGATTTTAAACAAATTTATGTTTGAAAAACTCCAGAGTCACTGAGTGAGGGGAAAGAAAGGAGATGATTCAAGGATCATGCACCAGGAGCACAATATCCGTGCTATTCCTTTCTCCTCCCTTGTTCCCAGAGTCTTTCGTTATGTGCAATACACCAAGAGCCATACACAAGAAAACCCAATTAATATCCTGGGAAAATATATGAACTATTGAGTCATAAAGAGACACAAAGAAGCTTTAAATACCCAGTACTAAGTGAAATAAGTCAATCTATATGAGTACACTACAGTACATTCTGAAAAGCACAAAACTGTGGAGACAATAAGTCTTTCTCAGGAGTGGATAACAGAACAAAGAGATAAATAGAACACAGAGGATGAATGGAGCATTAAAACATACTCTTTGTTATTATAAGAATGTTTCTACCAATTTATTCAACTGTCCAAACCCACATAATATGTAACTCCAAGAGTGCGCCCTAAAATAGATTCTACACACTGGATAACTAATTATAATATGCCAATAAAGTTTTATTCATTGCAAAAAATGTTTTAAAATGGAAAGAAAAGGGAGTCTTTACGTTAATAGAGAAGAAAATGGTGATTTTTGTTATGAGCTGGGGATAAGGGATATAAGATTTTGGTCAAAGAACACAATGTTTTAGTTTGTAGGATTAAATCCTGAATAGCTAATGTATCACATGAGGAGTTTAATTACTAATGCTGCATTATATATTTGTGAGTTGCTGAGGGTAAGACAGCGAAATTTTCAATTACATATGGTGACTGTAATCTGACAGATGGTCAACTATCTTGTTTGTGTTTCAAAGTTTCACATTGTAAGTCTTAAGTATGTATACATTTTATTTTAGGTTATCGATAAGTTGAGCAGAAAAAAATTTTAAAAATGCTACTAAGGTATCAAAATGCTAAGTTTATGAGGTATTGCCTAATGATATATTTTTATGCATTCTTTTTTCTTTTTTATTATTTAATTTTTTATTTATAAAAAGGAAACATTGACTAAACCATAGGTTAAGAGGGGTTCAACTCCATACAATTCCCACCACCAGCTCTCTGTATCCCATCCCCTCCCCTGATAGCTTTCCTATTCTTTAACCCTCTGGGAGTATGGACCCAAGGTCATTGTGGGTTGCAGAAGGTGGAAGGTCTGGCTTCTGTAATTCCTTCCCCATATGGTCAACCCATACTCCAAGCCAGCCTTTCACTTTCCCTAGTGGGGAATGCCTCTGGGAAAGCAGACCTCCAGGACACATTGGTGGGGTTGTCTGTCCAGGGAAGTCTGGTCGGCATCCTGCTAGCATCTGGAACTTGGTGGTTGAAAAGAGAGTTAACATACAAAGTCAAACAAATTGTTGACCAATCATGAAACTAAAGACTAGAATACTGCAGATGAAGAGTTGGGGGGCCCTTCATTTTAGTTATATTTCAAAGGGCCTGTGGCTATACTAGTTTTTTTTTCCCCTGAACTTGAAATCTGATATGCAGGTAGATCCTAATTATTGTCTGGGGAGGTGGTATCATGGCTGGCAGGAGGACCAGAAGGCTGTATCAGGGAAGAGAATAGCTCCGAAATATGGGAAAGGTGTATAAATATTGTTGATTATAAACCCCATTGATTTGATCTGATCTGGGGCCCATATTCAGCTTAGGAACCTATGTGACCTCTGCATCCCTGTAGATATGAGCTCACATTCTGTGGTCATAAGTAGGAACGTTCCAAGCTTCCCCAATATCAGGACCCATCTTCATCAGGTGTAGCATAGAGTATGTTGTCCAGCCTCCCTTCGGAAAATGGAACATTCTCTACCATTGTTTATCCAAGATGAGGGCAAGGTTTCAGGACTGGGGGAAATATAGGCTCTATAGAGGAAGCTGGAGGTTCCTGCTGTTTTAGGGTTTAAGGTACCCATCCTACCCTATGGTTTTGTTAATTAATCTGTTCTTAAATAAAAAAAAAGAAATTGTACCTGTGTGACAACACTGTCTTGTAAATGATTATTCCCCCAATAAATAAATAGATAAAAAAAGATGGCAGTAGTTATTGCTATAATCACATTATTTAACAATTGGTTTAACTTTGAAATATCCCTTTGTTAGGATTTTTTTATCATACACAATATCACCATAATTTATGTCCTTTGAAATTATTTGTATATAGCTGTGCCACCAGTTGCTTCATTTCTCCTTGGTCTAAGCTTTTAAGAGACTCAACATATCAAAGACTCAGTCTATGTATTAAAAAGACTCAGTCTGTTATATTAAAGGTTTGAGATACTCAATCAATTTTCCCCTCTCATATTAATTAAATAGTGATTTATATTACTACATTTTGATAGGAGTGTACATAAACATCATGCCCACCACCAAAAGACTGTGTCCCATGCCCCCCACACCCCCCGTGTGCCTCATGAACCGAACATCCACCCTCAACCCAGGGTTTTTATTTTGGTGCCCTACTCCATTTTTTTTCTTTATTGGGGGATTATTGACAGTAAGTACAATAGTTTGTACATGAATAACATTTCTCAGTTTTCCACATAACAATACAACTCCCACTAGGTCCTCTGTTTTCCTTTTCCAGGACCTGTACTGTCCCCCACAACCACCTCAGAGTCTTTTACTTTGGTGCAATATACCAACTGCAGTCTAGGTTCTCCTTAGTATTTTCTCTATTGATCTTGTTTTTTAACTTCTGACTGAGAGTGAGATCATCCCATATTCATCCTTTTGTTTGTGATTTATTTCACTTAACATGATTTCTTCAAGCTCCATCTAAGATGGGCTGAAAATGGTGAAATCACTATTTTTTTTTAATTTAAGAAAGGGGACATTAACAAAACTGTAGGCTAGGAGGGGTACAACTCCACACAATTCCCGCCACCTGAAAAATCACTATTTTAAATAGCTGAGTAGTATTCCATTGTGTATATATACCACAACTTGCTCAGCCACTCATCTGTTGTTGGACATCTGGGTTGCTTCCAAGTTTTGGATATTATGAATTGTGCTGATATGAACATAGGCATATACAAATCTTTTTGGATGGGTGTGTTGGGTTCCTTAGGATATATCCCCAGGAGAGGAATTGCAGGATCATTGGGTAGATCCATTTCTAGTCTTCTGAGAGTTCTTCAGACTGCTGTTTACAGGGGCGGGGCTAATTTAAATTCCCACCAGTAGTACAGAAAGACTCCTTTGTCCCCATAACCTCTCTGGCATTTGTTGCTGCTACTCTTTTGATGTATAACAGTCTCACAGGCGAAGTGGTATCTCATTGTTGCCTTTATTTGCATTTCTCTCACAATAAATGACTTGGAACGTTTTTTCATGCGTTTCTCAGCCTTTTGGATCTCTCCTGTGATGATGAATATTCAGTCCATATCCTCTCCCTATTTTTGGATCGGGTTGTTTTTTTCTTGTTGCTGAGTTTGGTAAGCTCCTTATATATATTTTGGTTATTAAACTCTTGTCCCATGTATAGCATGTAAAGATCTTCTCTCATTCTATGAGGGGTCTCTTTGTTTGTGTAGTGGTTTTCTTTACTGTGCAGAAGATTTTTAAATTGATGTAGTCCCACTTGTTTATTCACGTCTTAGTTTTCTTTGTAATTGGATTTCATTGAAGATGTCTTTAAAATTTATACAGAAAATAGTTTTGCCAATATTTTCCTCTATGTATCTGATAGTTTCTGGTTTAACATCCAAGCCCTTGATCCACTTGAAACTTACTTTTGTGTTTGGTGAAATATAGTGGTTCAGTTACATTCTTCTGCATGTTTCAACCCATTTTTTTTTCCAGCACCATTTGTTGAAGAGACACTCCTTTCCCCAGTTAATATTCTGGGGAACCTTTGTCAAAGATTAGATGTCCATAGGTGTGGGGGCTTACTTCAGGGCTCTCAATTCTATTCCACTGGTTAGTATGTTAGTTCATGTTTCAGTACCAAGCAGTTTTGATTACAATGGTCCTATAATACAATTTGAGACCTGTGAGTGTGATGCCTCCAGTTCTGTTCGGTTCTTCTCAAGATTGTTTTGGCAATTCTAGGTCTGTTCTGGTTCCAGATAAACATTTGTAGCATTTGTTCTATTCTCCTAAAAAGTGTGGTTGGTATCTTGATGGGATATCATTAAACTTGTATATGGCTCTGGGATGTATATTCATTTTATTTTATTTTTTAAGTATTTATTTATTCCCTTTTGTTGCCATTGTTTAGTGTGAATTTTGTTGTTGTGTCAGCAGGAGGCATTGTGCCTAATATGTTTGAATTTCTGTTTATATATTTTGGTTAGGAAGGGGAGATTTTTCCTGGGTCACCGAGCTGGTTCTGTGATCTTGATGTCAACACAGAATCTCCCTGCTGTCTCTGAGCACCAGCTTTTAGTACTGGGAATCACTCACTCACCTCCTTTCCATCCAATCACATATGACTATATTTATTTGTAGCTTAGGTGATTTTCTCCTTTTTCTTTCTCTCTTTCCTTCTTCCTTCCTTCCTTCCTTCCTTCCTTTCTTTCTTTCTTCCTTTCTTTCTTCCTTTCTCTTTTTCTTTTCAACAATTCTTTCTTTAACATGGACCTGGAAGTGGTGAGCCTCCTCTGCCAACCTCTCAGATTGATGCTAACTATCCCTGATTATGGCCTTTTAGTCCTGGGACTGTCTCCGTCAATTTCTTCAGTGCACAAGCCATA
Source organism: Erinaceus europaeus (assembly GCF_950295315.1). NCBI lineage: Eukaryota > Metazoa > Chordata > Mammalia > Eulipotyphla > Erinaceidae > Erinaceus > Erinaceus europaeus. The sequence goes on from NC_080162.1 coordinate 138,985,910, forward strand.
CGTGTCTGTACTTAGCTGTGCCTTAGTGAATTTTTGAATTTTTTTTAGTTTTAATATCATGGCTTTATATTGTTGAGTTTTCAGATGATCTTCATTACTTTTTCTAGTTAACTGGGTAGAACTAAATGCAGTGGCTCTCACCATAGCCACACCTAGGATGTCTGATTTTGATGCGGCTGGTCAAAACTGACACATTACTGAAAATACCAATCTGAACACATTAATACTTCAGAGAAGTATATCTCATATATTTTTATTTCCCAAAAATCTTTTTTTATACTGGATAACTAATTCTTCCTTATAGATTTCTAGCTTCATTTTATGTTTGTAGTATCTTCTCTTATTTATCTTGGGGTAATAAATATAGTCTCTTTGAAATCTCTTAAGTTCCCTGTATGGCCCCTGTAGATCAGCTTCCTTTTTCCTGCTTGTTTTGCTAGATGTCTTTTATGTTAGAATCATATCTCAAAAATCAGGGAATCTTTGGGATCTTTCCAATTTCAGCAAAGCAGTACAATGTGGGTTGGAAAATATCTGTGTACATGGGTGGGGCTTGTCAATAATGGGCCACTCTGAGGGAATCTAAGTGTAGTGTAATGCCAGACCACCAGGGTTATGGGGAAAGAATGAATATTTATTCTTGTTACCTTCTTTTCTTAAGTGGGTCAGTTTCTTCAAATACAAATCTTTCTCCTACCTTGAGAATGAGGGTTTCTTTGTTCAGTATGAAACTTAAACTTAATTTTCCTATTTTCCATGTAGTATCTCTCCCTCCTTCTGCTTTGCCTACTGGTACAGCAGGCACTTCCTCTGTTTTGTATCCTTTCTAGAAATGAAAACTTTAGTCTTTGTTTCAAGAAGAAGGGGGATCCCATTTCTTAGAGAATTAAACCAAACCAATCCAGGACTCTTTACTCACTCTTTCAGTCTCGACTCAGATATATATACATTGATTTTTGCATTGCCCCTCCACTTTTTTTTATTGCCACCAGGATTATGGCTGGGAGTCAGCACCTGCAGTATAAACCCATCTTTTCTAGTGGCCATTTTTTTCTCTTTTTCAATTCTTTTCTGTCTATTTTATTGGATGGAACAAAGAGAAATTTAGAAGGGAGAGAGACATAGAGATGGAGAAAGACACCTGCAAACTTGCCTCACCACTTGTGAAGCATTCCCCCTGCAGGTGGGGAGTGGGGGCTCCAGCCCATGTCCTTGCATATGGTAATATGTGCACTTAACTGGATGCACCACTGCCCATACCCTGCATTACTACTTTTTGACTTTTTGCTATGTCCATCTGATGATCTCTAAGTACCTTCTACTAAATGCAGTCTATTGCCATGTTTTAACTACTCATCAATTTCCAACTTTTTCTCAAGATTTATCTGCAACCATTTCCTCTCATGATATTTTTACTTGTTTGTTAGTGTTTCCCCTTATATTTGATGAGGTTTATTGAGAAAGTTAAAATAAAGAAAGTTGGTCAGTTAGTTGTATTAAATTGTAAATCGATGGCAGCCTTTAATCAAGACAACCCAATAACTATGTAATGGCTACAAGAGAAATGAGAACTCAAGATTTAAAAGAGAGATGGTATGTGTGTGTATGAAAGAAGTCTCTCTGCAACCAAATTACTTCATGCAGGTCTAGTGGAACATGACTTTAATGACAATAAACTTTAGAAGTTTTGATGAAGACAGAAAAAAGAAATGTTTGTAGAGATGTTGCATAAACCTATAAAGTCTATTAATCACCATCACTCTCACAAGTAGAAATTAAACTTATACTATTTCACTGGCATGTATAAACTGAAATATGTTATTACTTTTGTCATGACATAGCACACTATCCAGTGGCAAAAGTGATGACATTTCTGTATCTAGGGAGAAAAAAATAATCATTAAGGTCAGCAAGATATTGTAAATCACCTGGATAGTGAACCTGCCTTGCTGTGCATATGATCCAGGTTTGAGCACTGTCCCTATCACTTCAAAGGCACTGTGGTGCTCTTCTATACCCTTGCCATCTCTCTCTCTTCAAAAACAGTCAACATGAAACCAAGGTGATAACAAACATAAGTCACCAAATTTTATTTTATAAATATTTTTATTTACTTATTTTTATTATTGCATAGAGACAGAGAGAAATTGAGAAGAGAGAGGAGGTAGAGAGGGAGAGAGACAAAGAGATACCTGCATCCCTACTTTACCACTCTTGAAGCTCTCCCTCCTGCAGTTGGGGACCAGGGGCTTGACCCCAGGTCCTAGAGCACTGTAATATGTATGTTTAACTAGGTGTGTCACTATC